>NC_143486.1:90872433-91184247 GCF_027475165.1 Benincasa hispida | reverse complement strand
ACTAAAGACTGACAGTTGCACTCTTCACATTACATTTCTGTGTTCATTGGGTATAACTAGTCAACAGTGCGACAACCCTTCACAAATTGCTCTAAAGTATGCTAAGCCAAAATTACCATTTTACCCCTATAATTACATCTAACTCCTTAAGTACCAGTGATCCCTCTAATGAACAATAAGTCATAGTCCAACTATGACCAAACCCCTCTCGGGCCAAGAGAGGGTGTGGCACCACATTATTCAAGCCCGGAAATCAACCTTTAAATGAGCAATTTATCTACTTACCTCGACATTGGAGAATGAGTGAATTCCATCTTGTGTAGCTATGTTTCCAGCTCCCTAATCAGACGAATTCCCAACATGGTAGGCTTGTTGAGTCGGCGATCTGGGCACTCTCTCAACATGAATGATCAAGATTAGATCATTTTTAGCACTTACAACAATTGTAACACTTACAAAGTGGGTCATATTCGTAGTGTCACTAGGATAAAGTATCCAACCTTATCCATCTACTACAGACCATTTAGGTTATCACTTAAACATGATCCTATTAGGAAACTAATTCTATAAGTTCTTTATTAACGTAACATATGGGTATAATCTCTAAGAAAGCAGTTAAACTATGAACAACTTCTTTATTAAATTAATGGACTCAACAAGACCGAACGGTTGCTCACACTTATCACTCGATCACTTACTAGATTCTAAATGATCATTTACAATCTATTACCCGATCGCTCAGTATCACTAAACGATCGCTTACTAAATCCTCCGTGATCGCCCACAAACTCCTACACGATCGTTGAGTTATTACTATTACACGATCACCTTCTTAGTTACTATACGATCATCTACCTCTTGCTATATGATCGCCTACCCAATGCTACACGACTACTGAGCTTTACTACACGATCGCTTAATGGACATAGACGATGAATATTACACTACGATGGCTTCTCACGACAGCGACTTCTAAACTCCGACTCTCGAGAGCTCTTTTTCCTCACTCCTCAATATTTAGAATCTCCTTTCTTTTGTTTACTTCCTTCTTTTTAAACCTCAACCTCTCCCAACAACCTCGACAACAACTCTCAACCGATTCAATCGCCAATTTCCCCTTTTCTCTTTTATTCTCTTTTATTCTCTTTTGATATTGCCATATAATTGGAGCCCTGTCAATTCCACCTGTATGTCTCTACATACATGTTTAAGCTACAAATGATAACTTTGGATGTTGGTTTATTGGTTTGTGGGTTTAATGCTACTAAATGTCAAATAAAACATCTCACATTTTATTAAACAAATAAAAAGTTTGTATAATATAATTACAAACTACAGGACCCTAGGAGATTTAGGATATCAACCCCAACAAGAATAGTTATGCCGATGTTAGGCATAAGGACCTTGAGTTTGAGGTGAGTGATAAAGTATTTTTGAAGGTGGCACCTATGAAAGGTTTCCTAAGGTTTGGTAGAAATGGGAAGCTAAGTCCTCGTTTTATTGGGCCTTTCTAGGTCTTGGAGCGATTTGGCCCCATAGAGCAGTTAGCCTTGTCATCATTTCTTTATGCAGTTCATAATGTTTTTCATGTCTCTGTGCTGAGGAAGTATATGGAAGATCCATCTCATGTAGTAAATTATGAGTCATTACAGTTGAATGAGAACTTGAGTTATGAGGAGAAAGCTACCCAAATCCTTGCAAGGGAGGTGAAGACTTTACGCAATAAGAAGATAACTCTAGTGAAAGTTTTATGGCAGAATCATCAATTCAAAGAAGTAACATGGGAACAAGAGGATAAGACGAGAACAAAATACCTAGAACTCTTCCAAGATCAAAACTTTTAGAACGAAAGTTCTTAAGGAGAAAAGAACGTAACATCCTAAATTTGTAAATAATCTTTATTTACTTATCTCGAATTATTTGAAGTTGTAGATTACCTAGCCCATCAAGTCACATAGTTGTCCACTTAGCAGTGCTAATTGGTCGTGCATAACGCCTTGTCCGTCGGTTTGCTTGTCCAGCTTCTAGCGCCTACACTACCAACCGGTAGACTTCGACCCAATCAAAGGTGGAACGTTGTCATTCGTTGATTTAGCACTTTGTTGCTGCTGGTGGAGTTGTCGAAGTGCAGTTCACGTTGTTGCTATCAAGTGGACTCATTGGAGGTTCTGTTGGATGAGATACTTTCTATTTTTCATCGCATTTTGGTTGTCGAATGCCATTAATGTTCTTGCTTTGGTTAGTCGACGTCCATTGTGTTTGAGTTTTAGGTTGAAGATTTGGAGGTATGTCAAATTACTGTTCTGCAAGTATTATGGAGTTTGGGCAAATTCATTGTGAGTTTCTTTCTAGTTCTTGCTAGTTACTCATTACCCATTTGAATTTGGGTTTTTCTTTGATAGATATCATGATGTGTCTTATGAACCCAACCAAAGTTTGGACTAAATTTTTTCTGCTGTTGGCATTTGAAAGTTAGATTGAAGTTTATGGAAGGAATTGAGGTGTTGTCCAGTGGGTGTGGAGATTGATTTAGGTGATTTTGGACCATAACATTGTGGGTAAAAAATTTTTGGAGTTCTTAGAAATTATTTGGATAATTTGGTGGTTGAAGTTAGACTTTAAATGTTAACTTTAAATTTGATTCCTATTTTAGGAGTGGTTTCAAATTCAAGGATTTTACATAGTTAACTTGTTTATATCTGGAGTTGATCTTGAGGTAAGTGATACTATTATTGGTGCCTTCGTGCCAGGTGCCCAGTTCAAAAATATTAAGTTAATGATGGATTTCTTTTCGAAGCATGACCTTTATGTGAGTTTTCTATGATTCATAAAGGTTATGGGGACTATGTGCAAGCTGAAACAATATGTTATGTTATGTTATGTTATGTTATGTTATGTTATGTTATGATTGTGCTCTAGGACCTATTATGAGTTATGTATATGAGGCATGTTAGACTAGGAGGGGTGATTTACAATCTCGTCTCACCGTATGTTTTGACATACTGGACCGACGAGTTCAATAACATATTTTGACGGTGTGTTATCCACTAGACATGCCTAAATCGATGGGTTCATTTGCATGTTACGATACCGTGAACCTGCAGGTTCACTTTCATGTGTTTGATAGTGCTTCATCAGGCCACTAGACATGTGAGGTAGGACGAGACAAATTATCCTCTTAGATGGCCTTCCAAGAACAGTTACAGTATGCAGGTCCCACCAATACCAAACATTCACTACATGTGATTGCCTAGCCTGATCCCAGTAACGGGATTACTTACTGAGTTTTATACTCATTCTTTATGTTTGCATGTTTTTAGGTAAAGGTGAGGATACACGGGGGACTGACGAGGAATCCGTGACAATGCCAAAGGGACTAGACAAACGCTTTCACATAAGAGTTTTTGTGTTGTTTTCATGTTTTCGTTTTTTTTCCATGATTTGGATTTTGACACAACTTAGGTGTTTGAGATTTTTCAGTTAAATTCCATATTTTAAAATTTTCGTTCTAGGCGTACCTCGAACAAAAACACTATGAAATTTGAGTTGAAACTTTGTTTGAATTCTTTATTTTATAAAATAGTCTAATTTTCATATTTTAAATGTAAATGTCTATGTACAAGTTTATGCATGCATAAAGTAATAGCCCTATCAGGTGTCTTAGAAAGTCAAGTCGTTACAGAAAATCTAAAAAAGATTATGCATTAAATGAAAAAAGATTTTTAAAAAATATGCATTAAATGAATATGGAACTACAACAAAAAAAAAAAAAAAAAAAAAAAAACTCTTAAACTTAAAGGAATGTAAATACGAAAAATCTTGGACTAAATGAATGCAAATAAAAATTCATAAATATCGTTTTATAAAATCATAATAAAAAAATATGTAAATAAGGAAACAAATCAAAATTGCAAACTTGAAATTAAAATGAAAATATTTATTTGGTCTAAAATTATAGATAAAAACTCTTAATAAAATAATTCAAAATTTAAGATATGTATGAAAGTTATAGTATAGAAAGTACTTCTCGTGTAAATCTCAAGAAACAAAGGGGTTTTTGGACCTCAAGTTGAATTAGGTGTAGTGGGCTATTATAGCCCATCCAATGTTTAGATATTCTGTTATTATAGTTAAAATTAGTTTTAAATCCTATTTTTGTCCCTCAACATTTAATCTTATTCTATTTTGGTTCTTAAACTTTCAAAAACGACTGTTAGTCCTTAAACTTGTAAAAAGTATTTATTTTGGTCCCTAATATAAAGATTTTATTAACTCTATGATGAAATTGCGTCTAGCAAGTGTTGAGCAAAATGAAGGTAAAGTAAAATACTTACAACCAATGTGACAAAGTACTGAACGACCAAAATCTTGAACATAAAATGACTTTTGAGTTCTATAGAAAATCATTGTACCACTTAATTCAAAGTTCATACCCTAAATTTTTTAGTGTGACTAACTTATTTGGTAGCCTAGTCATAAAAAAATACAAGTCATCTCATCATTTTGTTTAAATTTTTTACAGAATTTTAATGGCAAAGACCAAAGTTAGCACTTTTTAAAAGTTCAGGGACTAGAATAGATATTTTTAAAAGTTCAGGAACCAAAATAGAACAAGCTTCAAAGTTTAGGGACTAAAATAGGATTTAAACCTTAAAATTATAAATTTTTTAAGGTTAAAATATTATTTTGGTCCCTGAACTTTGATAGTTGTTCCATTTAAGTCCTTATAATTTGAAATGTTTAATTTTTTTGTAACGATAAGACTTTCTAAGACATCTCATAGGGCCTTTTTCGTCCGTTCTCATCAATGAAGTCTACGGATTGACGGACTTCAATGATGAGTACAGTAGATTCTACTCCCAACAATTCCCAGAGCAGGAGGTTATTGAGACTTCATGTCGTCCTGGAGTAGAGTGGGCTAGGTTGAAAGGTGTTGTAGTCAGGTTTAGGGGGGACAGATACTTCTCTGGTCAAATCTGGCAAGCATTTATCTATTCCAGATTGATGTCGGTGCTACGCCTCACTAATGTCACCAAAGACCAAGCCAAACTCTTATACTATCTAGTTTAGGGGACGTCCGTTAATGCGAGATGGGTCATTAGGACCTCGATCCACCGATGTGTACATTGTTCAACCATAGGTAGCTTAGAGCACTCGAGCTTGATTACCGAGTTGTGTCGAAGTTCGAGGTGGAGATCTCTGATGAGAGGAGAGAATGGGGCGTCGAGCGCCCATCTGTAGGTCATCAGTAGCGGCTTTCCATGGGTGTGGAGTAGATCAAGAGGATGAGGATGATGGGGATGACAAGGATATTCCCACAGCAGAGGAGCTTCCCTGTGCTGATCCCCACGATTAGTACAATGTGCCAATAGTGGAGGACTCTTATGGGGAGCAGGCTTTGAGGACGTCCACTGAAGCCCTTAGGGTGGTTACCGAGTCCCTGAGGGTGAGTCAAGAGATTGCTCGCCGGACGAGGTGTACAGAGAGGACAGTGAACTACATCTATGAGCAAAACCATCTTTACTATGCTAGCATCAGTTTCCAGAGCGACCTTCAAAGGGAACCGGACTCACCAGACTTTCTTTACTATGCTAGTGCCCTCGGTAGTATTTTTCTTGTCCTTTCTTTATTTTCTTTTTTGTTATTTTTGTAATTTGTAGCTTTTTTTTTCTTTTAGCTTTACTAACTTTTTTTTTTGTAGTTTTCTTTTACTTTTATTAATTTATTTTATTTTTCTTTGTTTTTTAGGCCTATCCCACGCTTGAACAAAAAGTGGCCAAGGCGAAGAGATGGTATCCCAACCACCATCTCGCACGCGACTATGTTTTCAGGGGAGGTTTTTTGTTCCCTTGTCCTTTTTGTTTTTTAGCTTTACTTGAGATATATTGGAGACAATGTATTGTTTTAAAGTTGAGGTGGGGTTCCAGTTGGGTAATTTTTATCTTAGCTCGGGGTCCTTAAGCACTATGCTCAAACTATACTTTCTGCTTTGATTGCCTTGCTTACTTTGTTACTCTCTTGTTCTTATGATGGTTTATGATGCATTGTTCTTGTAGTAAAATTTGCATGAAATAATTTTAAGAAAGCATGATCAGGATTTTTAGCTCAATTTTAAAAGAAAAATCATGTCTCTCATGCATCTTTAAGTCATTGTTTTACGGAATTAAAGTCTTGCATACTTAGAATTGGGTTATCTAGTTTGTTTTCTTGTTGTCACCCTGAAAGGTCCACTTTTGACTTAGGAGTAACCTTACTTGTTTTAGAGAAAAACTAGACAAAGTAGATAAAATAAGGCCTATTATGTATAAAAAAAGAGAAAGAGAAAAAAAGAAAGAAAAGCAAATTAGTCGCCATTCTGAAAAAATAAAAATAGTAAAAAAGGCAATAAAAAATAAAATAAATAATGAGGCAATAGCTAGTTTTCCTGCAAAAAAAACTAGCGTGTGTGTATGCATGGATAAAGGTGAAAAGAACTACCTCTGTTGTGTCTAGTTAGGGGCCCACGAGAAAAGAGGGATAGGTTTCTGGCGGTGGGGTGTGAAAGCTAGTTATTTAGGTAAAATAAATGCCCTTTTATATTTTTTGTGTGTGTTTAGGCACCCTTGTCTTAGTGTTGCCCTCTTTTTTTTGCAAGTTTGGTATGTCCGAGGTTGATAGCCGAGCAAGAGTAGGGGTAAATGGGATGAGGTCTTTATAAAACTTTTCTGGGCTATGCAAGCTTAACTAGCAAGACTCTAGGTTCATTTATGCATTAATAGATTAAGAGTCATTCTTGAAATTATGTGAATTGATTGATTGTAATTGAATTTCGTTCTTGATTACAAACTTTATTCTAGTTGACTGTTGAGACTGGAGTAGAAACTTTGCATCTAGAGCTAGCATGTGTGTTTCTATCTTGCTTGGGACAAGCAAGAATTAAGTTGGGGGTTTTTGATAGCTCTAAAAAAAACTATTATTCTTAGCTTAATCCGGACTTGTTATTGGATTTTATGTGTTTATTTGTGTTATTTTGTAAGTACCGAGTAATCAAGAGGTAGAATTGGCGATTTGGAGCTGAACATGGTTGATTTGGATCAAATTGGAGCTTATTTAAGCATTCGGGCTTCAAAGAAGTTAAAAAGACCAAAATGCCCCTGCCTCGGCGTCACAACGCTTTTGATTTGCCTAGCCCCAACTCTTTTTTGACACTTGAAGACAGAATGCTAAGGTGCAAGGTAGCGTTGTAATGCTACCATCAGCGTTGCAACGCTATGAATGTAAAGACGAAGATGCCCTAGCGCACACACAAGTGAGCATCAGCCTAAGCATTGCACCTCTATACCTGATGCTCGAAGCCAGCCGCATTGCAGTGTTGCGACACTACCACCTTTCTATAGATACTATTTTAGGTTAATTTATATGTTGAATTTCAATGGAGGCCGAGGAGAGGTTGAGCTATCTTCTTTCCCTTTGATGTTTCGGGTATCATTAGGTTAGAATTTAGTTTTAGTTTTGGATTGTAAACATGTATTTGCTTGAACCCTTGAATTTGTCTATGAATTTATGAGTTAATTTTCATCTAGTTTCTTAGATCAATAATTTGATATCTATTTCATGAGATTTCTGTTTTTCAATTGTTGTTGCAATTCTGAATTATGTTTTTCTTTGAATCTGTTTAATTTCCCAAGCATGATTATTGAAGTTGACTGTCACACTTTATCGTGCATGTGCATGCCAATAGATAGCAATAGTAATGAGGCATTTTATGGCTATTCCTAGAATGTCTAATTACTAAGTTCAAAGAATAATTTGGTTAAGTGAACATGGTTGTCCTGATAGTTAATCAATATAGTTGAATCTCAAATCTTAATGCATATGTTTCTAGTTCTTTATGGCCGTTGAAAACCGAACCGAATTTAGGAGCATGTAGATTATTTAGGGTATGGTCTTTCTGACCCTAATTAATAATCTGGACGTTTGATTGATTTCAATTTAGTTAGTTTTCAGCCTTTGTAGAGGCTAGTTAAATTGCATCAATTCGGTAGTTATGCATGCATAATTCGAATACATAGTCAATTAGCAGAAAAAAAAGATTGAAATTGCATTGAAAACCTATCTTGATCTGAGGACTAGACGAACTGATTACCATTTACATTTATCCTTGCAATGTATTTTCTTCCATTTAACTTTTTCACCAATCCAAACCAAAACCTGTTTTTATCGCTTTTCATAGTCAAATTTAGCTTAAGAGAAATTCATTTCTTGTCTCCCCGTGTTCGGCCCCGCACTTACCACTATTGCTATGTTTTAGTAGTAATAAAAGTAGTATGGTTTTACAAATTTTCTTTTGACCAAGTCTAGGGCTTATTAACGACGTAAGTTTTGGGACCCGTCAACCCAATAAATGACCGCATTACCAGGATCACGCTATGCATTCACACGTAGTGAATGCTTGGGCTAGCGGGACAATCATATTGTAACTGTTCTAGAATGGCTAACTAAGGGGATAACCTATCATGCCCTAACATGCATGTCTAATTGCCTAATAGCACACCGTCAAATAAAACATGATAGTAAACCTGTCGATTCACAGAGTCGTAGCAAGCAAATAAACCCATCGGTTCACACATGCTTAGTGGCCTGATGGTACACCATCAAATAAAACATGAAATTGACCCTTGGTCCCCTGTATCAAAACACGCATCAAGACGAGGCAGTATATCACCCGTACTGGTCTAACATGCATCATATACAAAATCTCATAGGAGGTCCCACAACATAAAACATAATATAGTGCATAATGCAACATGCTCATAATCCACATTAATTTCTTGCATTAAATGGGTAACGCATAGTCCAATTCACGCTACCAATAATTCAATAAATATGAAAATTCTAAACTAGGGTGTCTGGCACGAAGGCACAAGAAATAATATCACCTACTTCAAAGCTTAAGCTCAAATACAGACAAAATGGCGGTCGGTGGCGCGATGTCCACGGATTGGAGCGACGAGGGCCTTCATTGTGCATACGTATAGAATCTGACATGATCATCAAGGGCTAATGGTGGTTGGATGAGCGAACAGCGAAGGAGAGAGAGATCTGGCGGCAACGCCCTTCAACTGGCCGAGAAGAAAAATGCGAAGAAATGGGGTTTCGCGAGGCTGAAGAAGGAGAGAAGGATTTTTTTTCCTTTTCTTTTTTCCTTTACTTTCACGCTTACCGAGATAACCCTATATATATGTATATATGTATGTATGTATTCCTTTTTCCCTCTCCAAAATAAATTCTCAAATGACCAAATCTCATTTAATACTTTTTAAAATTCCAACTCCTAACAATTATCACTTAAATTAAATTCCAAGATCCATTTAACAAAAATTTAAATCTTCTCCAAAACAAAATCTAAACTAAAACCGGACCAAACAAAATCATTCAATTACCTAAGTTTTGGCCTTGAAATTTCAAAATTAAAGGAAATAAAAATCCAATAATTTCAAAAAACTAGTTTAAATTTAACTAGTTCACGGGATGTTACATTCTTTCTTCCTTAAGAAACTTTCGTCCTTGAAAGTTCTAATCCTGGAAGAGCTCTGGGTACTATGTCCTCATCTTGTATTTTCGTTCTCATGTTGCTTCCTCAAACTGATGATTCCGCCATAAAACTTTCATTAATGTCATATCTTTGTTGCACAAAAACTTCACTTCCCTTGCGAGAATTTGGACAGGCCTCTCTTCACAACTCAAGTTCTCACTCAACTGTAAAGGCTCATAATCCATTACATGAGATAGATCTGCCATATACTTCCTCAACATGGAAACATGAAAAGCATTATGAACCCCAGAGAGAGACGGTGGTAAAGTTAATTAATAAGCCACAGGGCCAATTCGCTCTAAGATCTCAAATGGCCCAATGAAACGTGGACTTAGCTTCCCTTTCCTGCCAAACCTCAAGACATCTTTCAGGGGTGCCACCTTTGGGAAAAATTTATTACTTACCTCAAACTCCAGGTTCTTACGTCGCACATCCACATAACTCTTCTGTCTACTTTAGGTTGTTTGCATCCGAGCTCTAATCTTCTATATTTCTTCATTTGAAGTCCGCACTAGTTCGGACCCCAACAACTTCCGTTCACCAACTTCATCCCAATAAATAGAGGATCTATAAGCCTTCCCATATAGGGCCTCAAATGGTGACATGCCAATAGTAGCCTGATAATTGTTATTATAAGCAAACTCGATCAAGTGCAAGTGAGAGTTCCAACTCCCTGAAAACTCCAATGCACAAGTGCGTAGCATATCATCTAATTTTTCGCTCAAATGCTCCATTTGCCTATCTGTCTGTGGGTGAAAAGTTATGCTGAAATCAAACCTGGTACCAAATGTTGTCTAGAGATTGTTCCAAAAACTAGATGTGAAATGAGGGTCTCCATCAGACACAATAGACACTGGAACCCTATGTAATTTCACCACTTATTTCATGTATAACTATGCCCACTTATTCACTGAATAAGTTCACTTCCCCGGAATAAAATGTGATAACTTGGTGAGTCTATTCACTATAACCCAAATCACCGTACAGTCCTTTGCTGTCTGTAGTAATCCTGCTATGAAATCCATCGACATATTTTTCCATTTCCACTCTGGTAGGCTCAAAGGTTGCAAGAAGCATGTTGGCTTCCGTCTCAAGGTCTTCACCTGCAGACACATCAGACACCTACTAACAAATTCAGCTATATCTCTTTTCATATCATATCATTGAGGTTTTATTCAATAAAACTTTTATTGAATATGTAAATTGCACTAAATCCAACAAATTAAGATCTGTGGCTATTACATGAGAACTTGGACATTATGTGGAGACATAAGAGTGGATCAAATTGTTGGGGATGATGCCCTAAACTCTTATTAGGTCCTTTAGGACAAGTAGAAGATTATTGGGGTTGATGCCCTAAACTCTCGTTGGGTCCTGTAGTTTGTAAACATTGGATTGAACAAACACTTGTCATATAATAATATGAGATATTTTCTTCACTGTTGTCTATAAAACATGAGATGCTTTACTTGTTTTACCATAAATCAATAAACTAAGATTCCTAGTTGTCGTTGTAACTTAAGCATGTATGTGGAGACATACAGGTGGATCATGCCTTAAGTGATAACCAAAATGGTCTATAGTATATGGATATATGAGGGAAACCTAATACAAATGACACTACGAATGCGGGTCGCTTTATAGATTGTTACAAATGTTGTGACATGCTACAGATGGTCTGATCCTGATCATTCATGTGGAGACATGCGAGCAGGGGCGTCCTTTACAAAGGAGTTCGTATAAGACCGGACCACGAAGTGTTATAGTCTTGTTATATAACGTCGTTCATGACAAAGACTTCACTTCACTAGGATGACCATAGGTAAAATGACCTTAATTATGAATGAGTCAGGAACTTCTACCTTTGAGGGCGATTCTTCGATGTGCATGGGGCGAGTGGCCAGATTGCCGACTCAAACCTACCACTTTAGGGATTCTTCTGATTGGGGAGCTAGGAACTCAACTACACAAGATGGAATTCACTTCTTCCCTGAAGCAGGGGTAAGTAGATAGATTGTTCCCATAAAGGTTGATTCTGGGGCTTGAACGATGTGGCGCTACACACTTTCTCATGGCTCGATAGGTGTCCACTCATAGTAGGACTATGAGATATTGTTCATTAGAGGGATTAGTGGTACTTAAGAAGTTAGATGTAACTATAGGAGCAAAACGGTAAATTGGCCCAGCTATACTTACGATTATCTATGAAGGGTTATTGTACTGTTGACTGGTTATATCCGATAGACATAGAAATATATCTGTGGTGAGAAGAGTGCAGCTGTCAGTCTTTAGTGGAGTGCCTAGTAGTTAACGGATGGTGGATCTCATGGTTAAAGAGTTTAGTCAGCTATTCACGTACCGTTAGAGCTTCAAGCCACAGGTCCATAAGGTCTCCTTGGTAACTCAATGGATTCAAGTTGAGAATAAATTTTTAGGTCAGTTTGAAGTGTTCAAATTGACAAGAGGGAGTTTGATTATATATGATATGATTAAACTGGTTCAATTACATATGATATAGTTGACATGATGTATAAGATACATTAATTGGAGAAAAAGGATATAAATATGATTTATATCTAGTAGAGGAGAAAAGGACTATGGTTTAAATGTTCCATATGATGTGATATTAAAACTATAAGTTATAAATATAATATGATAAGTAAGTTATTATATTTATTTATAATTAAACAATTATGAGATAATTGTTGGTGGCTTTCTCCATAACCGTATGTGAAAGAGGGAGGTTGCATTTAGTTTTCATAACTAAAGGATAAAATGAAAATAGTTTTCATTTTGCTAAAGGATCAGATAATCGCTTAAAAAATTATAACTGTCTATCGTTTAGCTAACCAGAGCCTACACGACAGCTCATGTGTTTTTCCTAAACGATGGTGTACACGTGCATCTACCTAAACAATCGTATAGCTTTTACTAAGTAATCGTGCGCCTAAAAAGGTATAGCTAAACGATCATCTAAATGATCATCCTGTTTTATTAAATGATCATGCACCCCTTACTAAACGATCAAGCACCAGTCTATACAATAGACTCCAAACCTCTCCCACTTTCTTGGTCGTTGAATACGATCGTTATTTCTTTCTGCCCTCTACTAAATCCAACAAAGCCCACACCTTCTGGATTCTCACTCCGAGAATACCAAGGTCACTGAGTGCTGGTGTCCTCCTTGCTACTTGTTTATGGAGAAGACAGTTCATTTTCTGAACGAGAGCGAGAGTTTTGGGTAGACGATCACAACGACAACGAGAG
Source organism: Benincasa hispida (assembly GCF_027475165.1). Lineage (NCBI taxonomy): Eukaryota > Viridiplantae > Streptophyta > Magnoliopsida > Cucurbitales > Cucurbitaceae > Benincasa > Benincasa hispida. The sequence continues at coordinate 91,171,406 of NC_143486.1, read as the reverse complement.
GTGTTGGTCTTGACGAGAGCGAGAAATGAACGAAGATGACCAATTCATCTCGGTCAACATTCTTCATTGCCTTCTGATAAGACAACGGATCCTCAACCTCACCATCAGCTACCATAGCCAGGATTTCCGTGAAACCCATATAGCAAACAGGTGGGTTCGCAACCCCCCCCCCCCCCAACTACATCAAGGTTCCCTCAACACTTTAGGGTTGACCTATCAACTCTTGTTGAAGTTGATACCCCAACTACATCAAGGTTCCCTCAACACTTTAGAGGTGGAATTGACCTATCAGATGAACTACCATCAACAACTTTTGTCAATGAAGCAGGCCATTCAACAACTCTTGTTGAAGTTTCAGTAGTTTCGTTAGAAAATCCACGCAACACAAGTTCAAGTAGATAGCCAAAATGGTCTATAGTATACAGATAAAGTTGGGTACCTTATTCTAGGGACAATACTAGATGCGGACCACTTTGTATTTAGTACAAATGATGTGATCCTGAATCGTTCATGTGAAGACATGTGAGTGGAGGCATCCTATACAAAGAGTTTGTATAAGACCTGACCAAGAAATAAGCCACTCTTATTTTAAAACATTGTATACTATTTAAGACTGACTAATTCAAAGTGATGACCTGGGTAACTTGACCTTAATCCTGAGTTAACTATGAACTTCTGTTTATTCGGGATTATCCTTATATTTGCATGGACGAGGGTTGGCTCAACAACATCGACTCAATAAACCCTCCATTTCAAGGGTAAGAATAGGTAGATAGCTGGGGACATAGGGTGCAAGACGGAATTCACTCCTACTCGCTTTTAGGGATAATAGAGAGGTTGTTCCCTTAAGTACTGACTCTGGTTTTTTATCAAGGGGCTTCACCCTCTCATTGGCCAAAAAGGGACTCGGTTTGGTGATTAGATCAAAAACTAATTTTTCTTTAGAGGATTAGTGGCAGTTAAAAAGCAAGATGTAATCTCGGGGATAAAACAGCTTTTGACCCAACTATTATTACGAACAACCTGTAAAGGGTTGACTTACTGATTATGGTTATATCGAATGGAAAAAAAATATATCTACAGTAAGGTGAGTGCGATAGTTAACAGATGTTAATTAATTCAGTTTAAAGAGTTCAGTAAATTAATCTTGGATTGTTGGAACCCATGATCTGTAGGTCCGTTAGGTCTCCCTATTAGCTCACAAATGGATTAAACCTTAGAATAGCATGATGAGTAAATTTGAAGTGTTTACAGATGTTGATTAGTTTGGTTTAAAGAGTTCAGCAAATTAACCTCGGAGTTGGAACCCATGATCTTTAGGTCCGTTAGGTCCCCCTACTAGCTCACAAATGGATTAAACCTTGTGAGTAAATTTGAAGCGTTCAAATTCGAATTAAGGGAATCAATAATTATGTACGATATAATTACACGTTTAATTATCAAATTAAACGAAATTGGACAATTGAATAATGTTTAAATTTGATTTAAATATTAAAAATGTTAATAGGGATTCATGTTTGAAGAATTGGAGTTTAACTCATTTAATATTTGATATTAAATTAATTAAATTATTGAATTAACTATTAAGAATTAATTTTATTCAAAAATTAATTATAGAATTAAGTTTTGGTAAAATTAAAGAATATTAATTATTGAATTAATAATTTCGTTTTATTTTTAAAATTTTGATTTCAAAATTTGGAAATTGAATTTTGAATTCAATTTAAAAAAATTGAAATAATACTTAGTGGTTTTTTCCAAACTAAAACATTCCACCTTGATCATGAAATCTTGGTGTCAAGCTCTCATCAAATGTTGATTGCATGTTTAGCTTGACAAAAACAATTGATTTTGTTGAGAAAATGAGGTACGTTGAATGTTTTGAAGAGAGAAAAGGGGTTTTCTCATGTTCTTCAAACACTTAAAAATTCTCTCTTATTCCCTTTAATTCTAACTCATTTTGGAATCCACCTTTCAATCTAAGGTCCTAGAGGATAGTAAGGAAGATCAAGTGGTGGTTTACAAGGAATTGTTGAGGAAATTCAAGCTGTATTTAGAGATTAAAGAGTTCTTCAAAGGTATAACTTCAAAACCCTATTTTCTCTTATTGAACATGCATGTTTTTATGCTAAAATTGATGGAATTAGAGTGCTTAAGATCCTAATTACTTCTGCCTCTTGCTTGTTAACTCTAACAATCATACCACCAGTAAAGCCATTTCAGGTCTTGATATATCTTGGTGCTGCCAGGATGAATCGAGAATGGGGAACAGTGAGCATCTATCGACAATTCATTTTTATGGTCACTGTCTGTAGGTACACATAAATTCCCTTGATAAAGAAGGCAATGATCTGAAGATACTGAAAATTCATTGTCTCGACCTAACTCCACTTGACACAATTTCTCAAGATGGTAAGCGTCACCCTATTGAGCATCAATAATTCTCCATCTCAAGGTTAACTGTACTGTCAACTGTGCCAACTATGAAGTGGCTTCTCTAACTGCTACTGCAATCTCAGCTCATTCGAAATCCTAACACATATAAGTCTATCTAGTAATTAGAGCTGCTAAATGGGTTATGTTTCTACTCAGGGCATCTGCCACTACATTCACCTTGCCTAGGTGATACAAAATCTCACAATCATAATCCTTCACTAATTCAGTCCATTTACGTTGTCTCATATTTAACTCCCTTTGAGTGAAAAATTACTTCAGACTTTTGTGATCCATGAAAATTTGTATCCTCTCTCCATACAAGTAATGTCTCAAAATCTTCAAGGTAAAAACCATCGCTGCCAACTCCAACTCATGTGTGGGGTAGTTTCGTTCATGATTCTTTAACTGCCGAGAGGCATAAGCAACCACTTTGCTCTGTTGCATCAACACACACCCCAAACCTTTCTTGGAGGCATCACTGTAGATAACAAAACTTCCTGATCCATCTAGTATTGTAAGAACTAGAGCAGAAACCAACTTCTATTTGAGATTTTGAAAACTATCTTCACAAGCCTTATTCCAAACAAATGAAGCTCGTTTTCTGGTCAACTAAGTCAAATGAGTGGCTATGCGAGAAAAATCCTTCACAAAACAACAATAATAGCCTACCAACCCCAGGAAACTATGCACCTCACTGACTGTGGTTGGATGAGACCAACTCATAACTACCTCAACCTTTGCGTAGTCAGTAGGTACTCCTTCCTTCGATACCACATGTCTTAGAAAGTACACTTGCCTCAACCAAAACTCTAGAAAACTTGGCATATAACTTATTCGCCCTTAGAGTCTCCAAAACCTTTTGCAGATAACTCTCATGCACTACCTCCATATTGGAGTAAACCAAGATAATGTCCATAAAAACTATCACAAAAGTGGCAAGAAATTCCTTGAATACCTTATTCATTAGGTCCATAAACATTGTCGGGGCGTTTTTCAGGCCAAACCATATTACAATGAACTCATAATGTCCATATCTGGAATGGAACGCATTCTTGGGAATATAATTGTTTTTTATCCTAAACTGATGGTATCTTGAACGAAGATTAATCTTAGAGAAAACTGTAACCCCTTAGCTGAACGAACAAGTCATCAATCCTAGGAAAAGGGTACTTGTTCTTGATTGTTGCTTTGTTCAACTCCCTATAGTCAATGCATAGGCATAGTGACTCATCCTTCTTTTTCACAAATAACATTGGTGCTCCCCAAAGTGATACACTTGATCGTATAAAACCCTTATCAAGAAATTCCTGCAACTAAATTTTGAGCTCCTTCAACTCCGCTAGGGTCATTCTATATGGAGCCTTCGAGATAAAAGTTGTGCCTAGCTCCAACTTGATTGTAAAATCTATCTCTCGATAAGGTGGAAACCCCAAGAGATCCTTTATAAAAACATCTAAATAATCTCTTACCACTGGCTCTGAAGTCAAGAAGACCTCAGCTTCACTAGTGTAAACCACATTGGCCAAGATACTCCAAGTACCTTGGTTAGGTAATTTACTAGCTTTCATAGCTGAAATTATTTTGGGCAAGACTACGATCTTGACCCTTTTAAACTTAAACTAGCTCCCGTAGGAGGGTTAAAAATCACCTTGCGAGAGCAGTCTGTACTGGCATGGTTAACAACCAACCAATCCATACCCAATATCACTGTTGGGTTTTATGTCCTAAAACTCGTAGTTTGTAAACAATGAAACTTATTCTGAAAATTCACTAAGTTGTTATTGAATATATGAAATTGCTTATTTCATTTTAGAAATAAATCCAATAAACTAAAAGTGCATGACTATTATAAGAATACTTGAACTTTATGTGGAGACATAAAAGTGAATCAGGTTCGTCTAAATAGTCAAAATGGTCTATGGTATATGAATAAGGTTGGGTGTCTTATTCTGGTAACACTATCGGATGCGGCTCACTCTGTAGTTGTTACAAAGAGCTATAAAGTGCTACAGACGAAATGATCTTAATTCATACATGTTATGACATGAGAAGTGGGGTCCTGTGCAATGAGTTTGCACTAGATCAGACCATGAAATAAGTCACTCTTACTTTATAACGTTGTTTATTATTTAAAACTGACTATTTCAAAGTGATGACCTAGGTAACTTGATCTTAATCCTGAGCTAACTATGAACTCCTATTTATTCGGGATTATCCTTAGATTTGCATAAGTGAGAGTTAGCTTAACAGCGCCGACTCAATAAACCTCCATTTCAAGGGTAAGATCGGGTAGGTAGCTAGGGACATAGGGTGCAAGATGGAATTTATTTCTACCCACTTTTAAGGATAGTAGAGAGGTTGTTTCCTTAAGTACTGACTCTAGGTCTTCAACAAGGGGCTCCACCCTCTCATTGACCCAAGAGGGACTCGGTTTTATGATTAGATCACAAACCAATTGTTCATTAGAGAATCAGTGAGACTTAAGGAACAAGAGGTAATCTCGAGGGTAAAACAGACATTTGACCCAGCCGTTATTACGAACAACCCATGAAGGATTAACTTACTAATCATGGTTATATCGAGTGGACATAATATATCTACAGTGAGTGGAGTGCAAATCTGGGCTTTAGTGGAGTGACCCAATAGTTAACGAATGAAGGTTATTCGATGTAAAGAGTTTAGCCAATTAATCTCGGATCATTGAAGCCCATGATCTGTAGGTCCACGAAGTCCCTCTACTAGCACACAAATGGATTTGCCTTAGAATAGCGTGATAAGTTGATTTGAAACGTTCAAATCCAAATTAAGGGAATTAGTAATTATATGTGATATAATTACGCGTTTAATTTTGGAACTAAATGAAATTGGAGAGTCAATTAATATTTAAATATGATTTAAATATTAAATTCATGAATAGGGATTCGTGGATAGTGTTAAAATTAATTTAATATTTGATATTAAATTATTCTAATTAAATTGTTTAATTATTTATTATTAATTTTATTAGAAAATTAATTATTGAATTAATTTTGTAAAATTAATAAAGACTTCATTTTTTAAAACAAAAATTGATTTTAGAAACTCAAAATTGAAAAAGATAGAAAATAGAAATTCCCAAAAAATGAATTTCTCCACTTTCTATTCAACTTATTCACACACTCTCCACCATAGTCTTGAGTCAATCTTTCAAGCATGAGCAGCAATTCATGCAGCAATGTTGTTTGCATGATAGTTATGCAATAAATACTGAAGATTGAAGTGGAATTTGGGGTATGCAAAGGGTTGCATTTGGCTGAAAAATTGCTGTGAAGAAGTGTTCTTCACACTGTCTTAAACCAGTGATATTTTTCTCCATTTTTCCTTAATTCAAGCTTATTTTGAGTCCCACAACTCAATCTAAGGTACCAAGAGGATAGTAGGGAAGGCCTTGAGGTGGTTCACAAGCTGATTTGGAGAAGATTTGCAGCTGGATTAGAGTTCCAAGTGTTTCTTTAAAGATATGTCATGAAACCCTCTTGTTAGTTTATGAGTATGCTTAATTTAAAGTCAAAATTAATGAATTAGAATGTTTAATGATCTGTTTTACTTCCACTGCGTGTTTTCTAACTCTAACAATCACATCAAAATCACGCATGTCTAAGACTATTAAAGTACATATAGCATACGATTCACTAATTCAATTTGACATGCTTTTATCTTTTCTTTCGCTAACATAATTTCTTTCGACGGAGTAAAAACTAATAAAACATAGTGCAAAGGCTCTAACTCTAACATGGCATGCTTAACAAATACTGATGATATGAATAAATGAGATGATCCAGAATCAAACAACACTAACACATAGTGTCTCAAAATTGGGAGCGTACCTGTCACAACAGTGTCTGGCTTCTCGGCTTCCTATCGAATGGTTGAGTAAACACGAGCTTGTTGTTGCTGGTGTCTGCTCGAATCCTTCTGTCCATGACCTACAGATTGACTTTCGTAACCTGGTGTGTTTCTACTAGAGCATTTATCTAGGAAGCACCGATACTTCTAATTGTGCAGAGAATCAATATCAGATACGGATACGATATAGATACGTAGTACGTGTCTGATACGTGATTTGAAGTATCTGATTTTTTTTTTTTTAATTTTCAGATATGCGTATCTGCTACCAGATACATGAAGAGGATACGTGGGTCAATTTTTTTTTTTCAAATTTAAGCCTAACCATTTAAAAAACCCAACCCACATGTTTAGGAGAGATTTTAAAATCATCAAAAATCACTTTTTTTCATTTTTAAAATCACTCAAAAACACACTTTTAATTACTCAAAATTAATTTAGTTTTCAATTTTACACTTTTAAATACAATTTTCATATCATCAAAATTAGTTTTGAAGAATTAAACATGTTTCATAGTGATTTTGAAAATGACAAAAATGGTTTCAACCATTTTAAAATCACTTCCAAACATAAAAGTCCACTTAAATTGAGCAATCTAAAACAAAATAAATTAAAAATGATAAAAACATAAAAAAAAAATTAAAAAAACCCGAAACATAATTAAATCTTCATTCTTATCTTCTCTTTCACTATTTAAATCATGATTCACACCCCCTTCATCCACAACTTCATTCTTCAATCTTAAGATTCTACTTTTCATTCTCTTCTTCAATCTATTTTAATCTAACTTAAAATAAGTATTATAACAATTAACTAGATATATAAATATATATCTTCGACGTATTCGTATCTTAGTTTTTTAGAAATTAACATATCGTTGTATCATATCGTATCTGTGTCTGTGCTTCTTAGGCATTTATCAACCGGGTGCCCCTCCTACTTGCAATGAAAACAGACCCCAAAGCCAGCCAAACATTGTCCCTAGAGATATCACCCACAAGAATTACACACTAGTCAGTTTCTCTCTACCCTTCCCGACTCAACGACCTGTTGCTTGAAGTTTCGATCAGAGTTTTGGCTCTTTTGCTAGGACTTAGGCTCATAAGCCTTCTGATCTTCCTTCCTCTTCTTACTTAAAGAAGGTGTTATGCCAAACGTCCTTAAATGCTCGCTTCCTTATTGGAAGTCCATCTCAACTGCCAAACGTAGTGCTTTTGCATAAGTGGTCAATTTAAAGGCTCGCACAAAACCCTGTATTTCATCCTCCAAACTTTCGACGAATCATTCTACCCTCATAGCCTCTGTAGCAACCAATTTTGGAGCAAAACGAGATAGTGTGTCAAACTCCTAGTCATACTCCTCCACAGACATGTGCCCTTGTCTCAAATCCAAGAACGACTTCTGCTTATTGTACCTCAAGTTAGTAGAGAAGTACTTTGCATAGAAGTGCTCATTGAACTGCTCGCACGTCATTGGTTCACATCCTGCACCTATCATCCTCTCCGCCGACTGCCACCAAATTTGTGCTTTATTAATGAGCATGAAGAAAACACACTGCACTTTCTGATCTTCTGGTGTTTCAGATAATGGAAAATTGTCTCAATAGTCGACAACCATAACTCTACATTAATAGGGTCCTTCAGTGACCCATTAAAGGTGTGATAACTTGTAAAAATACTAGTTATTTTGCTTATTTTATCTAAAATAATTAGAAAAAAACTCTGAAAATGTGACAATTTGCTAAGAAAATTCATAGAAATAATTGCAGCATGCGATCGCACGCACTCCACACCTAATCTGTCTATTTTAAAACTAAATCATTATGTTTAAGTGCAAAATGACTAATGATGCAATCAAATGAGAAATCTCAACGCTAACACATGATCGCATAACGAGGCGAGTCGGTGACTTCAGGCGATGGGATATGGCACGACACTTGGATGGTGGAAGTCAAATCAAAGATTGAGTTCGTGGCTAATAAGAATGCTTCATTGTAGGGCCAATGAACTTCTGACGTGCAGCAGGCGGTGCATGTATGGAATTTAATGCACCTTATCAACACAATCATAAGTAAGAGAAGAAACGTTGTCCTAAGAAGAGAGAGGAACGTGCAAAGAGAAGAGTCAAGAGTAAAAATTCTATCAAATGAGCCCCTTTCTCTTACATTCATTCAAAAACCTTAGTGAGAGCTTCAGTTTCCTATAGGAACAGGAGAGGAACTCCATCTTTAAATACTTACAGTGAAGCAATCATTTAGGAAGCTGAGGGAAACAAGGAATTGTGCACCATGACTTGACTCCCTTTCTCTATTTTTTATCTTAAAGCATATTTGTATTGTTTAAGCATTGTAAAGACTTATTTATTTAGTATGAATACATATTCATTTCAACTTTCATACATGATCTCTTTATTCATTATGAGCAATTAAAATCTTTCATGGGTTGAGAAGCATCTAGCTAACATGAACTAAGTAATATTTAACTCATGTGTTTTAATTGTTTTATGTATGCCTAATGAAATACTTGGATAACTCAGAGTATTACCCTAAGTAGCTTAAATCTCAATTTGAGAAAATTAGAGATTTAGAACTCATAAAACAAGAAGAGAGGTTTCTTAGAAATAGGTAACATCTTTTGCATTACACACGCGTCGCATGCCCTAAAGATAGGATAATGTGGCCATGTACACTGAGAAATGTAAGTTCTAATAATATGTGTATCGCATGAAAGCATGGTTTATATATTCACTTAGGAATTGTTAGCAAACATTCTTCTTAACTCTACCATTGCATATACTGTTTCACTAAAATTATAGACCCTCCCCCCTCCCCCAATCGCACAGAACTTAATGTTTAAGTATTACCAAAAATCAATCTGATCTATAATCAATTGCATCAAGATCAAGGCATTAGATTTCATTGCATACTTGTAAAGAAATTCCTAAGTTCGATCCTGGACTCACTAAAGTTCTAATTGAGCTTGTACTTGGGTTCAATTAGATAAGGCAATGTGTTATAGCATCACAATTAACACTCATTTTATCGTATGTTATGACCGCATCAAGGTGCGGGGGGTGTATTTCTTAAAATGCCGCAAGTATTTGGCCTCCATTGAAAGGTCCAACATGTTCTGGTTCTGGGTTAAGTTTTGAATATGAACTTACAATGCCTGAACTTGTGGGGTGGTAATTTATGGGACTGGGCAAACTGGACCATTTTCTCGTCCAACATTTCCTTCACCTTACTCAATATCGTTGATGTGATTGCTTCCCCTATACCTGCTGCCTAATCAATGAACTCCATCGAGACGGCTAAGGGTATCAGTATCTATGAAGGCATAGCCATGTTTTGGGCTCGACTTCATGTCTGGGTTCTCTGCCACTAGGCAGCAAGGGCTTCTCTGATACTGGAGGGTCCTGAACTTGTGAATCTTGAATTTGTTGATTCTGATCTTGAACTGGATCTTGATCTTGAATCGTTGGATTATGTCCTTTGGGGTTTCACTCCTTTCTAGTAATCCTGTGATTGCCTCTTCCTTAACACGTACCATTTCCTGGCAATCGTTCATAATCATTCTTTAACAATTTCTTTATCAATAAAATATGTCAATCATGATTATAAACTCAACGTAAAAGTGCACAATATTCTGGAATCTTTTCTTAATGGACATACCTGGCGATGAAGAATAATGCATAGATGGCCAAAAAGGACAATCTGAACTTATAGTCAGTCTACAGAACCCAAAACTTAAGCTCTGATACCAGCTATAACAACCTGACTTTATAAGACATCTCATAGGATCGTTACTACATACGTGCATAAATAATTACATTCAAAATAAAAAAATAAAAAAATGGATGCATAAATAATTACATTGAAAATAAGAAAAAAATTTGGACTATTATATTAAATAAATAATTTAAACAAAAATTTATCTTAAGAGTTTATACCGTTCGGGGTACTCCTAAAACATAAGTTTTAAAATAAAGAAAATTAACTAAAAATAAAAATCCCTAACACATATATTCTGTCAAAAACAAGTTCATGAAAAGAAAATTGTAAAATATGAAAAAGACATATGAACTCAAATGCGGAAGCGATTCAGTCCCATTGGCACTGTCACGAATTCCTCTTATCAATCGCCGAGTATCCTTGCCCTTACTTGAAAAACATATAAATACAAATGATGAGTATAAAATACCCAATAAGTGACCCCATTACCGGGATCATGAATGCCTGGGCTAGTGGGACAATTAACTAGCTAACTAAGAGGATAACCTGTCTCGCCCTAACATGCGTGTCTAGAGGCCTAATGGCACATCGTCAAATAAAACATGGTAGTGAACCTATCGATTTACATAGTCGTAGCAAGCAAATAAACCCATCGATCATGCATGCCTAGGGGCATGATGGCACATTATCAAATAAAACATAAAACTGGACCCTTTGGTCCCTGTATCAAAACACATGTCAAGGCGAGACAGTACATCACCTCTATTGATCTAACATGTGTCATATACAAAATCTCATAGAAAGTCCCACAACATAAAACATAATATAATACATAATGCAACATGCTCATAACCCACATCAATTTCATGCATTAAATGAGTAATGCAAAGTGCAATTCATACTACCAATACTTCAATAAATAACATGGAAATTCTAAACTAGGCGTCTGGCACGAGACACCGGTAAATGCATCACTTACCTCTGAGTTTAAGCTCAAATACAGATAAAATAATCCCCTTCTTGACTTGAAAATCTTGGACAAGATCCCTAATGCAAAATATGACATTAAATTTTAACTTTTGAGACCAATTCCAAAACACATGAAATTCGTTCCCACAATCTCCGAATAACTTATCAAAATCTTGCCAAAATCATCCTTAAAAGTACTAGACCACCTGCTAGACGTCTCAAAATCTCAACATAAAACTCCTAAATTAAATTTAAACCAACCATTAGATAAGAATCCCCAAATTTCAGAAATTACTGATGACATCGAATGGTTTAGAAACCTTACTAGTTACCAAGAACGTGCCAAAACACTTCAAATCTCGTTGGGCCGCGACCATAAAAACCTTGGAATTCAATCAAATTCCAAATAATTCGACGAGCAAAGGAGGCTGACGGCGCACAGACCGACGATGGCTAGACGGCGCGGACGGCGGTCTGGCGCGACGGGACACTCCACGATAACCTGCAAGAACAGCATCAAGTGGCGTGACGTCCACGGGCTGGAGCAATGACGGCCTTCGTCGTGCATACGACTGGAATCCGGCATTAACAGCGAGGGCTAACCGTGGTTGGGCGACAGCTGAACGAGCGAACAACGAGGGGGAGAGAGATTCGACAACAGCGGCCCTCGACTAGTCAAGAAGAAAAACACGAAGAATAGGGGGTTCCACGCAGAGAGAAGGATTTTTTTTCCTTTTCTTTCTTTTTTTTCTTTACTATCACGCTTACCTATGTGTGTGTATATATATATTTAAAAAAAAAACAAACCCCAGTTCCTTCGCCAAATTAGAAACTCATATATATATTCCCGAAAATTTTTAAATAATGATATTTTAATATATATTAACAAAAATAGGATAGGATTGAAAATATTGACAAAAATAAGTTTTTAAATCGTGTACCAGGTACACAATTAGCTCTAAATTATGTACCCGGTACACGAGTGCCGGTTGATCTGGCACATGCAGACTACCAATGTGGCATCATGTAGCGTTGACTGAGTACACGATTACCTTAAGTCGTGTACCGGATACACTACTTCCTTCTCCATTAAACCGCCGTGCGGCCCTTCTTTTTCCTTATCCAAAAGCTTCTTCCTCCATTTGCTTTTGTCTTCCTCCATCCAAACATCGTCCGAAAACCTCCTAATATATTCGAAAATTTAACCATCCATCCAAACATCGTCCGAAAACTTCGATCTTCCTCCGTCTTCCTCATTCTCCATTAAACCATCTGTCTTCCTCCTCCATTAAACTGTCTGTCTTCCCTCAATTTTCTTCGATTGAGGTAAAAAATTTTCCTGTTTTCCAATATATAATCTCCATATATATATCATTTTGTTTGCATTTGGGCTTAACTTAATGTGTAGTTTATGGATCCATGATTTATTTTTGGATATATGTCGAACTTAGAAATTGGAGGATTTTTGTTCGCTGACAAGTCAAATACTCTAGTGCATCTCATGTTCCTCTCGCTACTATCTGATTTCAAGCATGCTAGTACGTACTCGTGGGGTGGTGCATGTCTTGCATGGTTGTATAGAGAACTTTGTCGGGCTACCAATACACAAGCGTTGGAAATAGCGGGACCACTGATACTACTAGGTTTATGATAGATTTCCAAATATAGCACTACAAGTCCAATTACAGGCCCCAAATCACCGTCCACTTAGTGCTAGGTATTATTTCATTTATATATTTATTTCGTTATCATATTTTATGTAAGAATATAAATTAATTGTATTTTTTTATAATTTTAGATGGAGTGGTGTATTAGCTATCTCTGAATCGTCAGCAAATATGTTGCTCGTGTACCGAAAAATATTTGATAGACTGATGCACAATCAGACAAATGTATATATAAATGAATATTTAAAACATTTTGGATGTATATTTTTTTTTATCAAATTATTTGGATGTCATACACACAACAGATTGGGTCATCCCTACCTAATTACTGTTGAAGACATCTAGTTGACCATTAGCCCTCGTATATGCTTCCATATAGTAGAGTGGTATCATCTAGATCGTGTGTTGAGACAATTCGGTCTGTGACAAACGATACATTCGTTGTCCTATACACTCCCAGCACTACACCAAATTAATTTAAGAGGTAAGCATGATTATGACTGACGTCAAATCCACGCTGAATATATATCCTACTGCCATGGACGACATGATTGTTGTGCACGAGGCGATTTATCACACCTGGTGGCACTTACTATTAGTAAGCATGGTAAGATATTTAAAATCAGATATTTTCCATATATATAATATGAATATTGTTTAATATTTATGTTTTTCATTGTATAGAATAATTTTATCGAAAATGTACAACAATATTTAGTGCACAACTTACCAGACTTGGGTTCAATGTGTCAGCAAACATGGGTCAACATAGAATGTATTATTCAACAAACAAGACAACTCAATGTTGCTGATACCAATTGAAGACATATTCGTCGTAGACGACAATGACAACAAGGTGAACCTAATTTAGAGGAACACGAAGACAGCCCATGAAGGGCAAGGGCCAGGAGGGTTATTTTTAAATTTCATGTAAACTTTTGTTTTCAAATTAAAGAACTAATTGTAAATCTTCTTTAATATCATAACATTTTTTTTTAATATGAGTGCAAAATAATCGTAGACAACAACGACAGCAGGGTGAACCTAATTTAGAGGGATACGAAGACAACCCCATGAAGGGTAAGGGCCAGGGGTCGTTTTTAAATTTCATGTAAACTTTTATTTTTAAATTAAAGAACTAATTGTAAATCTTCTTTAATATTATGAAATTTTTTTTAATATGAGTGCAAAATAATTATATTTTCATTGTAGATTAAATATATAATTAAGTTTAATAATGAAGGAATTTGTGGACTCATTCCTAAAGTCTTGTACATCTCCAATTTAAAAAAGAATAATTAGTCAATCTATTTTTTAAAAAAAACAAATCATGGACCGGGTCCACGATTATGACAATCGTGGATCCAATCCACGAGTCTCCATGTGATCGGTCAACCAAGTCAGCCGACGTGGTGTTGACTGGATTAAACGTTAATTATGTACCCGTATACGATTTCACTACCCTACTTTTGTCAATGGTTTCAATACCCAGCTATTTTTAAAAATACTTTCTCATATACCCCATTTTTGTCAATAGTTTAAAAAAATACTATATTTTTTAACAAAATCCCTTTTTCCCTCTCCAAACAAATTCTTGAATTACCAATTTAATTCCTTTTAAAATTCCAACTCCTAACAATTATCACTTCAATTAAATTCCAAGATCCATTTAAATCCCAAAAATTCAAATCTTCTCAAAAAAAAAATCTAAATTAAAACCGAATCAAACCAAATCATTCAATTACTTAAGTTTTGGCCTCGAAATTTCAAAATAAAAGGAAATAAAAATTCAATCATCTTAAAAAAGACCTAATTTAAATTAACTAGATCTCGAGAGGTTACCATTTTAATTCCTATACTATTAATAAAGCTTAAAAACGGTCCTTATGATTAAACTACGTTTAGCAATTAGCTGAGTTGACAAAGAAAAATAATAAGAATATTCAAAACAGGAAAGAAATCGCAAAGTCACACTTGGGTGACTATTTTTTATTCTATGTTCAACCACACATAAATATGTCCACATCATTTTGAGAGGTTTATCTACTTGTACTTAAATATAAAATAATATTGAACCACTAGATTACAAAATAATGTTTTCTTAAATTAAAGTAGAAAAAATATATAATTACCAAGAAGTTCGTAAGAGTTTCAACTTTGACATTTTTACATAGTTTTGATATAGTTATTAAAAAAATGAAATACAAAAGAGATGTATTCAGATTTCAGACAAACTAAAGTATACAAAATTATAATGACAAAAATTGAAACAATTTCAATTTTGACTTTTTTTTTTTAGTTTTAGTATAGTTATAAAAAGAAAATAAACCATAAAAAATGTAACCAACCTCATTTCTTAAATTAAAGTATAAAAAGATATAATTGAAAAAGTTTCAGCTTTGACTTTTTTTAAAGTTTTATTATAGTTATAAAAATGAAACATAAAAAATGTAAACCAAATTCTTTTCTTAAATTAAAGTATAAAAAGATATAATTACAAAAAGAAGATTGAAAAGTCTGGGGCCAATTTTGATAATAGGTAGAATGGATGAAATAAATCTGACTTTAAAGTTGAAAGTTAATAGTAGAAATATTATTTTAGCTAAGCTACGCTAATTTTGGCACTTTAATCTTTTTTTTTTTTAGTTTTAGAGTTATAATAAATGAAGTATAAAAAATGTAATCAAAATTTTTCTTTAGATTAAAGAATAACAAAATGTAAGTACAAACAAAAATTAAAGTTTAAAACTTTTTGAATTTGTGTTTGTACTTACATGTTTTGTAAAGTAATTACATTTTTTTTTGTAAAGTTCAAATTTGATTTTTTTTAATTATAAAAAATGAAGCATACAAAAATTGTAATCAAATTCATTTCTTAAATTAACGTATCTAAAGAATGCACACTTTTTTTTTGGTCAAATTTTAAATGTGGTGGTAGTTAGATGCATTTTTATTCTTATTTTTCTCTTTCCATTTCTATTTTTGAAAAAAAAAAACAAGTCACTTGGGTTATGATGTTAAATTTTCATCGGTATTTCCACATTTTTTTAGGTTCGATATCGACATGAGTAAGAAATCAATATTTCATTTTTATCATAAAAATTAGTGAAAATAAAAATAAGTAATAAAAGAGAGATTATTTTAAATGACAAAAATACTAAAAATATTTATAAATAATAGCAAAATATCATAATATATTCGTGAAGGCCGCGATAGACTACTCTATGTGTCTATCTGTGTCATGATAGATACAGATAGTAATCTATCGTTGTCTATCACGGTCTATTGAAGATAGATTGTGATATTTTGCTTTTATTTGTAAATATTTTGGTTCATTTTCTTATAAATGTACTAGTGTGAATATAATATAAATAATAAATATTTTAACTTGTTTAAAAAAATAAAAGGTTTATTTATTAATTTAAATAGTTTTTTATTTTTATATTTTTTAAAAAATATCCCTCCACATTGACATTTTCGAAAAATTAAAATCTCACTAATTCAATTTGCATCCATGTTTTAAACCATGAGGTAAATAATTGCTATTAAAAAAAAAAAAAAAAAAAAAGGATGTCTCAAAAGACTACATATTGTTTAAAGAAAAAAAACGAATATTTAGCTGTTTTGAAATAGTTATTAAAAACAATTTTATCTTGAATAGTTTTCCGTGGTAAGAAAATACCCAGGCATCCAACAGAGGCATCCAACGTCTAATATTTCCTATTATTTACAGTAATGAGATTCCATGAATTTATTAACATTGTTTATAATTATAATGTTTGATATTCTGGATACAAATGATATCTTTGTACTCGAAGAAACATTCCACGGGAATGAGGACCTAGATAAATGATTCTCATCGATTCAACAAATTTAGAGTCTACGTGTTGAAAAAAACTCATTTCCACATAAATTTATAGAGATGCCTGAGCAACTAATTCAAGATACAAAAAAAAAAAAAAGAAGAGGAGAAGAACACCAACATTTATAGTGGTTCATCATAACAGATCTACGTCCACTGTAGTCAATGTTATTGAGTGTATTCAGTAGCTATATTTTTCGATACAAGAAAAAGAAGACGAATGTGACAGTAAAGAGATAAATCCTACCTTGAAGACTCAAGCAACCAGCAGGTTCTCTCTCTATGAAACCTTTTAGCAGACTTTATTAATCTTTCTCTCAGCTCACTATCGATCACTCTATTTCTCAAGGAGGATTGATGAGAATATCAATCTTCTTTAATTACTGAGCTTCTCCCCTTACTTATGCTTTTATCAATCTTCAAATTGCTACACTCTTCTGTCCCTTTTAAAAGGAATTCACCTTACTTATACTTCTTAATAAGACAGGAAAAATGGCATGCCTTCTTCAGCTCAAAAAAGCCCTCTGGCCCATGATGAAATCACCAGCTTGAGAGATTCTAATAAAATTTGTTACCTGACATGTGGATAGTCTCAAACCACCAATTAATAAAGTTTGTGATTATATAATAGAAGAGTGTAAAACAAGATTAAGCTATCAAAATTAACAATCTCCACCTTGATAGCTTAAACCTTAAACAACTACTCAACTCAACAACAAGGACCCCAGTTACTTGGTATGAATCAGATAGGGTAGATTTTGAGAGTTTGAAGACAACTCTCAAATTTATTTTGTGGTAGTGACTTGGTAAATGCATCAGCTGCAATTTTTACATAACGTATCTTTTCAAGACTAAATTTACCTTCACTTAAGATGTCTCTAAAATAAAGATATCGGATGTCTATATACTTCATTCTATTGTGGAAAGTCTAATTTTTAGACAAACAACACTCTAACTATCTCATAACACTCTAACAATGTTGTCATTTTGAACTAACTCATTAGTCAATTCCTTCAACCATATTGCTTCTTTAAAGGTATCAATAGCAACAATATACTCTGATTCTGTTATTGATAAAGCTACAACACTTTGCAAAGAAGTTTTCCAACTAACAAGATTTCCATAGTATGAAAAAACATAACCAGATAAAGATCTTCTTTTATCACTATCAGCAACATAGTCAGCATCTACATACCCAATTAATTGTTAATATGGATACTTTTATCTTGAGTATATATCAAACCATGAGACAAAGTTGATTTTACATACATCAAGATCCACTTGACAGCATTCCAATGTTCTCTTTTAGGGTTTGCCATGAAACGACTAACAACACTTGTTGAATGACTAAATCCGGTCTTGTGCAAACCACTAATACACTATGCTTCTCACAACACTTGCATAAGAAATATTGATTTGCCAAAGGAGTTGAGACACCTTTGCAGTGGTTCATATTAAATTTATCAAGCATCTTTAGAGAATAAGATTCCTAAAGTAAACAAAGTATTTCCTTAGATCTGTCTCTTCTAATATCAATGCCTAGAATTCTTCTAACTTGCCTCATTTCCTTCATATCAAATTTTCTCTTTAACTGATATTTAAGATGCTCAATTTCTTGTCTATCTCTACTTGCTATCAGCATGTCATCAACATATAGAACAAAAAAAAATTGGAAATTTTCCTACAACATGCTTAAAGTACACACAGTGATCTAGGTTGCTCCTAACAAAGCCACATGATGTGATAAATTAATAAAATTTTAGATATCACTACCTTGGGGACTGTTTGAGACCATATAAGAACTTTTTTAAAATACATACCTTATTCTCAACTGATTTATCAAAAAAATCGATTGGTTGTTGCATATATATAGTCTCTTCAAGATCCCCATGTAAGAATGTTGTTTTAGTATCTAGTTGTTCAAGTTCAAGATCAAACACAAAAATTAAAAACAGTAATATTCTAATTGATGTGTGATGGACGACAGGGAAAAAATCTCATCATAATCAATACCATGAGTTTGTGTAAATCCTTTTACTACCAGTCTAACTTTATACCTCGCTGATTTTCATCATCACCATCATATTTTAGTTTATAAATCCATTTTCATTCAACCAAATTATGATTAGATGGTTTATCAACTAAGACCCATGTTTGGTTTTTATGCAGAGAATTCATTTCTTCTTTCATAGCTATCAATCATTTATCACAATCAAGAGATTTAATAGCTTCACTGTAAGTCAGTGGTTCTTCATCAATCTGATCTATCTCAATATTTAAAGCATAAACAAGGTCAGCATGCACATACCTTGATGGTTGCCTTAGTTGTCTTTTTTTTTCTATCTTTGGCCAGCTGATAGGATTGAAGATCATCTTGAGGAGTTGAATTTTCAACATGACTTTCTACAGCTTCTGATGAAGATTCAGCGGATAGATCACCTTCTAAAACTCTGTTTGAATCCTCCTCTTGGTTTTGTTCACTATGAGATTGGAAACTCCACCTTAATCAGATGGTACTAGACTTTCAATAGTTCTACCATAACTCATGTGCTCAAGCTCCATTTCACAGGAGATAGTATCTTTTCCTTTAATTGTTTTGGATCAAGTTGTTTCAAGTGTCATACCCATTTTTGACTCATCAAAAACAACATCACAGCTAAAAAAACATCTTTCTTTTCCTTCTCCAAACTCCACAGTCTATAACCTTTCACTTTATGTGGATAGCCCAAGAAAATACACTTCTCAACTCGATGGTCTAACTTTCCTTGTCTTGAATGAGCATATGCCAAACATCTGAATATCCTCAGGTTGGATAGTTCTAGAGGATAACCGTACCACATTTCAAAAGGAGTCTTATAATCTACTGCAGATGAAGCACATCTATTAATCAAATATGCATAAGTTACTACAGCTTCTCAGATTGGCATTAGACAATAAACATCTAAATCATCCTAATAGTGTCCTATTCATGCGCTCTGCAAGACCATTTTTTTAGTTCCTTTGACAATGAGATGTCTCTCAATGCCATCTTTGTCATACATGTCTTTGAATTGAGAATTTAAAAATTCAAGTCTATTGTCAGTACGAATACATTTTAATTTCCTCTCAGCCTTGTTTTCGATGAAAACCTTCCAATATTGGAATCTTTTTAAAGGTCTCATCCTTGGTCTTTAGAGTATACACCCACACTCTTCTTGAATAATCATCAATTATTGACAAGAAGTACTTAACACCACTAAGTGTGGCAGTCTTTTCAGGCCCCCATAAATCTACATGTATATAGTCTAGTATTCCATTGGAAGAATGTTTGCCTTTTTTGAATGAGACTCTTGTGGTTTTGCCATAGATACAATGCTCACATTTTTCTAAAGACCCAATGGATGAAGATCCAAAGGGACCTTGCTTCTTTAATTAGCAATTCCCCTGACATGCCCCAACCTTGAATGTCATAATTCAGCATTCTTCTGAGCATTCTGTAAGGTAATAACGGCAGTTCCAAGGATAGTTGTTCCTTCTAGGACATATATTCCATTGAACAACTTTCCTTTCACTGTGATCATAGCTCTTTTGATGATTTTCATCACTCCATTTTCTGCTTTACAAGTGTGTCCGGTTCTATCAAACACTACTAGTGATAGGAGACTTCTTTTCAAATCTAGTACATACCTAACTTTCGGAATCACTCTTACTGTTGGAGTTAGCATACAATTCGTAAAAGAAATCAGGATAATTAAGCATCTAATTCATCAATTTTAGCAATTAAAACAACATGCTCAAGAACAAGTAATAGGGATTTAACAACATACCTTTGAATAACTATCTTTAAATCCTAATTCAGCTTTAATCTTCAATCCAAACATGTTGTAGACCACCACTTGATCTTCCCTACTATTCTCTTGGACCTTAGATTGATTTGTGAGAATCAAAATGAGCTGAATTAAGAGAGAAATATTGGAGAATTTTTCAGGTTTTTCAGCTCTAGGATGAAGAACACTTCTACTAATTTCTCTTTAGAAATTTCATATGCATGGCCCTCCAAATCCAGTCAGCCATCCTCAGTTTTGTTCAATCTCAACATGTAATCTCTTCACACAAGAGATTGACACCTCATGCTTAAGCAATTTTAGTGGAACGGTGTGTTTGGAAAACCAAATGTAGGAACCATTTAGGATTCAAATTGATTTAAAAATCAATTTTCATTTTAAAAGTCAATTTTCTAATTTTTAATTTAAATTTCTAAAATTTAAATTTAAAACCAAAATTGGTTTTGTTTTGAATTTCCATAAAATACAAAAATTTTAAATAAAATTAATGTGATCAATTAATTTTAAATAAAATTTAATTAATTAATATAATTTAATATCTAATATTAAATTAATAAAACACCAATTCTACATTCATGAATTTTTATTCATGTAATTGATATTTAAATAAAATTTAAATATTATTCAATTCTTCAATTTTCTTTAATTCGATAATTAAACATGTAATTATATCGTATATAATTACTAATTCCCTTAATTTGAATTTGAACGTTCCAAATTTACTCATCACTCTATTATAAAGTTTAATCCATTTGTGAGATAATAGGGGGTCATAATGGACCTATAGATCATGGGCTCCAACGATCTGATATTAATAAGCTAAACTCTTTAAACCAACTTAATCAACATTCATTAACTATCGGGTCACTCCACTAAAGTTCAGTAGTTGCACTTCTCTCACTGTAGATATATTTATGTTCACTTGATTTAACCGTAATCAATAAGTCGACCATTCACAGGTTGTTCGTAATAATGGTTGGGTTAAATGTTGTTTTACCCCCGAGATTACATCTTACTCCTTAAGTCCCACTGATCCTCTAATGAACAATTGGTTTGTGATCCAATCACCAACCGAGTCCCTCTTGGGCCAATGAGAGGGTTGGGTCCTTTGTTCAAGACATGGAATAAACACTTAAGAGAATAACCTTTCTTCTAACCCTAAAAGCGGGTAGGAGTGAATTTCGTCTTGCACCCTATGTCCCCAACTATTTACCCAGTCTTACCCCTGAAATGGGAGGCTTAATGAGTCGGCACTGTTGAGCCAACCCTCACCTATGCAAATCTAAGGACAATCCCAAATAAATAAGAGTTCATAGTTAGCTCAAGATTAAGATGGAGTTACCTAGGTCATCGATTTGAAATAGTCAGTTTTAAACAGTAAACAGCGTTATAAAGTAAAAGTGACTTATTTCTTGGTTCTGATGTTATATAAACTCTTTGTATAGAAGACCATCACTCACATGTCTCTATATGAATGATTCAGGATCACATTGTTAGTATTAGATACATAGTGGACTGCATCCGATAGTGTTACCAGAATAAGGTACCCAATCTCATTCATATACTATAGACCATTTTGGCTATTTACTTGAACTTGGTTCATCTTTATGTTTCCACATAAAGTCCAAGTATTCATATAATATCCATGGATCTTAATTTATTGGATTTAGTCTTTACAAGTGCAATTTATATATTCAATAGCAGTTTTATTAAAATAAATATCCATAACATCTTTATTGCAAATAGAATATGTTTCATATTACAAACTGCGAGTTATAGGACATACAACCCAACACTTACTTGATTATCAACTATTTTTACTTGGACTGAGCCTATTCCCTTGATCTTGCATTCGCAACGATTTCCAAGAATAATAACTCCATTGTCCAAATGTTCAAACTCTTGAAACCAGTTTCGATTGGGTGTCATATGGAAAGAACACTCATAGTCCATTATCCAGTAAGAGGTTCCTATTCCAGACAAACACTCTAAAGCCATCAACGCTTCTGTAGACTTGTATCCGTCAGTTGCATTTGCATTGTTACTTTCTTCTCCTTTCTTATTTTCATATGCTCTTTTGTTCTTCAGCTCTAAACAATTTATGTGGATGTGCCCTTCTTTATGATAGTAGAAGTGTTTTTTAACCTTAGTCTGAGATTTTGATCTACCTCGATTAGCTTCAAATTTGCCTTTACTACTACTCCCTTTATTTCCTTTCTTTTCAGATCTCCCCCTGGTGAAGTGAGCTTCTCCATCTCTTGAACTTGACTTCTTACATTCCAAGTCACGAGACCTCAAAGCATTGATTACAATGTCCATAGTTAGACTATCCCGACCATACTTAATAGAATTCTTAATCACATTATAAAAATTAGAAAGAGAATTAAGAAGTATTATGGCCTTATTCTCATCGTTCAACTTTTGACCAATATTATACAGATCAATTGTAATCCTATTAAATTCATCCAAGTTTTATTCCAAAACTTTAGAGGTATCCATTTTAAAACCAAAGAATCTTTCCTTCAAGTAGAGTTTATTGGTTAAGGACTTGGTTAGATAGATTTCATCTAATTTAGCCCATACCCTTTACTGTATTCTAATCATTCACTTGATGGAGTACATTATCAACGAGATACAAGATGATTGTGCGTTAAGCGATCTCTTTCATCTCCAAATAATCTTCTTCAGTCATCTGTTCAGGTTTATCATCAGACTCAACAAGTGCTCTAGCCACCTTCTGTTGACCAATAACTCTTTCATCTTCTTTTTCCACAGTGAGAAATCTCTTTTTGCATCTAAGCTCTCCACCACGAACTTAGTTGTCATTTTCCTTTGAAGATTTGAAGACCCAAGGAAAGACCACGAGGAAAAAGATAAGAAGTAGTCAGCTCTTGGCTCCGATACCAATTGTTGAAGAAAAATATATTGAGCAGTTCAAATACTTCCACAGAAATTTATAGAAATATCTGAACAACTACTTCAAGATACATAAAAGAGAAGAGAATAAGAACACCAGAAATTAGTGGTTTGAGCATAACATATCTACATCCACTGTAGTCAATGTTATTGAGTGTATTCAGTAGCTATGTTTTCAGATACAAGAAGAAGAAACGAAGGTGATAGTACAAAGATAAATCCTACCTTGAAGACTCAAGCAATCAATAGGTTCTCTCTCTATGAAGCCTTTTAGCATACTCTATTAATCTCTCTCTCAACTCACCTTCGACCACTCTATTTCTCAAGAAGGATTGATGAGAATATCAATCTTCTTTAATTACAGATTTTTTTCCCTTACTCATGCTTTTATCAATCTTCAAATTGCTATACTCTTCTGCCCCTTTTAAAAGAAACTCACCTTACTTATACTCCTTAATAAGACGGTGAAAATGACATGCCTTCTTCTCTCAGGTCAAAAAAGTCCACCGGCCTATGATGAAATCACCAACTTGGGAGATTCCAACCGAATTTGTTACCTGGCACGTGGATAGTCTCAAACCACTAATTAGTAAATTTGGTGATTATATAATAAAAGAGTGTAAAACAAGATTAAAGCTTTCATAATTAACAGATTGGATTAACTTGAGGAATCTTCCGTCATTTTTATTTAATCTATTTTATAAATAAACAACTTTTTAAAATACGCATTAAAAGTGTTTCAAAAGCAATTTTGAGTGGTTGTCAAATACTTCAATTTTTTTTTTCGAAATAACTTATATTCAAAATTAAACACTTGAAAAATTAAATCAAACACACACTTAATTAACAAAGACAAACCTAATTTATCTTCTTTTATTATTATTTTTTTAAGAACAACTTAATTTATCTCGTTATTTCTTCAAAGTTTATCCAACAACCTTTTACTTTTAGTCTAACGTGAAAAATAGGGGCATTCAGAAAGTTCGATGACCCGAAAACCCGATTAACCCAATCAAATTTGTACGGTTTGGGTTGGGTTATCAACTCAGTTTAGTTGAATTATGTTCAAATAAATGAAAATTTTATGGGTTGGGTTGGTTCATAGTTCACCTAAAATAACTCAAATCAAATTGAATCAACTCAAACTTATTATTAATTTTAAAAATTATGTTTTGGTACAATGTTATTTAATTTCATTTTTTATATATATTTTATTCTCTAGCAACTCTTAAAAATAATTTTTTAGCATTTTGGAAAGGAAATTTTCATAATATAAATTGAAATTGAGTTGTTAATCTTAATTCAATATATAAAAATAATCAAATAAAAATTTTACATTCTAACATTTTATTTATTTTTAAAAAAATTAAATAAATGACTTGAGTAACCTGAACCAACTCAATCCAAAATGTTTCATGGTTGGGTTCATTATTTACTAAGGACAACAACAAATATTACAATCAGACTCAAAGTATTTGCATATATAATGCAATGGAAAAGAATTTGTAAATATAGCAAAATTTAGATTCAACTCTTAGTTATAGACCATATCGTTAATAGAAGTCTATTAGTGCTAGAGTATATCACGGATAGATTTTGATATATTTGCAATTCTTTAAAAATGTTACTATACACCTAATTATTAGCCTTAAAAGTGTTATCCATTGTAATTATTATTTATGATAAGGGTTATTTGGGTTGAAGAAACTTATAACCTGAACAATTGGATTGGGTCTAAAAAGTTTATATGAAACTCCTATCAATTTTAAAATTAGGAACCCTTTGGTTGTTCGAACCCTTATAACAAATTCTAAAACCTCCAGATCAATTGGTGTCAATTCAAAAGTATGTATTAGAGTTGGATTATCTTTTGATTGAAGAACCAAGAGATAAGGAAAATTAGTCATCTACTTAATGTTTGAACACTCCACAAGCAAGTTGATCGATCTTACCTGATTGTTCAAGCATGCAACTCTAGATTAAGAATTGTAAAAGATTGATAATGAATCTTTGTCATTAATATAGAGAAAAATTATCATTTCCCAAAATTCAAAATTCAAAAACTACTCAAAACACCTAGAGGCGAGGCGTCAACCCCCAAGTTATACAAGACTTTAATAGCTTCCCAAAGAAAACCTTATGCCACATTCACAATAAAATTACAAAAATACCGTTACTTAACATGTCATGAAAAGGATAAATTAGAAAAAAACTAAAATTACATCAAAATTATTAAATGAAACATAAGTAATAATTTAATGTCCGGGACGCAGTTCATATCAAAAGTGCTTCAACCCAACCTAATTCGACACCTTAACGAAAAGGTTAGACTAAAGTGAACATAGTTCATTTGACATATAAATATGTTAGTGATAAGAGGATAGCGGTTTGAATCCCAAACTCCTATTACAAATAATAATAATAATAATAATAAATCGAGCTATCGTCTTTAATATGATAATCCGAATTTGCAATTTAAACAAAACATACTAAATGTATTTTGTTTGATGCTTGCATGTTTTTATGAAATTGGGAGATTTAAAATATAACTACAAAAGGGAATTCGATGCATCTGCTCTAATTTCCAAATTTTGATATTACGCAACTCTATATTCAAACATTAATTATGGTACTTTTACTTTTTCTTCTTAATTTTATTAATTAAACCCCATATAAAACTAAATTCATCGTCAGACCCTAATATTAAACAATTGAATTTGTAATGAAACAGATTCACACAATTAAATTTATTCATTACCTGCCCATATATATATATATATGTTTTGTTTGTACTTTTATAAATTTAAAATTGTAGTTGTAGAATGTATCCTTAAAAAAAGGTTGTAGTCAACGCCAAACCATTTCTTCCAGCTCTTTAATTATTGAACATTAAAAAATATATTTTTAAAAAAATTTTTACGGAAATTTTCATTATTTTTATTGGAATTTTTTTAGATATTCTTTTTTATATGACTTGTTGATATGTTGGATGGAGAATCGAACATATAATTTCGAAGTCAATAATACAAATTTTATGCTAATTAAGTTATGTTCATCTTGAATCGTATAACAAGATATAGAATATCATTTTATTTTTAATTGTCCATTTCAATTTTTACATAACTAAGTGAGAGATATATAAAGGTCAAAAGGAAAAAAAAAGTTGAAAAACATAATACATCTCCTGATTAGATTAGAGTCAACGTTGCTTATTTATTACACTTATTATTTTGTTCAAATGTCTATAAAAATTGTTGTTACTCTCATTATGTTTAGATACGTATTAAAAAAATGTTAAATTTTGTTTTTATACATTTTAAGATGTAAAAATAATGGTCATGTTGTAGCAACTATGTTAAACAAGTTGCCAAAAAAAAAAAGGCATAGTTAAAAATAAATAAATTGTACCGTCATTCAAGTATAATGATAGTTATAATTATGTTCTCAAACCTTTAATTGTAAAAATTGGATCCTTAAACTTCTAGAGGTGTTAAATTGAACCCTCAAGCTTACAATAATTATTGAAATTAGAATTAAATTATAAGAATTGAACTCTTACACTTATACAAATGTTATCATTTATACAATTATGTAATTTCAAGGGCCAATTTGACCAAATTTAATACTCATATAAGTTTGAAGACACAATTTTGAAAATTGAAAGTTTAAAGGTATAATTGCAACTATCATCTTATTTTAGAGATAAATTTTATAATTTATCCCAAAAAAGTTGTTACTCTCATTGTGTTTTGTGTTTAAAAAAATTGTTAAAATTTGTTTTTATACATTTTAAAATGTAAAAGCAATGGTCATGTCATAGCAACTATATTAAAAAAAAGTGTCAAAAAGAGTATTCAAGAATTTTGATGTAAGAGGTTCGATCTCCTTCCTTTATTGTAAAAAAAACTATATTAAACAATTTCATTACAAATAATTATAAAAAAAAAAAACGATTTATATCCATAAACTTTGATAAATTAATTTAGACTACTATTTAAAAAAAAAACACATATGTTGATGATTTATAACTATTTTCACTTTATTTCATTTATTTAAACACTTAGATTTTATTTAGCACAACTTAAAAATCACTTAAATAAAAGTATAAAACTATTATTCTCTCAAAATTGGACGAAGTGACCATTAAATTTATCTCATAATTCTTCTTATATAAGTCGAGAAGAATAGAAAAAATATGAAAAAACGAAACACCGCTCATGTTAGTGAAAATTCACTACCAAATCCATTATATTTCAGTATTTCTGCCCAATATCATGTCAATTCTCGACTTCAAAGACGTGAAAATTATGCATTGCCATTTTAGAAACAAAATCATTACAGAGGATATAGAACAATTTACTTATGAAAGCTTCTAATTTAGTTGATACAATTATTTGACAAAATACAACCAAATGAAGTTACTTATAAAACAGTCAAAAGTAATATTTAGTGTGGTACTTACTATAAACACTCATGATACTTGAGTTAGATATTTACACAAAGGTCAGAGCAAATCGTTTAAAAAGGAAGATGAACTTACTTTATGTTGAATTATCATGCTCTTTTTATAATGGAGTTCCGTCAAGGTTCTTCCTCATCCTTTTAGGATTAGGATTCCATCTCCTTTATTCCTTTAGAAATGGGACATTCAAGAATTGGATTGGGCCACTAGAGAGGTTCCAGATAAAATGACCTACTACAAATAGACCTCACATGAAGGATTCGCTGGCGTCGTCGAGGCCAAAGCAGGTCAATTGGGCCATCTCTTTCTCCATTTGAAAGGAACTCACCTAGACCCATTACATGTCAATCTTAGGTCCGTTTTAGGATTAAGTAACTCTTCAGGTTATACTTTCATCTTAATATTTTTATTGATCTAATACAACACATACATTTTAGAGTAGCCATTAATTATGACCTAAAATGTATATTAGATAATTAAGAATTGTTTCTTGACACACATAAATGTATAGTCAATATGACATATATGGTAAAATTACATGTGCCAAAATGAGCATAGTTCAAATCACATTGTGTTTTTTCATATACAATGATAGCTACATAAATGCTATTTATCAAGGTTTAAAGTTTTTATTTAATTACTTATCGTTCAATCTCATTTCAAATTGTCTTATTTATTTAATAATTTAAGTTTTATTATCAAAATAAGCTTAGCCTAGCAGTAAATTACATGTATTTTTTTCTTAAAAACGAATATTTGATTTTTCATCTTTGTAATTGTTGTACTAAAAAAATAATTTAATTTCCATCAAATTTATAGACAAGGTAGGAGATTCTTTTTTTTTTTTCTTTCTTTCTTTCTTTCTTCCTTTCTTCCTTTCTTTTTTTTTATGGAAAAACTCAATAGTTGATGGACTAACAAGAAATATAGTATATTTTAACTTTCTATTTGGACAAATAGCAAACCTACATTTCATTTGTAAAAAAGGCAACACGAAATTAGAAAAATGATAAATCAAAATTTTAAAAGTCCAAAGTACCCCTAACACATAGATACAAACCTCATTAAGGAAAAATCTTAGACACACTTTAATTATACCCACCGAAATTACCAACATATTTTTAAAACCCACTACCAATTTATATTCCCAAAAAGCTAACCATATGTTTGAAGTTTTCGCTTCTAGCATGAAATGAATAGATGTCGGTGAAGTCTTTTCCTCTTCCCCATCATTCCATCTTCAAGGTTCTCATCCATAGAAGGTGCAACCAAATTAAACAAAACCCAAAAGAATCTTTGTAACACCCCGCACATTTTTTTTAGTAATAATGTAATTTCAATAACTTTATTATTTGGAATTTCAGTAATTGTTATTAGTTGGAGGACATTTTTGGAATTTTGGACTTCAAGTGTAAGTGGGGAATTTAATTGTTGGCATGAAATTATTCAATTTGAAATTTAAATTGAAAATTAATGGCAAGAATTAATTTTCTTTTGAAACGGAAAGGAATTTAATAGTATAAAACGAGAAGGAATTAAATATAACTATATTTACTTCCTTTTTTGTTTTATTATTATTGTTGTTGTTGTTTTTTTATAAAAAATCAAACCCCACCTCCCTTTTCTTCCTCACATTCGTGAGCTTGTCCGACGCCGTCCAAAGCCGCCGCGTCATTTTCTTCTTTATGACCTCCGTCCACCACTACTCAAGCGTCGTTCGCTTTTGCCGTCACTGGATCTATCGATTTGAGTAAGATTTCTGTCGTTTGGGTTGTTTTCGGTTGATTCTTGATTACTCATTTACTTTTGGCATCAATTGGTTGATACCCATTGTGTTTCAACTTTGGATTCAAGTTTGTGAAGGTATTGAGGTATTGTTCAGTGAAGTTGAAGTTTGTTTTAGCGAGTTTTAGGGTTGATTCAAAAATTTCATTCAAGATGAAGAAGAGTTTGGTTTGCTAATTATTTAGACTTAAAATTGGAGGTTTGGAAGGTGAATTCGAATTGGACCACACCTTAGGCTTGATTAAAGATTCAAGAATTTCACAAAGATTCAATTGCTTTTTGGTTCGACCTAATATCAAGGTAAGTAATCTTACTACTGGAACTGCCCACGGGTTAGGCATTAGATGTATGCTAGCATGTTAAATGAAGGTTATGGCAGAATGACAGCAAGAAAGATTGATAGTATAACATGATTAAAGTATGTTCTGTTACGAGATCAGAATTATTTATTTATGCACATAGGCACTTGAATGCTAGCATGAGATGGTATGTGATTCCATTTGGTTGTATTCAATCTGTTGATGTTGAGGACTGTAAGACTGGTTTCAAGGATAATTTTGACTGTTCTGAGATTTAATAGATCGTTTAGATAAGATATATGAACATGTGATAATATGACTGAAGCATGTTAATGTATGAGCATGATTTAGAATTTTATGAAATATATTAAAAGGACGATTGGGCATGACCCTAAATTATGAGTTAAGTGACACTATTACGGAAATGTCTTAAAGTTAGGTGAAAGTTGAAGCATTTTGTTGATGTGCTTATTGATGTGGTTTATTATGAAAGTGTGTAAGTTATATGATGTATTATGAAATTTCAAATGTTTGATTGTTACATGAGTTAGTGTATGAAAGTGATATACTAGAGTGGATCCATTAATACTAGATTAATTACGTATGTTGTGGTTAACTAGCCTAACCTTGATCAGGAGATTTTTTAGAAGATTCATGATTAGGTGAATGTTATATGTAATATGAAGTTAGATGCAATCTCTTTTCCTTTCCAGACTATGTGACTGCATGAAAATGATGTACGTCCAAAAGCGCTAGTATATGAAAGAGATGTACTAGGGCTGGTGTGTATGAAAGTGATACATACCTAGAGGGTACTGAGGTGTACGAAAGAGGTACACACTCAGTGGGTTATGTGTATACGAAAGAGGTGTATGCCTAACCATGTGTATGAAAGAGGTACGCATTCCTACCTTTATAGAGAGGATCTGGGGTGTACAAAAGAGGTACATACTCAGTGGGTTATGTGTATACGAAAGAGGTGTATACATAACTAGATGTACGAAAGAGGTACACACTCAGTAGGTTAGGTGTATACGAAAAAGGTGTATACTTAACCAGGTGTATAAAAGAGGTACACATTCAGTGGATATGTGTATACAAAAAAGATGTATACTTAACTAGATGTACGAAAGAGGTACATACTCAGTAGGTTAGGTGTATACGAAAGAGGTGTATACTTAACCATCTGTAAGAAAGAGGTACACATTAAGTGGGTTATTTGTATACGAAAGAGGTGTATGCATAACCATGCGTATGTAAGAGATTGTGTTTCCTTCGAGATTCACTAGAGGTTGTGGGTCCTACGGGACTTACTAGAGATAGTTGGCATACTTAACTACAGTAAAATAGAACTCAGATTTTTCATGTATGTATGTGTCCCATATGTGTCCCATGAGGACTAGGGCAATTTATATGTTTCACTAGAGGTGGGTATCTAGAGGACATAGATGTCCAGCCTGACCCCAGTAGTTACTGAGTTCGTGATCGAGCCACTAGGACTAGTTTTTACGCTTCCGCTCATGAGATTTAAAGTTCTTTTCATGTTCCTCTTAACTTTTAGTTTTGATACTTAAAACTTCCTTTTAAGAATTGTTTTTCAGACTTATTTAGTGTCCTTTATGATTTATGGGTACCCTACTATTGTTTTAGTATTTGAATTTAATGAAAAACTTTTGTACTTACCTTATTTAATTAGCATTTATTTCCCATAACCGAGTGTCGTATTGAGTTTCATGTATGCATTTATTTAGTAATGTCTAACTTAAGTCCTAGGAGATCGGGTCGTTACCATCTCACAAAAAACCACCAATGCAAACATGAACCTTGTTGAATATTTTTTCTAGGCGTTTCGAACTCACAAAATCCGTTCATATGTAGTGACGGCAACCCCGAGGCAATGACTGATGGTCGGCGGCTCGTGCTGGTCAAAAAACGCCTCGAAAGAAAAGATGGAGATAGATTAGAAAAGAGAAAAAATGGAACACCCACCGGAAGCTAGCACGGACGACGACGAGGTGCTGCGCATTATGATGACTTGGATTGCAGTCGAGTGAGAGACGAGAAGGAGAAAGGCGACAGACTTCTTCAGTGGATAAGATGCAGTAAGCTAAGCAAGAGAGTGGGATTGAGATCATGAGATTAAGTGAGGGGAAGAGAGATTTCGTGTGGGGGAGGGGGGCGGCGGCTGATAGAGGGATTTAGTCAAAACTTATAATTAAATTAAACAACCTAATTTGACAAATAACTATATATCATTATAATTTAAAATGATGACCAATATTTTATAACATTGTACAACGTTTTTATCACAAATAAAATCGACAAATGCACATCATGATTGAATGAATAAGCAAATAAATGAACCATTGAAGAAAAAAAACCTCTATTCATAAAATCCATGACAGAAAACAAAAAATAAGTAAAGTGTTCTCATTTTGTCCTTCACTAAGATAGAAACACAAAGAGTATGACAAAACAAACTTTAAAAAGCAATGTTTTATACATGGTTATATATGATTATGTTGTAACAAAGGGATGTGAAAACGTTAAGTAGTGATAATTATAGTGTAACTAAGATTGTAAATGTATGAGGAACAACATAAAAATATAGTAATAATAGATGGAAAAATTAACATATATTAAAAAAATAAAATTACAGTATCACTAAAATTGTAAAAGTATGAGAAACAACATATAAAGTATAGTAATAATAGATGGAAAAATTAACATGTAGTAAAAAAATAACAAATTTTATAAGTACTTGAAACAAAGAAGGCCATTTGTAAATGTTCACAATGAAAAATACGAGGTAAAAGTGCTAAAACAAATAAAAACTTAAACTCAACCAGGTATTGGATTTTTACATGACCTACAATTATGACCACTATTACCATAATGAGTACAACGTAATGTTTTTCTATTCTCTAAGTAAGACGAGATTCTCTTTTTCCTGGGTCTTCCAGTCGAGCGTTTGACTTGAGAAGGACGAATGGGATCGTTGTTCAAATTACAGAGACTTGAAAAATTGCACATTACCAATAGGTCATGTTTCTTTGCTATATACTGGTTATTTTCATCTCATTTACCATTGAACAAAACTCTTAATCGTTGAACAACCATAACAAGAAAGCGTTCAGTACAGAGGATGAAGAAAGTTAAGGCTATGTGTTGTATTCTAATATTTTATGTTTGAAATAAAAAGATAATAAATATAACATTCAAAATCATTTAAAACCCATGAATCTTGGTTAAAATTAATAGAAAGTATAATATAAATAAAAAATCTCAGTTGAATAATTAATATAATATGATATTTTAGATTTCAAAACAAGATTTGAAAATTAGTTGAGGTACAAGATTCG
Organism: Benincasa hispida; assembly: GCF_027475165.1. Classification (NCBI taxonomy): domain Eukaryota; kingdom Viridiplantae; phylum Streptophyta; class Magnoliopsida; order Cucurbitales; family Cucurbitaceae; genus Benincasa; species Benincasa hispida. The sequence goes on along the minus strand of NC_143486.1, from coordinate 91,138,209 downwards.
AAAATTGAAAACAACTATTAAATCTGATTTGAAAATTTAAAACAACTATTAAATCTTGAGATTTATGACAAATTATCTGCTTAAAATGATGATGTTAGTTGACGTTGAAAGTCTGTTAGGATATATAGTTGAGCAATTAATTATAGTTTCATTAATAAAGATGTCGAATCAATTACACTAATTAAAAGGGACGATGAGGGCATTTTAGGATTTCAGAAAATTGAACTCACGTGACATATATGCATTTTGCTATAATTCAAAAGGATCATGTCTTCTACTATTTTTTCAAATGATAATGTAATCACTACTATATACCTGATTATTCCATAATGGTTAAAGTAGGTCCATCTCATAAGTTAAAGCCCATACATAGTATTGGGCTATAAACCGCTTGGTGGAGAACATATACGCCCAAATATGGAAAGATGACAACATTTTCTTGTCAACAGTTGATGGTAGCATATATGGTAGAAAATGTCAAAAAAAAAACATGGAAGTCATTTTGGAAAAAGTCTATTTTAAAATTTCTTTGAAAAATATCTAAAATTTTGAATTGTGTTGTGAACTTGAAAAGCACAACGGGCACACAGATACTAATAAAATATAATATTAAAATAAATATAAAATAAATCAATATTAAAATAAATTAAACATAATATATAAATAAATTAAAATAACAAAATATAAAATAAGAAATTTCTCTAAATTCTCCACTTTCTCCAATTTCCATGGACTTTACCCAATGTACATGTACATGTCTTCCAAAATCCATCAAATGTCACTATTTATAGGCAATTTGGCAAGTAGGTAGTAGATTACATAGACACTAATAATGTGTAATGTTGAGACACATGGACAACACTTTGGAAAATAGGGGCATGACACATGGTCAATAGACACTAAGCATGAGCATCTAATGGGCATCTATTATCATAATATTTATAATACTCCTCCTTAGATGTCCATTATATATATGAAATATGTCTCGTTAAAACCTTACTAGGAAAAAACCCAATGGAAAAAAAATTCTAGTGAAGGGAAAATAGTACATATTTTATATAATTTATACTCCTAAAAAGTATATTTACTCTTCCTCATGTAAACATCACTCAAGATCTCTGAGTCGCCGCATTCCAATGTTGACACTAGTTTTTCAAAGATTGCAGTAGGTAATGCCTTTGTAAATAAGTTTGTCAGGTTATCTTTCGAACAAATTTTTCGTACGATGATGTTGTTATTTTCTTCAAGATCATGAGTGTAGAAAAGCTTTGGTGAAATATATTTTGTTCTATCTCCTTTAGTATATCCTCCTTTGATTTGGGATATGCATGTTGTGGTGTTTTCATATAATATCGTTGGAAGATTTTTACTAGAAGATAAACCACATGTTCCATGAATGTGCTGAGTCACTGATCTTAGCCATACACATTCTCGACTAGCATTGTGAATTACAAGAAGTTCAGCATGATTTGAGAAAATGGTTGTTATGGTCTGTTTTACCGATCGCCATGATATAGCAATTCCTCCACATGTAAACAGATAACCTGTTTGATAGCTAGTTTTGTGTGGATCAGATAAATATCCAGAATTTACATAACCAACTAGATCAAAATTGATTTATTTGAATAAAACAAACCTGTGTTGATCGTTCCTCGGAGACAACGGAGTATATACTTAATTTCGTTCCAATGTCTTTTTGTTGGAGAAGAGCTATATCTTGCTAATAATTTTACTGAAAATGTAAAAACTGATATTGTATTATTAGCAAGATACATAAGTGTACCAATTGCACTAATATATGGTACTGTTGAGATTGGTGTCCTAATTCTCCTAGTGGTCTCGTAGTTTATAAACATTTTGTACACATTGTTATTAATAAAATAAATGTTATTTTATATGCATTTACTCAAATCTAATAAACTAAGATCCGTGATTATTTCATGTAACTTAAGCATGTATGTGAGACATACAAGTGGATCATGCCTTAAATAATAACCTAAATGGTATGTAGTAGTTGGATAGATGAGGAATACCTTAAGTAATAACCTAAATAGTCTGTAAAGTGCTACAAATGGTCTAATCCTGATCATTGATGTGGAGATATGTGAGCGGGAGTATCCTATACAAAGAGTTTGTATAAGACCGGACCATGAGATAATTAGTTTTTTTATATAATGCCATTGATATTTGAGACTTACATTTCACTAAAATGACCATAGGTGACATGACCTTAATTCTGAGTGGGTTGGGAACTCCTGCCTATGAGAGCAGTTCTTTGATTTGTATACGTGAGAGTGGCCAGATTGCCAATTCAACAAGCCTATCATTTTGGGGATTCGTCTGATTGAGGAGTTGGAAACTCAGCTACACAAGACAGAATTTACTCCTTCCCCGAAGCAGGGTAAGTAGAAAAGTTGCTCCCTTAAGGGTTGATTCCGAGTCTTGAACATAGTGGCTACACCCTCTCTTTGGAAGAGAGGACTCAGTCATAGTAGGACTATGACTTATTGTTCATTAGAGGAATCAGTGGTACTTAAGAAGTTAGATGTAACTATAGGGGCAAAATGGTAAATTGGCCCAGCTATACTTACGAGCGATTTATGAAGGTAAATTGGCCCAACTATACTTAGAGTGATTTGTGAAGGATCATCGCACTGTTGATTGGTCATTTGGACACAGAAATATATCTGTAGTGCGAATAGTGCAGATGTCGATCTTTAGTGAAGTGACCAACAGTTAACGAATGGTAGATCTTGTGATTAAAGAATTTAATCAATTATTCACATACCGTTGGAGCTTCAAGCTACAGGTTCATAAAGTACCCTTGGTAGCTCAATGAATTCAAGTTGAAAATCAATTTTTGGATAGTTTGAAGTGTTCAAATTAACAAGAGGGAATTTGATTATATATGATATAATTAAATTGGTTAATTATATGTGATATAATTGATTTGATGTATTAGATACATTAATTTGAGGAATTGATATAAATATGATTTATATTAAATAAAGGAGAAAAGAACTATGGTTTAAATATTACATATGATGTGATATTAAAACTATAGGTTATAAATATAATATGATAAGTTAATTATTATATTTATTTATAATAAAAACAATTATGAGATTATTGTTTAGTTGGTTATTTCTTTTCTCCATTAATCATGCAAGTGGGAGATTAACTTCAGTTTTAATAACTGAAGAATAAAATGAAAAGAGTTTTCATTTTTATGGACAATCGATTCGTTTATTGAATTACTAATCGATCGCTCATGAGAGACTATACGATAGCCCTTTCGAGAGACTAAACGATCGAGAGAGATTGCTAGATGATTGCGCACGAGAGCGAGATATTGCTAAACAATTGCTTATAAGAGCGAGAGATTGCTAGACGATTGGCTAGACGATTGCTCACAAGAGTGAGATATTGCTAGACGATCGAGTACCCACTGTCTATAAGATAGACTAAGCCTTTCTCCCACTTACTCAATCGTGTAGCTCGATCGTATACTTCCTCCTTCCCTCTACCAAATTCACACAGAGCCCATACCTCCTGGATTTTCACTCCGAGAATACCAAGGTTGCCGAGTGGTAGTGTCGAGAGGTTGCTGTTCGAGGATCAGACAGTTCCTGATTGTGACTAGAGCGAGAGGTTGCTAGGCGTTTGCTCACGAGAGCGAGAGGTTGCTAGACAATTGCTCACGAGAGCGAGATATTTCCAGAAGAAGAGTTCTTCAAAAGTATGTCTCTCAATTCCTTTTGTTTTAGTAAGAAAGCATGTTGTAATTTTCTCTATAATGCATCACTGTTCTTGTAGTTTGTGAATGTGTTTATTCTTTCACAATGGGTTTGTAAAGATCTTGCTTCCGCTCACTGGTTTTCTTGAATAAGAGTTCCTTCAAGTACTTTAGGACCAATAAGTTCTTTATCATCATCTCGAGGTCGAAATATATCTTTCTTCACATCTAGTGAACAAACTTCCATTGGAATGTTCAATGGATGTGTTTTGTCCATATAAAATCTTTTCAAAACTTTTCATGTATAAGTTGATTGATGAACAAATGTCTCATCTGCTAAATGCTCAATTTGCAAGCCAAGACAAAATTTTATTTTTCTGAGATCTTTCCTCTCAAATTTTTTCTTAAGATATTCTATTGCCTTTGAAAGCTCTTCAGAAGTTCTAATTATATTTAAATTATCAACATATATAGTTATAATAGCAAATCCTAACTGTGATTTCTTTATAAAAACACATGGACATATTGGATTATTTTGATATCATTTTTTCAACAAATATTCACTTAAATGATTATACCTCATTCATCCTCATTGTTTCAATCCATATAGTGATCTCTGTAATTTTATTGAATACAATTTGCGGGAATCTGATTTATATTTCATGTACCTTAAATACTTCTGGGATTCTCATATAAATATCATTATCAAGATATCTATATAAATATGTTGTGACTACGTCCATAAGATGCATATCCAGACTTTCATACACAGTCAGACCAATTAAATATCTTAGCATAATTGCATCCACCACCGGAGAATACATCTCCTCATAATCAATACCAGGTCTTTGTGAAAAACCTTGTGTAGCTAGTCTTGCTTTATATCTTGTGACCTCACTATTTTCATTTCTTTTCCTCACAAATACCCATTTGTATCCCACAGGTTTGACATCTTCTAGTGTTCGGACTACTAGTCCAAAAACCTGATGTTTTGAAAGTGAGTTTAGTTTTGTCTTGATTGTTTCTTCCTACTGAAGTCAATCTTTTCTATGTCGATATTCTTCAACAGATTTTGGTTCAGAATCTTTATTTTCAAATATAATATCAAGAGCAACATTATATGCAAAAATTTTGTCAATAACTACATGAGTTCGGTTCTATCTTTTTCCTGTCATGACATAGTTTATTAAAATCTCATTATTATCTTTATGTATTCCACCTTCCTCATAGTCATGTCATGAATTTCTCATGGGTATTTACATCCTCAACCAAGTCTTCTTGACTATTAATTATTTGTCTTTTTCAAGGATTTTTATCTTTGGAACTCACTAGTCTACCACGTTTTTAGCGTGTTCCAAACTCATTAGTGACAACTTGTTGTTTTGGGATATCAATTTTCGACGGAACATTTGTAGTTCGTATGTGTGACTTAGTTACTTTCTTTGCATCTATAAATGCATTTGGTAACTAATTTACTATATTTTGCAAATGAATTATCTTCTGAACTTCAAGTTTACATTGATTTGTATGGGGATATAAATGAGACAATAACTGTACATTCCATGTAATTTCTTTTTCCAACTTCTTAATTTCTTCCCTAATGTTGGAAAATTTGTCTCAATAAAATGACAATCAACAAATCATGCAGTAAATACATCACACGTCAAGGGTTCAAGATATTTGATAATTGATGGGAAATCATATCCAATATATATTCCCAACCTCTTTTGAGGACCCATCTTAGTATGTTGTGGTGGAGCAAATGAAACATATACCGCACATCCAAAAATTCTCATGTAGGAAATATTTGGTCACAAGTTTATTATAATAGTGAGTACTTATGATAAGATATTGGCCTAGTGCGTACAAGTGGCACTGCATGCAAAATAGTATGTTCCCATATAGATGTAGAAAGCTTAGCTCTCATAAGCAATGGTTTAGCAATTAACTACAAACATTTTATAAATGATTCTGCTAAACCATTTTGTGTATAAGCGTGAGCTACAAGATGTTCAACATTTATCCCAATTGACATACAATAATTATAAAAAGCTTGGGATGTAAAGTCACCGACATTATCAAGATGAATGGTCTTAATTGTATAATCAGGAAATTGTGCTCTTCACTTAATTATTTGAGCAAATAAGAAAATGCAAGATTTCGACTTGATAATAAGCACATGTGTGACCATCTGCTGGATGCGTCTATTAATGCCACGAAATATTTAATGGTCCACTTGGTGGGTTAATAGGTCCACATATATCACCATGAATTCGTTCTAAAAATGCAGATGATTCAGTCCCTACTTTGACTAGTGATGGTTAATGATTAATTTGCCTTGAGAGCAAGTATCACATGATAATTCATTAGATTGAAAAATCTTTTGACTCTGCAATGGATGTCCATTTGAATTCTCAATAATTCTTCTCATCATTATTGACCTTAGAATCTGTCATGCCAAATTGTAAATACGTCTGAATTCATGAATTTCAAGTTCATCGTTGCATATGTTTCAATTACTCGTATATGAGTATACACTACAAGAAAAACCACCTTTCTTGACGTTTTTTATTTGATTGCAGTTTTTTATTTATACACCAGATGGAGCATAGTACAGTGGGTGACGAAGATTTAGAGCTTGGTGACAAAGAAATAGTAGTTGTTAGGTCAAATGAAACCACCAATCAAAAAAAAGAGAGAACGGGGAGCTACTATTATGTTTGATGTAACACGTATTAGGAGTGTGGGAGAAAAGAAGTTTGTGGAATACAATGAAGATGATGTATCCATTGGTGAAAATGGAGCTAAGTTAAAGTATTTTATTGGATCCTCTATGCATTATCATGTACCTATTATCTATACATCTTGGAAATGTGTGCCTACTGAGTTGAAAGATAAGATATATAGTACAGTTGAGCTATATATATTCATCTTTTTATCTTGATAATATTGTAAATGTATATGTGATATTTTCATTAACTTTTCAATGTTTAGGCCGCCTTTGTAATTGATACAAGATCTAGGAAGAACATTATAAAAACTCCAAGCATAGCTTTTCGTTAGTTTAAGAATTGGTTAATAACAAAATGCATTATACCATTTAAAGATGAACCTCAACTTCTAATAAATCCACAAGAAAAGTATTCATTTATTGATCAAAGTCATTGGGAAGAGTTTGTAAGATCGAGATTGTGTGTAAAGTTTCAGGTATATTATTAATTTAATTTTATAAATATTTGTTATGTCATTCCCCACTAATAATCATTACGTTTGTATAGGAAAAAAGATGCTTGCAACAAGAACGTCAATCTACGAATAAGTACAATCATTGAATTTCAAGGAAAGGTTATGCTAACCTTGTCGAGGAAATGGTAAGAATTTAGTATATGTTCTCATGATTCCTAAATTTATCACTGTTGGGATTTGTGCCCTAAAGTCTCGTGTTCTATAGTTTGTAAAAAACTTTGTAAGAACGCTTATGATGTATAATATATATGATATTTACTTCACTTCTTGACTTTGCACATTTAGATGTTTTTTATTTTACCACAAACCAATAAACTTAATATCCTTGGTTGTCTTTATGTAACTTAAGCATATATGTTGTGACATACAAATGGATCATGTCTTAAGTGACAACCAAAATGGTCTGTAGTATATGGATATAGGAGGAAAACCTTATCTTGGTAACACTACGGACGCGGCCTGCTTTGTGGAATTGTTATAAGTGTTGTGACTTGTCATAGATGGTCTGATCCTGATCATTCGTGTAGGGGATATGCGAGCGGGGGCGTCCGATACAAAGAGTTTGTATAAGACCTGACCTCGAAGTGTTAACATCTCGTCATATAACTCCATTCATGACTGAGACTTCACTTCACTAAGATGACCATAGGTCACATGACCTCAATCCTGTGTGAGTTGGGAACTCCTGCCATTGGGGGGTTCTTTAATTTACATAGGTGCTAGTGGCCAGAGCGCCAACTCAAACCTACCACTTTGGGGATTCGTCTGATTTGGGAGCCAGGAACTCAGCTTCACAAGATGGAGTTCACTCCTTCCCCGAAGCAGGGGTAACTAGATAGATTGCTCTCTTAAGGGCTGATCTCGGAGCTTGAACGATGTGGCGCCACACACCTTCTCATGGCCCGAGAGATGTCCACACATAGTAGGACTATGTTGTATTGTTCATTAGAGAGATTAGTGGTACTTAAGAAGTAAGATGCAACTATAGGGGCAAAACGGTTAATTGGTCTGCTGTAATTACGAGCATCTGTGAAGAGTCATAGTACTGATGATTGGTTATATCCAATGGACATAGAAATATATCTATGGTAAGAATAATTCAACTATCAGTCTTTAGTGAAATATCTGACAGTTAACGGATGATGGATATCGTGGCTAAAGAGTTTAGTCAGCTATTCAGGTACCGTTGGAGCTTCAAGCCATAGATCCATAAGGTCCTCTTGGTAGCTTGGATACAAGTTGAATCAGTTTTTAAGTCAGTTTGAAATATTCAAATTGATAAGAGGGAGTTCAATTATATATGATATAATTGAACTAGTTAATTATATATGATATAATTAACTTTATGTATAAGATACATTAATTTTGAGGAAATTGGATATAAATATGATTTATATTTAATGGAGGAAAAATATTATGATTAATATATGATATTAATTCATAAGTTATGAATATGATGGGATGATATTTATTGTCTATTAATTGGACGGTTAAAAGGGTAATAGGACGATGTCTCTTCTATTTTCATAACGGATGAGTAAGTTAAAAAAATCACTTTGAGACGCTCAAATAGCTCACGGTGTGTTAGGCATAGGAGGTGCGGACATTGTGTTGAAGAGTGTCATTGCTTAGAAAAATCTGTGCCTATACGATAGTGCTTGAACGATCGCTTACTTATACGATAATGCTGAGCGATCGCTTAATGATTACACCTGTCCGTGCTATTTACTAAACGATCGTTTACCTTTTCCTAAGCGATCGTTTAGCGCCCAATATTTACTAGACGATCGCTTAGTTTTTTCCTACACGATCGATCGCTTACCTTTTCCTATACGATCGTATACTTCACCTAAACGATCAAGCATTTTGTCAATATGATAGACGAGCCTGTCTCCCACTTGCTTGGTCATTATATACTATTTCCCTTCCTCCTTCCCTCTACCAAATCCGAACAAAACCTACCCTTTGGATTATCACTCCAAGAATACTGAGGGCTTTTAGTGGTGATGTCATCCCCGTTTTCTTCTGTTCGTGTGGAGACTGTTCGAGGTAGACGATTGGGTTTTGTTGAGCAATAGCTTACCATCTCAGCAAAAGCGAGATTTGCTATGAAGAATAAGTCTTCAACTGGTATGATCTCTCGATCTCTTATTTAGTGTTCTTTTAAGCATGTCAATCATTTAACATTATGAATGCATATTAGTATGTTTGAATGTATATGTGGATATTTTGTCACAATGAATTGGAAAGATCCGCTTCCACTCATAGGTACTCTTGAAAAAAAGTTCCTTCAATCACAATATCAATTTTTTTCTTCATTTGAATGTAGAAGAAATTATCTTCAAATGAAAGTGATTTCGATCGAGCTAACCTGTGGAATTAGACTTGAGTTAATAAGAAAGGAGAATACGACAATGAAGATGTTCAAGAAGTCATCAATCAAATAGTAAGACAGGTATTAAATTTACATGAAGTATATGACATATAGCTTAATTATATTAAATTTTATTTCTTTTTAGGATGAGATCTCAAAGAATAATACAGATCCATTACGCCACAAACATCACTCTCCTAATGATATCTTAACACAAGCTTTGGGTACTCAAGAAAGGCACGGGCGTGTGCGTGGGGTTGGTGGTTTTGTTACTCCAATGGCTTACTTTTATACAGTGAAACAAAAATCAAAACATGGGAATGATGAAAACAGGAAATTGTAAGTGAGAATGAAACATTTCGTCAACGTGCTAGAGAATTAGAAGCTCGTCTACAAATGTCATCTTCTACAGCATTTTCTGGACATGGAAGTTGCTCCAAGCAATTTTTAACAGATGAGATCGAATAGGTGAATGTAAATTGCAATGCAGAAGATTTGAAAATCTTTAAGGTAAATGATGCAGGGATTAAACCCCCTCGCGCAGCGGAAAAAATCAAATCTAACACTAATTTTAATATTAAACAGAGATTGTATTGGAAAACAAACCGATGAAAAACCTCTGTTGGAAATAAACGCAACACTCCCAAAAAGCCTTCACCGGTATCCTCTGTTGAGTCTATTAAGGCGGGATGGTGGAATCCCTTCTTCTTGGTTTGGGAGAAAGGGAGAAAATAATGAGAGGGAACTTTCTAAATGGAGAGGTTTTTTTTTTTTTTCATTAAACCATACAAGTGAAAGTCAGAGTCAGAGAGAGAGGGAGAGGGAAAAAATTAGGGAAAAGACTCCCTCTCCCCATAAATCTCGTAACTCCCCAAAAAATTATTAATTAATCAAATTAATTAATAATAATTAAATATCTCCTATATTTAATTAAATGTATATTAGAATCATATTCTAATACATCTCTCTCACATAACCTATAATTTCAATTCAATTAATTTAATCAAATCATATTTAATTAAATATAATTAAATTAAAATAATTAGTTCTCCAATTAATTAATCATTAAATTAAATATCACATATTTAATTTAACCTTATAGTTGAATCACATTCAATTTTCTTTCTCTCATATAATCTATAGTTTTAATGTACATCTTATGCGCATTATTTTTAATCTATAGTTTTAATATGAAATTAATTATTTAATATTTGAAATCCTTCAAATATATAATTCTCCCATAAATTAATTTTTAAATCAAATTCAAAAATAAATTTATATCATAAAGTTTAATTAAATTATAAACTTTATATTATAATGTATCAACATACATTACATTATGTTCCCTTAGTTAATTTGAACAATTCAAATTACTTTAATTTCCTCAATACATTTTTTTTAGTTACCAGTAGGACCTAATAGATCTACAGATCAGAAGCTCCAATGATATGAGATTAATTAATTAAACTCATTAACCGAATTAATCAATATTCGTTAATTGTGGGTACACTCCACTATAGACTCACAGTTACACTCTTCTCACTGTAGATATATTTCTGTGTCCACGGATATAGACCAATAATAGTAAGTTAGTCTTTCACGAGTGTTCGTAACACCAGCTGGGTCAAATTACCGTTTTACCTCTAGGTTACTTCTACATCCTTAAGTACCAATGTTCATCTAATGAACAATATGTTTGTGGTCTAACCAATAAACAGAGATCCCTCTCAGGCCAATGAGAGGGTTGGGCCCTATGCTCAAGACCCAGAAACACCACTTAAGGGAACATTCATCTACTTTTCTAAAGCAGGAAATGAGTGAATTCCATCTTATGAAATTACGTTCCTAGCTATCCACTCGATTTTGTCCCTAAAATGGTAGGCTTATTGAGTCAGCGAGCCAGCCACTCTCACCCATACAAATCAAAGGACAATCCCTTGTGAACAGGAATTCATAACTCACTCAGGATTGAGACTAAGTTGCCTAGGTCATCTTAGTGAACTAGAAACCTAACTAATCAACGGTGTTACAGCTAGGAGTTACTATTTTGCGGTCTGGTCTCATGCAAACTCATTGCATGGGATACCCTTACTCACATGTCTTCTACACGAACAGGTTGAATCATTGTGTTTGTATCAAATATAAAGTAGGTAGTATCCATAGTGTTACAAGATAAAGTACCCAACCTTATCCCTATACTATAGACCATTTATGTTGTATCTTGAACAGTGATCCCCGTATGTCTCCACATACAGCTCAAGATTCATACAACAATCCAGAATGTTAGTTTGTTGGATTAGAGTTATTTAGGCATGATTAACATAATATAAACAATAACGCTTTATTGAAAAACATCAATAATAATTTATTAATGAACAGTCAAAAGTTACATTTACTATTTACGAGTTTTAGGGCATAAAACCCAACAAGTGACACTAATAAAATCAATTAAGTTCATCAGATGTTTAATTTTTTTGCTTTATATACTTTTGTTGCTATGATTTTGCTACATTACGAGAAATCTTCAATGGAAATGACTAAGAAAAAAGAAGTTAGTGACTTAACATCGGTTCTCCAGTATCTTTAAAATCCATTCTTAGATATGCTGAGAAGGTGATGGCCAAAGAGTCTAGTTTTCTTTACAACTTCCAGTTGGACTTTTTGGCATCAGTTGAAAGAGTTGTGTCCTGTGAGAGGACATAATTAACTTTTGTAACATGGATGAAGTCAAGACAATAACTTTGGTGGCTTACATGGCGTAAGTAATATTATTACTTTTGTAGACTTTAGTTCTGACGTTTCTTTCCAATTCTGGTCATCTATATTTATGTTATAAATATTTTGTAGGTACGTGCACTCATCCTTTATTGATTTAAAAGAAAGTTCACAATACACTTTTGTAGATCCATCTCTCATTTCCTCTAGACATAATTCTCAGGAAGTTAAAACTAAAACCTGTGTAGTAGACTGATGGTCAAAAGTAAATCAAATAGTTCTTGCTCCTTTTAATCCTGGGTGAGTTAAAATATGTTTTATTTTTATCAATTTCCATTAGCAATAAAAATACTAATTATATTTTATTAACTAGTGGTCATTGGGCACTACTTGCTATAAATGCATAAGATGATATTGTGTACTATCTAGACTCAAAAGGACAACATCACGAGTAGATATAAGATATATAATTGACACGTAAGTTAACCTTTTTCATTTGTAGTGTTTGTTTTAAAGTGTACTTTATTTTAGAATTTGTGGTTATTTCTTGACAAATAGGGCAATTGCGATGTATCTCAAAAGAATATTAAAAAAAGCCGAAAGAAAACTTTATGGAGAACTGTAAAGGCAAGTATAAATTAACAATGACTACTTATTCATCATATTAAGTAGACATCTAGTGCATATGGATTACTTCATTCTTATTTACTAGTTTTTTCTCTGTAGTGTCCTCTACAAGTTGGGTTTACCGAATGTGGATACTACGTCATGAAGTATATGAGGGATATTATGGCCAAAAGAAGCATTGTCATCTCAGATTTGGTATGTTATCGTCATTTCGACATTTCAAATAGCATAGGAAAAAATAGAATCCATTATAATATTTGGCTTTTATGTTTATAGATTGATACAAGAAAACCGTACTCACAAATCGAGTTAGATAAGGTGCGAATAGAGTTGGCTGAATTTAAGTTTTGAAATGTATTTTTTGAAACTGTTCATATTGGGTTGACTGCTAGAATTATGTTCCTTATATTGTTTTGAAGTGTCCATATGGGTTGACTGTTAAAATTATGCTCCTTAGGTTATACTATTGACAATGTTAAAGAAGTTAAGTTCTTATAAAGAGATATTGGTGGTTTTTGTTGATATAGTTTGTTATGCATGTATATTGTTTATTTGATTGATAAATGTATGTCATATATATACCAAATGTGGTTGTTGGATCAAAATACAGGAGCAATTATAGGTAAAAATGTTAACATTGTAGATTTTTCTAAAAAAGTCACAAGCAAATTTCTTGACTTTTTTAAATGTCAAGTTCACAAAATTTCTTGACTTTTTTTCTTGTCAAGAATGCTCATATTATGACATTTCAAGCATGTCAAGTGTTTGTGTTTCTTGACGTTTTTTCTTTGTCAAGAATGCCCATATTCTTGACCTTTCAAACATGTCAAGTGTCTGTGTTTCTTGACCTTTTTTAAATGTCAAGTGTCACTTTCTTGACCTTTTTAAAACGTCAAGGAAATCGACATTCTTGACACTGGCTTCCTTGACCTTTTTGTCATTCTTAACATTTAAAAAACGTCAAAAAATACTGTTTTTGTAGTAATAATAATATAATCCAGAAGATAAAGTAAGCAATTCTTTCCGTATACGTTTTTTATATGAGACAGAAGATGTGATATAAAGATACTCAATATTATTCTTTCTATCAGTCTCAATATGATAACCATTGCAACGTACATCTTTAGAACTAAGTAAATTTCTCTTTGATTGACTAAAGAACAATGCATTGTCAATTGTAAATTTTGTTTCTCTAGGAAAAATAATATTTATTTTTCTAAACCCGTCAATTAGGTTTGCAGAACCTGATATTGTATTGACTTTTGCTTCCAACATTGTTAATTTGGAATAATATTTTCTACTTGTAAGTATTGTATATGTGGTTGCATTGTTTGCTAGATATACATCTTCTTTACAAATTTTTTAGTTACTAAACACATGAAAATGGTCCATATTTCTTCATTAAAAGAAAACAATTACAATAAGAAAAACAACATTTGGAAATACAAAGGTTAACATCTACTAAGAGGAAAAAAAACATGGAGATGAACAAAAAAAATAACATTAAGTCTAGGTATTTTCAAAGTCAAAGGGAACACTTGATGTTCCATCAATTCTGTCGATTTTCTCTTCAGGAGATTGAAAGAAGTCCGCCGCATTCAAATCTGTCATATGGGATGAGTCAAATATACTATTATCCTAGTATGCAAAATTTACTTCCACATTTTTCTCTTTTTCCTTTAGGGATGCTTGATAGAGATCAACTAAGTGTTTTGACGTACATTAGAATTGAGACACTCTCAACCAATTATTACACCAGAATAAATCTTATTCCTATAACAATCAGTCATCATTTATTTTGTCAAGGAATCAGTAAGTAGCTTAACAATTTCTCGTAAGTGTGACCCTTCATTTTAGACCCTAGAGTTCCACCCCCAATGAGCCAATCAAAGGAAAAAACCGATTGAGGCAAAAACTAAAGCGATCCTACCCATTTCTGGAGCTCGTCTTGATATTGACCTACTGCACAAACCATCTGAATGGGGACGCTCCTAGGGTGCCTCAAGGCCGTTCAAGAAGATCTCACGGTGCAAACTAATGAAAAAGACCGTAGGACATGTTGACACACATCCCTTTCTCACTTACTATAAATACTCTCTCCATTCACCTTGATATTGACCCATGCAAATACCATCTGAAGGGGGACGCTCCCAGAATGCCTCAAGGCCAAGCATGAGTCTCACGGTGTGAACATTAAAGGAGAAATGTGAGTGAAAAAATTGACATATCATATACATCTTTCCTCCCACTGAGTATTTTAATAATCTAAGGTTTAATTAACTTAAGAAAAATACGACTAATTATTTTCACTAAGTGATTGTTTAAGTTGCCTAAAAGTAACACTTACTTTGGATAGTTAAACAATTTTTTATTAATGTTCGTTAAACACTTTAATAAACCTTAATCAACAATTGTATGCTTGTAGCAAATCTATCTAATTCACCTTTCCAGGTCAGTTACCAGGTAGGGGTGTTCCGTTTCCATCAACTTAAATACCCCAACCTAGACAAAACTAGCCTTAGATAAAAGGTCCCTGGTAGATACGTTTGCTACTAATTTATTCTTTTATTAAAAAATTAATCCTATTAAACTTATTAAAAAGATTAAACTAATTTCTAATCTCATTAGAAATTTGTGATCTTAGGTCTATGTGAATCAAATTTTAAAACTATTTTTAAAAAATGATTTTACCTAAGGTAGCATGCAATTTTGAATTATTTTAATTTCTAATTTCATTTTGTTATAGCAATTATAAACAAATGAAACAAATTAAAACCATACATTGCATCCATTGACATATTTGATAAATTATAACAATTATAAATTACCTTAAGGTAGTTTCATGCTTCATGCAATTTCATTTCGAGACTAACATACATGACACTTATATACTAAAGTAATTAAATAATTAATAACATACATCCATACTATTTATTATAACTCTTATAATATAAATGATGCACGTATATGTTATTAAGGCATGCATATATATATTATAACATTTATACTATATGATGCATGGGCATGCCAAAAAATAAATCGTGCAACTATATATACAACATTTATAATATACATGATTAACATGCATAACCTTGAAGAACACCTTCTTTGCGTAATTCCCTCGATCCACGATCACGAACGCTTTGATTTGGATCTTGATCTCCAAACCAAGACACCACCACTTGAAAATCATCTATATTCTCTTGGGATTGAGAATTCAAGCAAGAGTTGTGGGCTTTTGCTTGAATTCTTGGAAGAAGGAATGAAATTGAGAGGGAGAGAAGAAAATATTTTTCTCTCTATCTTTCTTGGAAAAAACCAAAGTCGAACAACTGCTTTCACTCCTTTAATTCCACGTACTGCTTTGAGAGAGATTAAGGGAGGGAGTTGTAACTCCATCTCTTTAATTAAAATAAAATTTAATTTAGTTTAATTTAATTATAATATATATGTATATAATAACTATCTTATTTTATATATATATATATATATATACACACACTATATGTTATATCAAATATAACACATAACTTATAGTTTTTATATTGTATCAAATACAATATAACCTATAGTTTTATTTTCTCTCAAGGTTACGTGACATTTAATATAAATTGTATTTATACTAAATTCAATTATATAAATCTCAGTCATATAACTAATATTTGAATTATATTTAAATATTTAATTTCCTCTCAAAATAAATTTTATATTATAATGTATCAAATACATTATATTAATTATATCACATATAATTAATTCCGTCAATTAATTTGAACAATTCAAATTAATCAAAAATTAATTCTCTATAATTCCCGTTGAGCTAAAGAGGGAACCTTATGGACCTAAAGATTTTACCTCCAATGATATTTGAATAATTAATTAAACTCTTTAATTAAATTACCCAACATCCATTAACTGCCGATCATTCCACTAAAGCTGACAGTTGCACTCTTCGTACTACATATATATTTATATGTCCATTGGATATAACCAATCAAGAGTGCAATGATCCTTCACAAATTGCTCGTAAGTATGGGCCAAAATTACCATTTTTCTACTGTAGTTACATCTAACTCCTTAAGTATCCCTCTAATGAACAATAAGTCATAATTGACCAAGTTCCTCTCGGCCAAGAGAGGGTGTGACCACATTGTTCAAGCCCCGGAATCAGCTCTTAAGAGAGCAATTTATCTACTTACCCCAACATCAAGGAAAGAGTGAATTTCGTCTTGTGTAACTGTGTTCTCAACAACCTAATCAAACGAATCCCCAAAATGGTAGGCATATTGACAATCTAGCCACTCTCACTCATACAAATCAAAGAACCACATTTTTAGGTAGGAGTCTACAACTCACTCAAGATTCAAGTCACATCACCTATGGTCATCTTGGTGAAATGTAAGTCTTTAATATTAACGGCGTTATATAATGAGACTAATCATTTCATGGTCCGATCTTATACAAACTTTTTGTATAGGATATCCCGCTCACATGTAGCACTTTACAATATTTGTAACATTTACAAAGTGAGTCTTATCCGTAGTATCACTAGGATAAGGTACCCAGCATTATTCATCTACTACAGACCGTTTAGATTATCATTTAAACATGATCCATTCGTATGTCTCTACATACATGTTTAAATTATATAAAATAACCTAGGATCTTAGTTTATTTGATTAAGTATATGCTTATAAAATAATAATTATTTTACAATTTGTTTATATAATGTTTATAAACTACAAGAATACAAGAGATTTATGATACCAATCTCTAACAATCTCTCACTTGTCCTGAAGCCAAAAATATAATACAAATAAATTACAAAATACAATAAATTAGGGCATACATTATACCCCTCTGACCAACTACCATCGGTCAATTCCGCCCTTGAAGATGAAAGTTCACTGAAGTAATTATCAATCCACGCAAGTTTTTCAGGAAATTAAAGGGAGAATATGGAAGTCCTTGGTTAGCTTTATTTTTGTCATTCCAGATTGCCCAGCAAATAACACTCGCTAATTCAAGATCGGAATCATTGAGAGAAAGAGGCCAATGGAACCAACAGTCAATTAAAGGTCCTTTGAGGAGAATGGAATCGGTGATTGAGGGGAGAAAGTTTTTCCAAATTTTCTTGGCTCGATTACAGTTAAGGATGGCATGCTCGATTGTTTTTTTCCTTTTCAGTGCAGATTGGACAAAAGGTACGACAGGTAATTCCTTTACTTTTAAGTCTGGCTATGGTTAGGAGACTTTGGGTGAGAGCTCTCCACATGAATATTTTGATTTTATTGTGAATTTTTAGCTTTCATAAGGCTTTCCAGCATTTGGAGATTTTAGTTGAATCAGATGTATGCACGAGTTTATATTTAGAGCAAGTTTGTATACACTCTTCACACTCTAAAACAAATTTTAGATTTGTTTCCTCTCATTCATCTTCCACCACTTCTCTCTCCAATGGCACGACATTGTCCCGAAATTGGCATAGGCATCCTTGGGTGGGATCAAGGTCGAAGAAATATATCCCATGGCTCCACATGACGACGGGTTGATCCAGGTCGAAAAAGATATGTCCAAAATGATTAAAATATCAAACCCCCTTGCCTAACTTCTACTTCAAGCCGTTGCCCAAAATTTTTCCAAGGTACTAAACTTGTTGAATTATCCAATTTTTTAGCTTTGTCAAGAATATGTTCTGCACTACCTTAATTTTTGGCCTCTCGAGTCATCGCTCTAATGATGCAGACGACTTGTATAGGGAGAAGGTCGCTGACAAGTGTTTGAATTACGATGACTATTCATGTTTATGGAAAATTGGCTATGTTTAAGTTGGTGGACGGGCAGGTGGTTGCTCCAATGGTGACAACGTTAGGAAGAAGACACCTTACAAAACTCTTGGTTTATGTCAAATGATTTTTGTATTGTCATTAATTTTTACAATATCTCGAACACACTGTCTACGCATGGTTAACAACACACAAGCAAAAAAAAAAAAAAACTGTGTATTTGTAGGGGTTGATGCAGGTTTATGTTTTTGAAAACAGACGTCGGAGGGTTGAATGCGTACCTTATTTCCTAGAGATATGGATTATTATTTATTTGATCCCATGCAAACCTTGTATTTGTTGCTATATTATTATGGTATATAGTTATTATTTGTATTGATATATTATTTGTTTTCATATTGATTTTGCTTATACTTGTTCAGTTGTTTGTTTGCCGATGATGTGTGTGTGTGCACACTGTGTTTTGATAGATACTATTTTTCACTTTCATAGGGATTTTTTTTTCTTTTTTTTTTTTTGTATAATTTACTGAGTTTATGTAACTAAATGCTTCTATTCATTTTTCCATTGAATCTTCTTATTTTTCCAGTTATTTTGAATTTTAGATTAGATTTTGATTCCTATATTAATGGAAAATTTGATTTTTTTTAATTAAATTTTGTATTTAAAATATGGTGTAATTTTGTTGATTGCTAGAAGGGTATATATGTCCAAAATTTTAAATAATTACCGTGTATTTTAATTTAATATTTTATATATAAACATTTTTGGATGAAAACTGTGTTTAGATATTTTTCAATTTTTCATTTTAATATTAGATATTTGTCGGTCGTCCATATATTTTGAGTAGTTTTTTATGTAAGTTGAGTCATGTTCACTTTAAGTCGTTGGAATTGATAAAGTTTTAAAAAAATTTATTTTTTCTTTTCATAATTTAAATGCACCTTGCATTATGTAATTATCATTTTGTTAATATGTAATTATGAAAATTACTTATTGCAAACATTTTCATGTTGTATCCGTTTTGAATAAATATTATTTAATTAGTTTCTTCTAATTTACGTTGTCAATACTTTTTGGGATCAATTTGTTCATATTAGAATCATGAAAGAAAAATTATGGAGCATAGCATATGTCAGACTTGCAAGAGAAGCTAGCCCAAAAGTGCAGTCCAATGGAACAGAGAGGCCCAAAGGTCTCGCCTCCGTCCCTTACTTCGTGGGCTTTCCCAGCTCATTGAAGTTGAGAAAATCATTAAATGCATTGATATTTCAAGTAAATAATGAAAAGGAAAAGGTCACTAAAGCATATTTCTTGATGTCAAAAAAAATTATCAACCGTGAATTGTTTTACGAGAGAGATTCGTCCAAGTGTTCACAAGTCAGAAGTAAGGTTTAGTGTCTAGTCACACATACTTCGACACTCAAGTTAGTATGGGTCTATAATTAACTATATAATAGAAAATTAATATTTAGGCATACCTTCAACCAATGACTTTGGTCACTTATATAGAATAATAAAGCATAACGGTCCATCGAACTTATAATGTCCCTCTTAAATTTTTGAAAATATCAAATTAATTTGATGAGTCGTTACATCATTATTATTGCAATGGATGCACTATTCGAATTCTCAACATCTCCTTTATGACCCGTCCTTTATGAATATGTACGCCTTTAGCCTCAATTGCTCAATCGATCTCCCCTAGGTTCTTTAGGCTCCATGCGTCCTACAAGCTAGTGGGTCTCATTGAGCTCTTCTAGACTCTTCTAGGCTTAAGCTCCTCTGAACTCTCTTAAGTTCCTAATGCCTAGGCTTCTTTAGATTCTCATGGACTCATCACATCTAGATTTCTCTAAGCTCTCATAAACTATTCTTATGGATTCTATTGAGTTTTCATAGGCTTAGGCTTCTAATGCCTAAACTTTTTTTAGGCTCTCCTAAGGTATTTTTATGGGGTTGAGCATGCTAAACTCACCCCTAACAATATAGTTTCTTTTCAAAAAATAATATAAAATTTTCACACTTAAATATGGATAGGACATATTTATAACTATTTTCTACATGTCTGGAACTTCAATTTGAATCTTACATTTGTAATCCTACATTTTATTTTTAAGTAGACCAAAGTGTAATAGCGTAGGTTGAAGAAAATCATTTAAATTTGGTTTTCTAACAAATTTAGTGTTAGAATATCTTGAGTATGATATGTGGCGCTTCGAATGACCAAGTAGAGGGTCTTTATTATATATTCTGAATAATTCTCTCTAATAAAATTGTTATCTTTCTATCCTGTGGATGTAGTTATCATATTATTAGTGAACCATGTAAATTTCATTGTCGATTCTCTACTATTTTACGTTTTCTATTTTCTTTGTTTGTCGATTTCATAACAATTACATATTTGTCCTTATAGAGAATACCAAACAGTTATGAAACTAGATCTTATAAGTAGATGAAATAAGGAATATATAGGAGACCATTGATAACCATTTCATTTTTAGTTTTTTTTTTTTTTTCTTCCTCTTTTCACTTTTTAAAATCTTGCTTGTTTTCTCACCTTTCTTTCTCATGCTTTTGTCTTCCTTCAATACATTTAAATTTTTAACTTAATTTTAAAAACAAACCTACTCTTTTAAGAAAAACTTAACTTGAATATTAAAAATTCTCATAAAAGTAGATATAACAAAAACAAATAAACCAATAAATAAAGCAGTATTTTGTAGGTGCTTAATTCAAAAAACAAATGATTATCAAATAGCCCTTAATTTTTAATTTTTCTATTTTTTAAAACTAAGTTTATAAACTAATCCTAACTTATAAGTTTTCTCACTTAACTTGTTAAAACATCCCATCCAAAATTTGGAAGAAAAAAAGTAGTTGCTAATTTTTTTAAAAGAAAAAAATTAGTAAAAACATTTTAAAATAAAATCTATAGTTGATAAACAAAGGTATAAAATAAGCCCAATGAAAAGAAAATTATTCACAATTAGCTAAAATACAATCAGCCCAAAGAACCTAAAATTTGTTTAGAAAAAAAAAAAAAAAAAAAAAAAAAAGTAATGAATGTCAGCCCAAATAACCTAAAATTTTTTTATAAAAAAAAAAAAAAAAAAAAAAAGTAATGAATGAGGCTTATGCATATTCAACCCTAACTTTCATCAAATCTTTTCCCATTAAATATAAATATTATTTCCACATCATTAATGAAAAACCTGGGCCATGCAGGGACCTAAACATAAATAAAGAACACTGTAAAACGCATGTTGGAGCTGTGTAGATTTCACTTTTTTGTTTTTAATCTTGTTTTTGATGACCAAAACCCACCCTTATCTCCTCCTTTCAATCATTAACTCCATTGGATTTGTAAGGAACCCAAAGCACCATGTGATATAAAGAGTTCCCCAGCTTTTTTAATATGTGAAAGTGCATGTACAAGTGGTAAAAACTAAGCCAAATATATAATATATACACTTCATCTTCCCAAATAAAAAAGCCCACAAAACCACAACACTCAAAACTTGAAGAACCAAAATTAGTGATGATGATAAAAACATTTGCACTGTTAACGTTAGCACATGTCCTGTCCCAAATCCCCAAACCCGTTTCATTTTCTTATCCCCTCGAAGCTTTTGCAGCTTACATCAAAGACAAGACATGATGGAGAACAGAAATTTCAAATTTTTCTCTGGGGGCCAGCTGCTTTATATTATTAATCATAATCATGATAATATCTAATTATAATCTTAATTCCAATCATATCTTATCTCCCTCATCAATATGTGTAATAAAATTGTACTTAAGTGCCGCTATATATATCGATCGTCATGTTAAGTGTTGAATTATGGGAACTCATTATTTTAATTTCTTGTTTCAAAAGGGGTTTTAATTTCTTTTGGACAATCATATGTTATAATTAATTAAAGGGGAGATAGATAGAAAGATGAGTGGTTTGCATACAAAATAAAAAGAGTATTTTTAGAATAATGGTGTAATGTAAAGGAGGCGGGAGCATGTGATGCAAAAAGCTTTACATGTTGATCAGAATAAAAAGCAAAAAAAAAGTTTTTTCGTGAAGGAATGTGAATAAAGAAACCAAAGCCCCTACATGCCCCATAACCAAAAATTGACATCTCTCTACCCTTGTCATGTGGCCTTGCTAATTGGGTCTAATGACAACATTTTGGGTCAGGTAACCATTATGGAAGTTTTGATGAAATATTAGAATAATAGTTGTCTCAAGTTTGAAAAAAGATAGGAAAGGAATGAGATCCAACAAAATGATTTGAAAAACCCTATATTACTTTGTTTTCAATTTCTTATAAAAAACGGTTAACTCCGAGATTTAAAGAGTTTTTTAGTTAAAAATAGAGAAACGAGTGAAAAAAATATTCATGTGATTGGAATTGAAGAGAAAATTTTGTGTAATTGAATAATTTTCATATGGTAGAATTTTTTTCATGGTTTTTCTTCGATTTTAAAGGTTTTCGATGTGTATGCTTTTTATTTTATTTTTCCAACAGTTTGGCATAAAATTAATTTCTTTATTAGTACTATATATATTAGATTTTATAATATAAAGATTAAGAGGGTAAAATTAGTTAATAAATCAACATAATTGATGAAGGCTTAATCATAGTAATATCTGTCTTTTTGTATTGTTTTAAATTTTAATATATAGAAGACAGACGAAAGGGCAACCTGTTTTTTTACGAAAAAAAAAAAAAGATGTTTGGCTTGATTAAATGGATGTCTTTAAGAACATTCAAAGCGCGGGGATCAAGGGAATTTAGGATAATGCCAAAAGGATATTATGGTCATTTAGAAGTTGATTAGTTGACAATTAAGATTAATTATGATCAAACCATTTTAAATAAGATAATCATAATTAGTTGAGATAATTTAAGTGGTTATGTTTGATATGAAAGTAAAAAGTGAATATTTGAGTTTTATGGGCATTAATGAAGAGAGGGTGAGATGTTAATAGAGATAGAAATTATTATTTCGATTATTTATATTTGACTAAATGGCAAGACAAAGGCATCCTAATTGCTTGTTCTAGTTGGGCAAATGGGTAGGGTTATTTTGAACTTTGCTTAAGCTGCAAACAGGGTAACGGTCGGATTTTACAAAAAGAAAAAAGAAATGTAGAGTTAGGTTGAGAAAATGAGAGGGGTTTGATTTTATAATATAAAGTTTTAAAATTTGCATCTGTAGCCTCTAGGTTTTCTGTTTCTTCCATCTCAAATAAAAGAGATGGAGAACCTCCTCTGTCTCAAGGATTTGATGTCTGAAAACTGATTGCTTAACTTACAGTCCACATCTTCTATAAAACATAGGAATGGCTTTTCTTTTTTATTTCCCTCTTTTAATATAATACCACCAAACCTACCCAACCAAAAACCTTAAATAAATTAATTAAATTCACCAAAAGAAAATTATTATCTCTATCTTAAAAAGTGAGCAAACATCCTGAATGGGCGGCATTTTCGTCCACACAAATGACTTTACATATTTTCATTCACCAGCGGGCCAAATAAAAACTTGCATGAGGATTTACTAATTTTCTATATAAATGTATTATTGGAAAGGGGGTATATGCATGTGGGAAAAAGTAAAGAGTTTTATTTAGGCAAATGGGGTTGGGGTTGGGGGCGGATGGGAATAGAATATATATACAAGGGTTTAAAATTAAAGTGTGTAAGGAATATGAAGAAAATATAGGTGGAAGCATAAAACTTTTTAAATGAACTTAGGGGCTTGAAACGTAAACGTTGGATGATGTTGGTTGGAGAAAAACAAAAGTGTAGTCCCTCGATCACACTTTTATGATGGGCCTTGCTTATCTTTCTTGAAATGCTTTAGCGATCCAACAGATTGGCCCCAACCAACGCCACTAGGGACTACCATTTCTACATCATCGCAACAAAATAAATGGCGTTTGTTTGATTAAATCTTTTTACTTACTTACTTACTTACTTACATGTGCATTTAAGGTCGCGTCTTGTTAATGGCGCACACAATTTCCACGCTCATCCTAATTACTCCCAATTACCATTATAAATCAAATTGCATTCTTTCTTTTTTCTTTTTTGGGGAATGTTTGGGATCTAATTGGACATGAATGCCCATGTGGGTTTGCATCTTAATCATATTTATTTTTGTTTAATATCTTCAGGTTTATGTATTAAATGTAATGTTGAATTTGGTGAAATTATAAATATGTCCACCTCATGTTAGTGTGACTATTTCAATCTCTATATATATATTTTTTTTAATCATGGGTGCTTTGACAATATTTTTTCTTTTCAAACTATCTAAAAAGTTTCTGACAAAATTATTGATTCCAAAATTTGAATAGAAAAAAAAGTAACATGATCTTCACGTGACAATAATAATAAATTTGTAATTTAGAGAATAAAGAGCCTACAAAACAATGAAAATTGACTTTGATGCTAAAGTTAGAGATATTAGAGAACTATAGAAAAACAATAAAGTTTTAAATTGGGCATATCTCTAATTACCAAAGATTTAGTTAATATTTGGATTTTTTCGAACTCAAGTGCATTTTTCTAGTATTTATCTTCCCTCGTCTTTTCATTCTCAATTATACTTTTTGGTCCAAAATCGTCCATAACACCAATAGAGAGAATTGTCATTCACTTATATATCTATGATTGATCTCTTCCCTAATTAATTTGGGACATTATATTTTAAAATGATACTTAAAAAGACATCGTACCAAATTATGTCTACTTCCTTCCAATTTCTATAGTTTTTTTTATAACATTTGTATCCCATTTTAAAAATAAAAACAAGTTTCTAGAGACAAATTTTATGCAATTCTTAAAAAGCAATAAAGAAGGAAAATAAACAAAAGGATACAATTAGTGTTTATATGCTTTTTTTTTTTTTTTTTTTTTAGAAAATGACTATCAAAAGGAATTTTAACTTTTACGATTGTCTTTATTTATGTAGTTATTTTGTAAATATATGTCAGTTATCAATGAACTATACTCAATTTTACCTATTATTAATTATTTTAAAATTTGGACATGATGAATGTGTAATGTTGAAAATCATGCATATGAATTTTATGCGTGCAGTTATATAATGCAATTATAATTTGATATGTGAGCAATAAGGACTCATTGACACATAACTAAAAGCTAAATGACATATTAGAAACTTTCTAGAGTACGAAGATAAGTACATGTAGCCGAAGACATTTAGAGACGCACTATTTTGTATATTAGGTGTATGGACAAAAAAGATACTATCATAAAAAATTATGTACATATTTATAATTTAAATATTAAATTATAAATATGAACATAAGTATAACTTAATTAACTATGATAACTATTTGGTTAAGTTATAAAAAATACCTCTGAACTTTATACTTTGAGTAAAATATGCTTATTAAATTTCAAAATTTTCAAAAATACTCTTAAACTTAAAAAAAATATATATCAAAAAATACCTTTGTCATTAATTCTTTATGAAAACCATTAAAGTTTTGTTTCAAAAATACTTCAGAACTTTCAAAACGTTTAAAAAATATCCTAACTTGATAAAAGTTCAAAAAGACCTCCACCACTGGTATTTTTACAAAAACCATTAATTCATCATAACAAAACTGACTTTAAAAATTAAAAATATATTAAAAATATTCCTCCTGATCAATTTGTTTGAAGATTTTTTAAGGTTGAAAAGAACCAAATTTAAAATAAATTATATAGATATCCTCATTTTTTTTTTAATATATAACTACTCGTATATTTTTCTCTTAATTTTCCAATTCTTAGTATATACCAATTTTCTCAACCACTAAAATAAAAACAAAAATTTTAAGTTAAAACATAAAATACCACCAAATTTCACAAAATTCCTAATTCAAAATCTACTATTGAAACATACAAAAACGATAAATAGTCAAATAAAAAAAGTATCAACCTAAATCACGTTGGTTCTTAGAAATTTAATATTTATTTTAGTTCTTAGATAGGTTATCGAGCAAAGGAAGCCGTCGGGACGTTTCGGATACAATTTTGGCTTAAATGGAGCAATTAGCAAGCAATGAGAGGCAAAATGGTGAAATTGAACAAGGGGAGGCATGACATTATGCAAGTGCTACGACATTTGTGCCTTGCGCCATTCATATAAATAATTTGCTAGGCAAGTGTTGTAGTCATGCCCTACGGCACTACGTCGCTCTCCATTTGATACGTGTGCTTCCAATTTGCTCTATAAGGCGCTTCGTGAGGGGGCTTTTAGCGTCACAACGTTGGTATATTTTGGTTGTTGATAAAATTGGTGTAAGTTAGGAATTGGAAAATTAAGAGAAATACGAGAGTATCTATATGCACGATATTTGACTATTTATCATTTTGGTATGTTTCAAAAAGATATTTTGATTTTGAAATTTGGTGAAATTTTGTGGTATTTTATGTTTTAACTTAATTTTTTTTTGTTTTTATGTTGGCTGTTGAAACATTGGTATAAACTAAGAATTAGAAAATTAAGAGAAATATGAGAGTACGTATATGAAAAAAGTGAGGATATCTATATAATTTATTTTAAATTTGGTTTTTTTCAAAGTTAAGAAAACTTAAAACAAATTGATCACTAGAAATATTTTTTTATTTTTAAAATTATTTATGTCATGAAGAATTAATGATTTTTGTTTAAATATTAAAGGTGAATGTATTTTTGAACTTTTATTAAGTTAGGGGTATTTTTGAAATGTTTTGAAATATTTTGAAATAAAACTTTAACGGTTTCCATAAAAAATTACCAACAAATGTATTGTTTGAACTATTTTTAAAAGTTGAAGAATAATTTTGAAAGGATATTTTCTATAAAGTTGAGGGGCATTTTTTTTTTTTTTAATAATTTAACGAAAGTATAAATGTGGATTTAAATAGGTCAATGGCAAGCTACGTTGAGGTTGTTAGAATATAAAATAGTATAATGTTAACCAAAGGTTAGATATAAGAAAAAGGGTAAAAGAGTAGTTAGGTGAGGGAGGAGGGGTTATGACGTAAGAGTTGTGTGTGTGAGCTGGTTGGAGTCGTCGGTCAAGGCCGGAGCAAGAAGGCAATACGCTTGGGAATAGGAAACTAGAGGGAAGTGAAAGGAAATTAAAAGAAAAATGGGAAGTGTGAAAGGAGTGGGGCCCACAGAGTCTGACCGCGAGAAGGTGGGGTCCAGCTGGTTATAAACGATCAAACGCCATGTGAGTGTGGGAGACCACCAGCTGGCACTGTCTCATTTTGAGTGGGACCTCTATTTCTTTTATTTCTTTTATTTATTTTTCTTTCTTTCATCCCTTGGCTTTTACTTCCTTCCCCCACCACATCACCACATCACCACCCTCCCTCCTCCTCTCTGTCCCTATCGGTTAGGCGCCACTCAGCCACCATTTTCTCCAAACTAACCCTTTCCCTTAATTAATCCATCCACTTCCATTTTCCCAATTAATTTTTGTCAGTACCATCACCAAAATCATCAAATAAATCAACCTCCCTCACGTGCATTCCTTACCACGCTACCATTCCCAAATTCCCATAATACCATTTCTTTTCTTTAAAACAAACCTTCTTTCTCTACCCCGTTTCATCGTTAACAATCCTCTACTCTAAATTCTAATGGACTCATTTCACTCATCCGCCTGTGTATTCCAAGCGTACGCCAACACCATTCCATTCCTCATCACGTGCTTCCTTTGCTCTCCCCTCCCCATTTCATCTCACTATATTCTCGCTACTGCACGTGATATATCGCGATACGCTAATCCATGATTCCATAATACGGACACCGTGGTATTCAAGAAAACAAATCTACGTGTATTATGCCCCTACAGGGCTACTATGGTAATATCCCGTAAAAACGGGTGGCAACGCAACGGAGGGGAAGAAGGGCATTTCGGGAAACACGACAATAAAAGTTTCACAGACGCAACCGTCTTTGCTGGTGTGTAGTGAAGACTAAGGAAAATGATAGTGGTTGTTGTCCCAGCAGTTAACTCTCTACAGTTATAACACATACCCTTCTAATTCCTCAACTACCCCTTCTCTTCTCGCCCTTTACCTTCACAAACTATTTCACTTTCTTTCTTCTTCCATTCTTTTTTCCTTACATTGTCTGAAGCTCCGGATTTTTATTTTATTTTTTTTTCTTTTAGCTTCTTTTGGGGTGTTGTGGTTGCTGTATCACTTTCTGATCCTACCCTCCTCCGCCATTTTCAGACAATGCGAACGGTTTTCCAAAAAAAATTGATCTTTCACTGCTAGACTCTGACGTACATAATCTTCACTCCCTGCATCCATTCTTCTTCTTTCTGGAAATTCCTTTCCCAACATTGTCTTTCTTCTACTCTTCCTCTGGCTGCTTCTTATGGAAGCTGGGGAGGATTGTTGCGTCAAGGTCGCCGTCCACATCCGTCCGCTCATCGGCGATGAGCGCCTACAAGGGTGTAAGGATTGTGTCACCGTCATCTCCGGGAAGCCTCAGGTAATTTTCACTCTCTCCTAATGTAGATGTGGGTAGCTCAGAGCTTTGGATTTGATAGTGGGGAGAGGTGGGAGAAGTGGGGAGGGCGATTCTGCACTCTTACGTTCTTCTCAATGACTACTTTCTTTAGGGAGATTTATTTCTTTCCCTACTTTCCAGTTCTTTAATTTTTCAGGTTCAGAGAGATCTAGATCTAGTTGTGCAATGGCGTAAAATGGGTCTTTTTATTGATTGAGCCTCCTTTCAGATTCACCAGTGATTTTCACTTCGGCAGCTTACCGATTGTAATTGGGGGAGAAGGGGGTGTGACGCGAGAGTATTTTGAAATTTCAGGATTCTTATGAACAATCACTATGGCAATTTGGCGGCTGATGTTGCCATTGTATTAAAATAGTACTTGAACGACCGACTCCGTCTTTAAGGTTCCTTAGGCAAATTTCTCAATTAGGAAACTGAAATCATCGCCCCCTCGGCATGATACTAATTTCCGGGGGTGGGAGGTCTTCTATTCTGATGGGTTCCCTTTTTCTTTTTCGAGTCAATCATAACGTACTTTCACCCAACGAAGAAGCCGTCAAAATTACTTTGATGACCAAAGTTGCTATCCCTATTACATTTGCGTGTCAATTTAAGATCATAACTTCATAACATGCATTTTTCTGTCACATATCTTTGGCTAGGTAAAAAGTTTTTGCTACTTTCTGGGTAGAAATGTGATTGCTGCCTCTGCTTGATGAGTTATAGCAAAAGTTGTAAATTCATGTTGTTTCGGTGTGATTTTGAAAGGATTAAAATCACTTTTGTCGGGTTGAAAATCACTCGGAAATACACCATTAATCACTCAAAATCAATTCAGGGTTTAATTTGACACATTTAAATGTATTTTCCATACTATTAAAATTGATTTTGAGTGATTAAAAGCAATTTATGAGTGATTTTGAAAATAACAATAAGTTATTTTAACCATTTTAGAATCACTTGCAAACCTGGGTTGATTCATTTGTCATGTAAGAGTGCATAAAACTAGTTCTAAATCATGCTAGCTTGTTTTGCTTGGCAACCATGTTCCAACACTTGAGCTTTGCAGCATCATTCTTGGATTACTCTACTGCCAAAAGATCCTGGCAACTCGCCTACTTGAAGCACATTAACACAAATTGTTGCTTCAACTTATTTTTGATATTGCAAATATGAGTACACTGACAAATATACTTGTACGTGTGTTTAATTTTCTTTTAATTAGTGTGATTAAATGTCATTCTGACTCTGGGGCAGGTACAAATTGGATCCCATTCGTTTACATTCGATCATGTCTACGGAAGCACTGGTTCACCCTCATCATCGATGTTTGAAGAATGTGTTTCTCCACTTGTAGATGGTCTATTCCAAGGCTATAATGCGACCGTGCTGGCATATGGCCAGGTATAGTAAGTTTAAAGTAGTTCTGTTCATATGAAATCTCGTATCATGCTGTTTCACCTCTTAGTTGATCGTGTTGATTGATGCAGACTGGATCCGGGAAAACTTATACCATGGGGACGGGTTTTAAGGATGGTTGTCAGACAGGAATCATCCCTCAAGTCATGAATGTCTTGTTCAGCAAGATCGAAACTCTAAAGGGTCAAATGGAATTCCAATTACATGTTTCTTTTATTGAGGTTGTTGTCATGATCCCTTCCTTGATGACTTTTATTATTTATTTATTCTCCCAAACATCTTAAGTCCTTGTGCAAAGCTCTTACTAGAATTTTTTATGGAAAAGATTCTCAAGGAAGAGGTACGAGACCTGCTAGATTCTACTTCTTTTAGCAAAGTGGAGGGTACAAATGGACATGCAGGGAAAGTAACTCTACCTGGGAAACCACCAATACAAATTCGTGAATCGTCAAATGGTGTCATCACCCTAGCAGGATCTACAGAAGTTAGTGTAAACACACTGAAAGAAATGGCTTCTTGTCTGGAGCAAGGATCACTGAGTAGGGCTACAGGAAGCACGAATATGAATAATCAGTCAAGGTAAAACTTCACAATATACATCCAAGGAAGTAAATGTCTAGGAAAGAGTCTCCATGGCTCTTGAAATTTCAGCTAGCCACCAAGAAAATTTCTGGTTAGGCTTTGAGGAAAATTTTAGAACCTAAATATCTTATCAGATATGGAGGGAGGGGGGGTCTTTTGAGTCTTCAATTAATGATGTTCTGAGGAGAATAAACCTAATTCAGGATAGTTTTGCATGCCTTATCTTCTGTATGTTAAAATAAAACTATGCTCATTGAGTCACTATTCCTGTAAAACTTGTAGATTCTATCAAACCTAATCTTGTGGCTGATATAATATATTTCATCAATGTTATAATATATCAGGTCAGAATGTTTTTTATTTTTGTTCAAATGATTAAATTACTGGAAACATCAATGATGAGTAATGATTATAAACAATGGAAAGTTCTAAAATGTTACTGTATGGTGATATCAGCTTCATATGTATTATGAAATATAAAGGTTTCCTTATTTAATTTCCTTTGAAAACTTAAAATATATGAGAATCTTAGATGCTGACTCTGTTTCTGAATTCTATGATCTGTCTTTAGTCGTTCTCATGCCATCTTCACCATCACATTAGAGCAAATGCGTAAGCTAAATCCAGCTTTTCCTGGGGAAAGCAATATTGACAACGTAAGTGAAGAGTATTTGTGCGCAAAATTGCACCTGGTGGATTTAGCTGGATCTGAACGAGCCAAGAGAACTGGTTCTGATGGTTTACGTTTCAAGGAAGGTAGGTGGAATGGATCATCATTCATCGGTGTTCTTTTTTTTGGCACGTATTCATTCACTCATCAGATTGTTTTTTTTTTTTCCTCCCCCCCTCTCTCTTAAATACCAGGAGTTCATATAAACAAGGGTCTTCTTGCACTTGGTAATGTCATCAGCGCTCTTGGTGATGAGAAGAAGCGCAAAGAAGGGGTTCATGTTCCATATAGGGACAGTAAATTGACTCGACTCCTACAGGTTTGATTTCAGTTTAGATAGTCTTTTTAACAAAAGTACTGTTACAATAAGCCGTCCTCTTCTGTTATAATTCTGAATGTGGATTGATTTACTTGATAAAAGAATTCCATTTAAAGATGCACCCAAGAAAATTTTTTTAGCCCAGTGAGAGAATCAAATCATCTGATCCTCAAGAAACTCGTTTCTCTGCATCCCCCCTCTCCCTATTTGAGGCTAATAAAATTTCTCCATTTTACTTGCAGGATTCTCTTGGTGGTAACAGCAGAACTGTTATGATAGGTAAACTTGTAATCTTTATTTAGTCTGAAGCATAAATGTGCCAATTTCTTCTTTGTCAGAGCAATTCTGCTTCTCCGTGTCCTTCCCACATCCTCCTCCATTGATAACCATATTATTAGGGCATTTGTTGGCCAACATTTGCCAAGTGTGCATCTTATTGCCTTAAAATGGATCTTTTCCTCCCCAGTTTCTGCTGATCTTGATCGCCCATACCATTAGTTTTCTTCTTTTCCTACTCCTATGTCTGAAAATTGAATGTTCTTAGCAATTGTTATTTGTTAAAAGTTATTAATACTAAGTTCTTCCTATAATAAAATTGTTTTACTATCTTAGCCTGCATCAGCCCTGCTGATATTAATGCTGAGGAGACCCTCAACACTTTGAAATATGCGAATCGAGCTCGCAATATCCAGAATAAGCCAGTTGTAAGTACATGGAAGCTCCCTTATTTGTCTTTTGGGATGATGAATACTATATTCTTTCTATAATGAATATCCGGGTATATATTTCTCTTCTTCATTGCTGACCAGGTCAATAGGGACCCCATGTCCAATGAGATGTTAAAGATGCGGCAACAACTTGAATATCTACAGGCAGAACTTTTTGCACGTGGAGGGTCTTCCTCTGATGAAATTCAGGTACATGATTATGAAACACTTTATAGCTCTACATTTTGAGTATCATGTAATTTGTGAAACATTGTAATAGGTTCTCAAGGAAAGGATTGCCTGGCTTGAAGCAGCCAATCAGGATCTCTGTCGTGAGCTTCATGAATACCGTAGTCGATGTGGCATTGTGGACCAATGTGAAACAGATGCCCAAGTTTGTGCCCAGGTATGTACACCCTCAACCTCTTCCTTTGCTTTTGCGAATATTGTACAGTTTATGCTGGCTATGTTCATCTCCCGGCAAGTTTGTATGTGAACCTTGGACCCTATCTTTCAGGATGGTATAAATTGCTCTGTCAAAACTGATGGGCTAATAAATTGCTCGGTCAAAAGCGATGGGCTCAAAAGGGGCTTGCAAAGTATTGAATCACCTGATTTTCAAATGAGTGAAACCATATCAGGTATGACCTTATCTAATTTAGACTTCTATAACTTCACTTTTCATCAATTTTAGAAACTCAACTGTAACTGAGTCTTGATTATGCTTTTCTGACATTAAGTTTACTAGTTTATGTCGCTTTCCATTCCATGTTTTGTTTGAATAGGTTTTACTCATTTTAGTTTCCAAGTTGGCAGGTGAGTCGCGTGAAATCGATGAAGAGGTGGCAAAAGAGTGGGAGCATACACTTTTACAGAATAGCATGGACAAGGAATTGCATGAACTAAATAAACGTCTAGAGCAAAAAGAGGTAAATTTTGGAAGATGGCAACAGTAGAAAATTTAAACGGTCAATTTTATGAGGCTAACAGAACTTGTGGATATGGTTTAGTTATTATATTTTAGAGTATGGAGATCTGCTTTTGTTTACATTAAGGATTTTTATCCTACTGCGTCGTTTTAATTTTCATGTTACTGACTTTGTAGTCGGAAATGAAACTTTTTGGAGGATTTGACACAGCAGCTCTCAAGCAGCATTTTGGGAAGAAAATTGTGGAACTGGAAGATGAGAAAAGAGCTGTCCAGGTTAGCCTCTACTTCAGTAAAATCTTTATCATTTTTTTGTGGTGAAATTTTATTCATTCTCTTCACTCCTGCAGCAAGAGAGGGATCGCTTGTTAGCTGAAGTTGAAAACCTGGCTGCTTGTTCTGATGGTCAAACACAGAAATTGCATGACATACATTCCCAAAAACTCAAAACACTTGAGGCTCAGGTGATTAAATTACTCTCTTTTTAGAAGGCCGTTTCTATATGAGAAAGAAATTCCTCCAAGAAAAAACATAAGTTCTAACCATATATTTTTTTATCTATTTATTTGCAGATTCTAGAACTCAAGAAAAAACAGGAAAATCAGGTTCAGCTACTAAAGCAAAAACAAAAAAGTGATGAAGCAGCAAAAAAATTGCAGGATGAGATTCAATTCATAAAGGCTCAGAAGGTAAACCCTCTATTTCTTGCGTATATGTGCTTCTATTCTTTTCTTTTCATTTGCTGAGTCTTTTAACTTGAAGGTTCAATTACAACAAAGGATGAAACAAGAGGCAGAACAATTTCGACAGTGGAAAGCATCCCGTGAGAAAGAGCTACTCCAGGTAACACCTACCAGAAAATTTCAGAAGGAAGAAAGTGTACTCTAGTTTAACTTTCCAATTATTCCCCTCTTTTTCATATTAGCTTTACTTAGAATACTTATTGTTTATTGTTTTAATTGTAAAACTATTATATTAATGGTCAAAGGTAATCTGACCTCTGAACCTAGTCAGTAAATGATTAAAACTCAACAATTTGAGTTGAGAAAAATGACAGAAAGATCGTGATGTGTTGGCTTCCCAATGGTTTAACGTAGTTTCTTTGTCGCATTATTTCAGAATATATTTCATCCCTTTATGCTTTACTATTTACTATTGAGTGGATCGACTATGTTTCTTTGAATCTGTTACTCACTATTTTTGTTGACAACTTTGCAAAACAGCTAAAAAAGGAGGGCAGGAGAAATGAATATGAAAGGCACAAACTGCAAGCTCTTAATCAGCGGCAGAAAATGGTTAGTACTTCATTGTTCCTTGCTTCCTTATTCATCATCTCTCTGTCCTATTTCCTACAAAAAGGTTGGATTGTAGGATTTCATGTTAAAAAGTAGGCTTCACTAGGGGTTTAGATCGGAATGGTCTTTCCTTGTTAACAAGGTTCAAATGCATTGGATGCTTGTTTATGGATATTATCTTGTAGCTTCTCTTAAGGTTTCCACGTAAGAGATTTTAAAAATATTGTTTCTTTAGTGGATAGCAATTGGGTTCTGCATGTAAAATCTGGGTCACCTTTCTTGCCATCTATCATTATACAATTATTTGTTTCAGGTTCTTCAAAGAAAAACAGAGGAAGCTGCAATGGCCACCAAGAGGCTGAAAGAACTACTAGAAGCTCGGAAATCTAATGGTCGTGAAAATTCAGGTATTTTCTAAATTAGGATATGTTATGATTTTGCTTATCTTTATTTTTCTTTTTGACGAGCAACTCTTGCAAGGCAATGCAAGGTGTGTCTAACTTGTCAATGCCTTGTTCATAGGAGAACCATTTTCCTGCTTATACCATTTGATTGATTTAAAATTCGATTCCTTTTTGTTGATTTTATCAGGTATTACAAACGGAAATGGAATGAATGGGCAGGTATTTTATGGGCTGTTTCATAGCTTCCCTCACTATTGTGTCAGCTTGATCCCGTTTCTAATCGACATGTCTCTTTTCTAGAGCAATGAGAAATCTCTACAACGCTGGCTTGACCATGAATTGGAAGTGATGGTGAACGTGCATGAAGTTCGTTTTGAATATGAAAAACAAAGCCAAGTGTATGAGTTATACTAGACCTTGGTTGTGTTTTTAGTATAATAAAATTCAAACTCATATTGATTTTTCTGCAATCCAGGCGAGCTGCACTTGCGGAAGAGTTATCCATGCTGAGGCAAGTGGATGAGTTTGCTTCAAAAGGCCTCAGCCCGCCAAGGGGGAGAAATGGTTTTGCTAGGTAAGCATTGTTTTCAAACAAAATAATTCACCTTCTAGGTTCTCACATAAAGAAGTGGACAGTATCTAATTTGTCTTTTGCATGATCAGAGTATCCTCTATGTCACCAACCGCAAGAATGGCCAGAATGACATCACTTGAAAATATGCTAAGCATATCCTCAAATTCCCTTGTGGCGATGGCTTCACAACTTTCAGAGGCAGAGGAACGAGAGCGTGCCTTCACCAACCGTGGACGTTGGAACCAGTTGCGCTCCATGGGGGATGCTAAGAACTTGCTTCAATACATGTTCAATTCTCTTGCAGATGCACGGTAATTATTCTGTTCCTGTCACTGATATTTTTGTTAGGATTAGAGATACTCTTTAGTTTCTTGGACTGTGAGTTAATAATGTAAAAGTGGGTTTGAAAACATCTTCATAACTGATACAAGAAGCCTAAACGATCAGCAGCTTTAACTTTCAGCATCTACTCATGTTTTATAACTATGTGCAA
This sequence comes from Benincasa hispida, assembly GCF_027475165.1. NCBI lineage: Eukaryota > Viridiplantae > Streptophyta > Magnoliopsida > Cucurbitales > Cucurbitaceae > Benincasa > Benincasa hispida. Next base: position 91,101,801 of record NC_143486.1, on the reverse strand, counting down.
AATCAGAATTAGTACTACATCGTAAGGGTATAATTGATACCCAAAAGGGCAATTCAAAAGAAAAACCAGGAAATTTTGGGGCTATGCAGCACCCATTTTTTCCTCCCTGGATTTGGGAGGTGAAATTGGCATTTAATGAGAACTGATTGATGTTCAACTCTTTCCATGTATGTCCACCGCTCTTCTTAATTTTAGGTATCATTTTGCTTGTTTTATTACAGGTGCCAATTATGGGAAAAGGAACTAGAAACTAGGGAAATGAAGGAGCAACTGAAAGAACTTGTGGGATTGTTGCGGCAGAGTGAGACACGGAGAAAGGAAGTAGAGAAAGAGCTAAAATTGAGAGAGAAGGCTGTTGCAATTGCATTAGCTTCATCTGCACCGGTGAGATTTATGTTCATTAGGTTTTGCTTTTCCATGCGGCATATAGACACGAATCCTATTTTGGCTTGCCAGTGAAGGTCTATATTTCTGCTGAGTGGTTAATTTGGCACGAATACGAACTGTTCGAAATGGAATATGAATAAACGCATATACTTCATCCATATACCGTAGATGTTGAATATATAGGACCAAATCAAAATCTCTTTCATCATGACCTTATGGGAAGACCAATGCTGTGAAATATCTAATGAGATCTCGTAATGAGGTGCATGGACAGTGATAGATATGGCATAGAACCTGTGACGTTTTTGTGTAATATCATGCAAGAAAACTTGAAACTTTTCGAGTTGCTGATTTTAATCAGTGGTAATTTGAGACACTGCCTATATCTGATTCCCCAATAGTTTTGCTTGATCATGCCATTCCTATCCCTCAACATTCGTTGTATACATAATTAGAAATCTTTCTTACTGGCGATTTTTGCTTCTTTTCAGGTCCATCGGGAGCATGAGAGTACACCACCATCATTGAAACACTTTGCCGATGAATTAAGTGGTCCTTTGTCTCCAATGTCAGTACCAGCCCCGAAGCAACTCAAGTATACAGCAGGAATTGCCAATGGCTCTGTTAGAGTTTCTGCTGCAACCCTAGATCAAACACGAAAGGTTAAAATTTTCCCCATTCATTTACTGTCTTAGGAGTTGAGCTCACATTTTCTTAGAAGGGTGCTATTAATGCAGATGGTACCAATAGGACACTTATCAATGAAGAAGTTAGCAACTGTAGGACAAGGTGGAAAACTATGGAGATGGAAGAGAAGTCATCACCAATGGCTGTTACAGTTTAAATGGAAGTGGCAGAAACCATGGAGACTTTCAGAATGGATCAGGCATAGTGATGAAACAATAATGAGATCAAGGCCTCGACCACATGCTCTGCCTGCTGGGATGTGATATTTGGTGGTTTCGGGTTTATTGTCCCCCAAATATCATTTTGACTTTCAACTATGATTCCACCTCATGTCACAGGAACAAATTGCAATAAGTGCAGGTACTCTTCTTGATTTTAAAACTCACTTTTTTTAGTTACATACGCAAAATCAACTTTAGGTTAAAATCCTGCTCATATTCCACAGATTTAATTGGTTAAGTGCATTTATAACTGATTCATTGAATGCAAGACTGACTCTGGAATGCTATTTTTCACATTTAATGACATCTAATTCATCCATTTGTATTTACTTGAACCTGACATGATCTTTCTCCAATGGCAGCAGCTAAAGTCAGACTAATATGATCTCTGCATATTTCTTCAATGGAAAACCATTTTGGTAGATTTGTGATTTTGGATTCTTTTTCGTTGTGGTAATCACATTTGAAGCATCTTGTAAAGCTTGTGTGGATGCGAGAAAATGGGGTCATCCGACTAGTTAAGAAGGCCGCAAGTGCGGGAACAGGACGAGCATAGATACAATGGATAGATAGTGAACTTGCTCACCAAAGTTTTCTAATGTTCTTTTCCACCCCCTCCTTTGTATATCTTGTCAATAACAAGAAAAGGAATGCAGGAATACGTACGGAAGTTTCTTTTTTTTTTTTTGTCATTTGGTTTTTCTTCGTTTTGAGTACAATATTGATTTGTTGAAAGAAACTATTAGGTTGGAGGAGAGGAAAAAAAAAAAAAAAACAGAATTCTTTCCAATATGTTTTATGTCTTCTTGTGTGACTAATCTTATTACATGAGGACTGAAGCTTTGTAAATGTATTTGTATTGAAGCAAAAGAAGAATCTTCTAATCAAACTTTATGAAATGTACACAAAGTTTTCTATCTCTGATTTTAGAATCTCTTTTCTTTACAGACAAATAGGAAAATGGTATGAATGAAACCTTGCAATTGGTGAATCTCACTCTTCAAGATTCATTGAAAGAGGAGAAAACAAGGATGATAGAAAGGTATTGGTTAGAAATAAACTCTCCAAGGTTTTGATCTTTTCACAAATAACATCTTTTTTATCAATCTCATTTTGGATCATCTCGGTCGGGATTGATATCGTGACCAAAATGAAATTTAGTTCTTTTAATAACATTCAAACCATCGATTTTTTTTCCTTGGTGGAATCTTGACCAACACGAAGACTCTGAATGAAATTATCCCTCATTGACAATCAGATATGGGGTTTGATGCATAGAACACTTAAAATTGGTTGCTAATAGGTATGTAACTTTAAAAAGGCACTCTTGAGTCTGATAGGGGTCTATCACCGTACAAAGCATGGCTGCTTTTTAACAACTTTCATCAACTTGTTGATTTGAATAATCTGTATTAATACTTTCAGCCAAATTGTCAAACCACCAACTAAATTTTTAGTGTCCCTTTCTATTGTTTGACTATGGAGCTTCAACTTGATAGTGGATAGTAATAACACTTTAATTCATGTTATTTGGAAAAGGTATAAAAATCACCGACAATTTTTTAACCCGGTGCCTAAAGAGTTCGTGTATCGTACAATTAAAAAAGTTAATTTTATGCCTTCTTAATTCTTTATACTACGATATCTAAAGAGTTCACAACTCTATTCCTTACCTTAAACACCCTCATAATTTAAAATTGCAGAGGATATAACACGACCGGTAACAAGCTCTCAGAGCATGCTTTCAATGGTCTAGTGGTTGTCTTCATTCACTGGGTTTAAACAGTGGCAGATCAGAAAAAAGTCTATCTACAAGATCTCATACAACTGCATAGATAATTTGATTTACCTTAGTTGTGTAATCATCACAGGCAGCTGAGAGTGTTGTCGGATCTTGGATTCTTGGTTTACAAAGCTACTTTCTTGAAACATGTCTATTTATATCCAATAAGGGCATATTCTTATTCAAATCTAAGTACTCAGATCTTTTAAAGAAAACCAAAAAGAACAGATGAATCAATTTTATACTCCTAGGATCGGTGGGTCTGTTTCATCAGCCAGACAAGGTGATATATTTTTAATCCCACACTTGAAGTGTGGTAGGTTCACACAAGCAACCATCAAACAGTGACCCTCCCATTCAATCAACAAAGGTCAGCAGTTAATAAAATAAAACATGCATTTAAATAAGGTGCTAAATACGAGTTGCTAGCAACACTTCTGTGTCTTACTATATTGAATATAAACCCAAAATTATCCACATGAGAATTAAATAATAAGAATATAGCAAGCATTGATCACCAGTCGATTAGTTATCTGCAAAACCAGGTAGGCCTTGAAATAAGATTTGGAAAGGAAAAATAGGTGTTATCTCCATACAATAATTTTCTGCCCATATATGGGGCTGGTCACTGTCTCTTCTAGAATGAGAACTTAGGTATGAGGATGATCTTGGCAAACCAAATTGATCATGTTTATACTTTTCTTATCTCTCTCTTGTGCAGAGGAATATGTTGCAAGCTACTCGAGGAATAACCCACTTACAACAATTGGCGATACCGTTTAAAACCTTAGCTTGCTAGCATCGGGACAACTGGGGCGTGCCAACGTAAAAGCAGCTGTGCCATGTACAAATCGAAAGACACAAATACAAATTCTGGAGGATGTTTTTCGCCAGGTAAGACAAGAATGAGGACTGATACACGAATACAAGTTAGATCTGGGCACACCAATATGCATAATGCTCATCTTTGCGAAGGTTACTAACAAGGCCCCCACATTGCAAACAAATAAAACTGCTCCCATCTGAGAATGCATCCATAACCACTTGCATCCTACCAGTTTCTGCCAGAATTGAATTACCATGACCATCGACAACCGATGAGCTAGATATGTTATTGTTACTTTCAGTAGGTTCAGGGTTCAGAGGCTGGGCTTCAGCTATCGCACACTCTGCAAATAAAGAAGCTAGTTGATCAACATCAGCAGTCTCCTGTAATCGAGTTCTGTACAGCTCACGGGCACGGTGCAAAGATTGAAAGACTGCTGCATCCCCACCTTGGGTTCTCATTGCCATTACAACCTGTTTGAACATGACAAACAAGGTTTTGAAAGCTACTAACAAAATCTGTTATTCTTATTCTAGCAGATTAGCTAATACGCTCCATCCATGATTTAACCATGTAGATGGAGGCATCTGACTACTACAACTACAACTACGTGCACATGTAGTATCCTCTAAAAGGTATGAAATATTACAGGTTTGTCAATATCTGCCTCAATCAACACGGGGTAGAAAGCTAATGGTATTATAATGAGTGACATACAATACAGTTGGTACCAAAAAAGGAAAAAAAAAGTAAGTTACAATTGGTAAATATAGGTACAAGACACCTTTAGGTCAATGAACAGAAAGTTCTAGAACATTTCAAATTCTATAATACAATTCTTCTTTGAAATGTTAGTTTTAAAACAACGTTGACGAATATAACCTTAGTATAGTGTGTCTGGTTTTTTTTTTTTTTTGGGCAGCAAGAGACACCCTAGTGTAGGCTTTTAGTTTTGAGAAAAATTTGGCAGTCATGAATCAAATGTCAAATGTATAGATCAACGCAATCAGTTCCTGGGGACAGATTTATGTTGCAATTGTTCAGAATGCCAATTGAAATTTAACAACTTGATCTTTTTTTATGAATAACTGAACTTTCATTGTGAAAAAAAATGAAAGAGTAAACGGGTATACAAAAAAAGAGCCCAAAAAGGGAGACAAACTACAAAAGAGCCTCCAATCAAAAGAAATAAGACCTGACACATAATTACCAAAGGGCTTTGTTACTAAGGCTCACAGGGACATGTTGAATTAAAAAAGGACCAAACGGTCCAAACCTCACTTGGAGATCTCTCAAGCTTTCGAAATAATTTATCATTTCTCTCACCCCAAAGTCTACACATAGCACACATCCCAACTAGTCACAAAAGAACTTCCCTTCATGCAGAAGAGCTTGATTATACAATAATTCCAACACACCAAAATATCAATGGAAAACATCTGAGAGGGAGAATTGGCGGCATTTCAAACTCTCTTATTCTTAAGATTGGCAGGACTATGAATAATGAGGATTTCGTCGGTAAATGTAACGACCCGAGTTCAGGAAGGGTACATGAATGAACTGATATCACATCCGAATGAGAGGGATCTTGAGGACATGAAAGTATGGTAAAGAAAGGCTTAAAAGAATTGAAAATTACTACCTATATAAACAAGCTGCACATTCCTTTCGGTGGCTCAATCATAGGAATTCCAAAGTTAAGCGTGCTTAGCTTGGAGCAATCTTATGTTGGGTGACATCTTGGGAATTTTCCTATGATGCATGTGAGTGAGAATAATGCATGCTGAAAGGATCCGTGTTGGTTTGTGGGGACAACTTTCACTTCTAGAAGCATTCAAGACACGTAAGATCGACGTAGCCAGGTCATAGGGACGCATGGGAATGTCAGGGCCATCAGGTGCCAAATCTAGATTCCGAATTTTGGTTTGAATCCTGGGCTTAGGGCATTACAAATGATATTAGAACAGAACCTCTCCCAGTAAGATGTGATTCAGGGATGAACCAAGCAGAAGCTGGTGGGCATGTAAGAGCCCGAGTTTAGGAGGGGTACATGAATGAACTAATATCACATCCGAATGAGAGGGATCCTAAGGGCATGAAAGTATGGTTAAGAAAGGCTTAAAAAATTGAAAGTTACTACCTATACGAACAAGGTGCACCTTCCTTTTCGGTGGCTCAATCATAAGAATTCCAAAGTTAAGCATGCTTAGTTTGGAACAATCTTATGTTGGGTGACCTCTTGGGAATTTTCCTAGGATGCATGTGAGTGAAGACAAAACATGCTGAAAGGACCCGTGTTGGTTTATGGGATCAACTTTCACTTCTAGGCATTCAAGATACGTAAGGACAACATAGCCAGGTCGCAGGGACGCAGGGGAATGCTAGGGCCATCAAGTGTCGAACCTGGATTTCGAACCCTAGTCCGAATCCTGGACTCGAGGCATTATAGTAAATTGGAAACAAATGATGGTAGACCTAAGAATTCTGTGCGTGCGTGTATATATATCTATGACTGAGGATTATGAAGATAATGGATATAAATGGTCTTCCACTGCAAACCCCTTCAAGGTCATTAACCAAGATTTTAGGTCAAGAATTTGTTGGTTAGTTACTACTTTTTAGCAGCCAGGATTATCGGGATTCAGGAAGGCCATTTTCAGGGATGGAGATCAAGCAAGCTATCCTTAACATTGAGAATATCTATGACTGAGGATTCTGAAGATAATGGATATAAATGGTCTTCCACCGCAAACCCCTTCAAGGTCATTGTCCAAGATTTCGGGTCAAGAATTTTTGGTTAGCTACTACCTTTTAGCAGCCAGGATTACCGGGCATTCGGGAAGGCCATTTTCAGGTATGGAGATCAAGCAAGCTATCCTTAACATTGAGCATAAAAAGGCTACGGAAAGTGAAGAATTCTTACTTCTTAGAAACTTGCTTGAAAGAAAATAGGGATGTAATAAAGGGGACTCTTTGGGAGGTATTCTAAGTGTTCCGTAAAGAGTAACATCAAAGTCAAATTCCTACTGAGACTAATACTACTTTGATTCCCAGAAAACCTACTCTACCATAACTGGGATCCATAGCTCTATTATTGTTGTCAGCGCTGTACGAATTAACAGCGAGTGGCCACTACACTTGTCATAAATGGGAACTATTTTTCTTTGCAATTTATTTATTCTAAATACGACCACTAAATGAACATTTCAACACGTTCTTTCTTCTGTCAAGAACTTGCGTTCTCCATTCCCATTGTTCACCTTTCTTTCCTCTTTGTGTGTGTTGGTGGGTGAAGTGAGTTGGGATTCTGCCCTCTTTCTTGAGCGTCAGACGTTCGTGTGTGGTTATTATTACCATAAAATCAAAAAGATGTATCACTCCAAATTCAGGGTTGAATTTTCAGAGATGGAAATCAAGCAAGCTGTCCTTAACACTGAGAACGAGAAAGCTCCGGGATGTGATGGCATTTTCTTGTCTAGCTTCAAAGAATATTGGTATGTAGAAAAGGGGATTCTTTAGCAGATATTTTAATGATTGATTAAAAATAACAGCAAAACCCAATTACTAGAAATGTACAGATGACAATTATCTACAAGAAGTAATTTAATTTACAATTTGTGAAGCGAGGAAGAAAGCCCTATTAGCGACTGTTCTGTCCAATTTGGCAACCGGAACCCAAGTGAAGTAATTTAATTTACAGTTCAAAGGAAACCCAGAAGCTAAAAATATAAATAAAGCATTGCAGAGAGGTTTTGAAAGAACGAGAATAGACCAAAAAAATCCGAGAGAGGTCAGGTAAGTTAACGTTAAACATACCGCTTGGAGGGCTTGGGAAGGCTTTCGTTGATTGATGAATTGACGAGCTAATGTGAGCAAGTGACGGACAGAGTCGGCTTCGCCGGCTCTGGTTGAGGGAAATTCAGCCTCCATCATGTTCGAGTTCGAACAGTCCATGGTATCATCGGCAAATTTAGCTTGAGGTATCGCTTTTATACATGAAAAATCCAGGGCACGGCTTGTTTTGGCTTTTGGCGTTCTATTTGATTTTCGGTTTTGTAATTGAAATATGCTCCCAAATTACAGCATCGCCAGATGGTTCTAGCAGATTCTGATAAGCACACCCACCCAATATGTCGTCCATGAATCGAATTTGGAATTTTGTTTTTATATATCTTATTTTCCAAACTTATTTCAAAAACCAGTTGCAAACTCCACTCCTTATTTGATTTGAGGAATTGACTAATTTTACTATTAAAATTATATTTTATATTTGTAAATTTCAAGAGTTCGCAATTAGCTATAATTCATAATTCTTACTTCTCACTATTCTACTCTTTAAGAACAAACATGTGGTAATTATTATTATTATTGTTGTTATTTACAATAATCGAGACTAATTTTGTATCAACTTAATTTTTATTATGAATTTGAAGAAAATTTTACTCCATTTTTATTTCTTTAAAAAAAATTAAATTAGTAAAAATCGAATGAAAATCAGAGAGTAAATATTACAAATTTGAGTTCAACAGAAGTTGAAAGTATAAAATAAAAATCAACAAAAAAATCAAGTCACGTCAGATTTGGTGCCCTTCTTCTATTTTGTTGCTTTTTTCAAAAAAAAGGAAAATGAGTTCACTTATTTTTAAATATCGCAAAATATTACCATCTATATTTTATTATATTTGGAAATATTTTTAACAGTCTTACCATTTAAAACAATTATTCATATATATATCACACCATGTAAATCATTTTAATGTAAAAAAAAGGTGCAACTTAAGAGATGTTTATTTAATAAGAAATAGTTTTTTATTCAATTTTTTTAAAAGAATAAATATATTAAAATGTGAGAGGACTAAAACAAACAATGACCTTGAATAAAGCAAAGGACACCTTGTCCCAAAAAAATCTTTTGGCCCTTCATTCGAAGAAGAGACGCTACAAAAAAAATGTTGCGGACATGTCAGGTCTCCGTCGACACAAGTGCGTGGACAACCTTAAGAGCACAATTTTTTTATATTATTATTCAATTCAATATTAAGGAGTGAAAGATTCAGCTCTCTAGATCTAATTAATAATTTTCTTCACCTTGTGAGTTATAGTAATTTTGTTGGGAATATATAATTAGATTTTAAAAAAATAAATTTGAAAAAATCTAATTTCCTTGAAGTAAAAAAACAAGGGAAATTCTTATAAATAGAAAAATCTCAAAAATATTTATAATGTACTTTATACTTTTCGAACTTTTTGCTATAAAGTGTAATATTTTTAAATATATTTTTATATTTAAAAAGGCTCCTAAAAACAAGTCAGGCTAGATATGAATATGATAGAGTAGCTAATTTCTTCAATCTCTTGTCCTATGGGCCATTTGGCCCAAATTATTACTCTCTCACCAATATCATTACTCTCTCACCAATATTTTCAATGTTCTTCTTTGGTTCACAATTTCTTTATTGTTGTTACCATATATTGTTGTACTGAAAATAAGTAAATTAGGATCTTTATACCTGTACTAATTTATACTTTCCTTCTTTGTACCTCATTTTATGTATATGTACCTTTTTATTATCTCTATAAACATACATTTATATTGAATAATATACAAAAAATAACATGGTATAGGAGTTAGTGTTTTAACCTATCTGCTGTCATTTCGCTCAATTACTCAGCTACCATGTATTGGGGTTGATGTCCTAAATCTTGTAGGGTCCTATAGTTTGTAAATGTATTGAACAAACTCATTGTCTATTTAATAAAATATATGATATTATATTCCATTTATTTTTGTTGCATTAACCACAAACCAATAAACTAACATCCAAGGTTATCTTATAACTTAAACATGTATGTAGAGACATATAAGTAGATCATGTTTAAGTGATAACCTAAATGGTTTGTAGTAGATGACTAAGGTTAGGTACCTTATCTTGGTGACACTACAAGTATGACCAACTTTGTAGGTGTTACAATTGTTATAAAGTGTTATAAATGATCTGATCATGATCATTCATGTATAGACATGTGAGTAGGGATATTCTATAAAAAGGAGTTTGTATAAGACCAAATCACGAAATGTTTAGTCTCATTATATAACAATGTTCATAATAAAGACTTACATTTCACCAGGATGACCATAGGCAACATGACCTGAATCCTGAGTAAGTTGTGAATTTCTGTCTATGAGGGCAATTCTTTGATTTGTACGGGTGAGAGTGGCCAGATCACCGACTTAACAAGCCTACCATTTTAAGGATTCGTCCGATTGGAGAGTTAAGAACACAGTTATACAAAAAGAAATTCAATCCTTTCTCGAGGCCGGGGTAAGTAGATAAATTGCTCCTATAAGGATTGATTCCGGGACTTGAACAATGTGGTGTCACACCTTTTCCTGGCCTGAGAGGGGTTTAGTCATAGTTGGACTATGATCTATTGTTCATTAGAGGGATCAGTGGTACTTAAGGAGTTAGATGTAAGTACATGGGCAAAACGATAATTTTGGCCTAGTTGTACTTACGAACAATTTGTGAAAGGTCATCGTACTGCTAATTGGTTATATCCAATAGACACAAAAATATATCTGTAGTACAAAGAGTGCAGCTTTCGGTTTTTATGGAGTGTCTGACAGTTAACAGATGGTGAATAATTTAATTAAAGAGTTTGATTCATTATTCATGTACCATTGGAGCTTCAAGTTACAAGTCCATGAGGTCCCATTGGTAGCTCAATAAGATTAAATGAGAATCAATTTTTTGATTAATTTGAATTTTCCAAATTAATAGAGAAATTTAATTATATATGATATAATTAAGTTTTTTTCTTTAATTATATGTGATATAATTATTATAATGTATTTGATACATTATAGATTGATTGAAAGGATATAAATATTTGAATAAGATTCAAATATTATTAATATGAATTAGATTCATGGTTGTTAAATTTAATATAAATGTAATTTATATTAAATGTCATAGAAGAGAGAAAAGAAACTATAGGTTATATTGTATGTGATACAATATGAAATCTATAGGTTGTATGTTATATTTGATATAACATATAATTTAATATATATTAAATATCATTTTTATTTTATTTTAAATAAAAATGAGAACTCCCTCTCCCTTTTTTCTCCCCACCCACGTAAGTGGGTGGTTGTGGTATTTTGTTTTTTTTAAAGACAGGATAAAGTCTCCTTCTTCCACAATCTGTTCTTCGATTTTGACACATTGTGAGAAAGACAGAAGAGTTCTGCAAGTTTTGATTTTGTTGGTGAACAATCTCAATTCTTCCTCCTCTCTACTCAAAATTTCCCTCATTCTAAAATAGTTAGAGCCCACCATTCATGGATTCTCTACATGAGAATACCGAGGAAGTCTTTGTGGTAGTGTTCGTGTATTTGATTGAGGTTTTCTTGAAGAAAGTCTTCAAGGCATTCGTGTACTGTTCGAAGGATTCTTGAAGAAAAGTCTTCAAAGACAATGTTTCTAAAACCTAATTATATAGCATGTTGTAATTTATGTAAATGCATATCTTATTCTTAATTTATTGTAAAATTTACATTCAATAAAAAATGGGATTTGGGACGATCTTTCTTCCGCTCACAGTTCCCTTCAATTGGTATCAAAGCCAGGTTTCTGGATTACTGATCCCAACCTTTGCCCAGAACTTCGACGAACGACTCAAAACTTCAAACAAACTTTGAATACAGACTCGATAACGATCGCAAATGTAAAAGGATTTACAAACAATCGCAAATGTAAAGGATTTAAATCAAACCGAGGCTAATCATCCCGAAAACATCCATTAATCCGCACATCCACAACAAGTTTAACCATTAAACAGCGTAGAAATGCACCCACCATGAATGTAAATCTCATTTCATTGCAACAGATGAAATCGGAGTATCAGAACCTGACTCTGATACCAATTGAAGGATCTCATAACACAGAGTTCCATGAGCGCGTTCGGATTGCTCCGATCTCACCGTGACCGAAATACAACATTATACATTCAACACATATAGTTATGCAAATCAACTCTAATTAATAGCATGCTATGAACAACAAAAACACAAGGGAAAGAGTGCCATACCAGTTGAAGACATTCTTCACACTTCGGCACTCCAAGCAGCGGAACCCTCCAAGTAATCTACCAATGCCCAGCAGAAACGTCAACAACAACAGCACGAACAATCGCAAACTCACGACCGCAATGGGGACGACACCACCAAGAGCCCCGGGTATTCTCGGAGTGAAAACTTAAAGAGTGGGCTTTGGTGAATTTAGTAGAGGACGGAGGAAATACGAATCGTGTAGGCGATAAGCAAGTGGGAGGGAAAACAACGCTATCGCATAGCAGAAGTGCTTATCGTCTAGAGGAGCTACACGATCATGTAGGATTTACTGAACGATCGTTTAGGAAAAGGTATATGATCGTTTAGTAAAATCAGCACACTATACGATTGTTTAGAGAAGCTATCCGATCGTGTAGGCGAGAGTGTGCGATCGCTTAGCGCGAGGTGGACGATCGTTTAGGCGAAGAAGAGCTATCGTATAGTCTCTCGATTTTCTTAAAAGATCGTTTTGATCAACACCAATGCGCTCTCACTTTTTTCTTTGAGCGATTGAACGATGGGATTTCAAAATGAAAACATTTTTCATTTTAACTCATCGGTCACAATAACCGACGTTCCCCACTAACCTACGTCCAAACGTGAAATTAGGATTAATTATCATATAATTAATCAATTAAAAAAATAAAAAAATATATATAATCATATTATATTTTTACCCTATATTTTGATATCACATATCTATTATAGTATTTTCTCCTCTACTTGATATAAATCATATTTATATCTAATTTCCTAAAAAGAAATTGTATCTCATATATTTAGCCAATTATATCATATATAATTAACCAGTCCAATTATATCATATATAATCGAACTTCCTCTTGTTAATTTGAACATTTCAAATTAACCCAAATACTGGTTCTCGAATTTATCCAAGCTACCCAGAGGACCTAATGGACCTGTGGCTCGAAGCTCCAACGGTACGTGAATAGCTAACTAAATTCTTTAGCCACGAGATCCATCATCCGTTAACTATCAGGCATTCCACTAAAGACCAACAGCTGAATTCTTCTTACCACAAATATATTTTTGTATCCATCGAATATAACCAATCATGAGTAAGATGACCCTTCACAGATGCTTGTAAGTACAGCCGGACCAAATTACTGTTATGCCCTTGTAGTTACATCTCATTCCTTAAGTACCACTGATTCCTCTAATGAACAATACAACATAGTCCAACTATGTGTGAACATCTTTCGGGCCAAGAGAAGGTGTATGACGCCACATCGTTCAAGCCCCGGAATCAGCTCTTAATGGAGCTATCTATCTACTTACCTCTGCCTCGGGGAAGGAGTGAATTCCATCTTGTGTAGCTGAGTTTCCAGCTCCCAAATCAGACGAATCCCCAATATGGTAGGTTTGAATCGGCGACCTGGCCACTCGCACCTATACAAATCAAAGGACTGCCCTCAATGGCAGGAGTTCCCAACTCACTCAGGATTGAGGCCATGTTACCTATAGTTATCCTAGTGAAGTGAAGTCTCTCTCATGAACGGTGTTATATAACGAGACGTTAACACTTCGTGGTCAAGTCTTATATAAACTCTTTGTATAGGACGCCCCTGTTCGCATGTCCCCAACACGAATGATCAGGATCAGACCATCTGTGATAAGTCACAATACTTGTGACCATTCTACAAAGCTGGCTGCATCCGTAGCATTACCAGGATAAGGTTTCCTTCTTTTATCTATATACTACAGACCATTTTGTTATCACTCAACACATGATCCACTTGTATGTCACCACATACATACTTGAGTCATATACAGATAACCAGAGATTTTATGTTTATTAGTTTGTGGTAAAGCAAATAAAACAAGTAATTGAGAAAAAAAATACAAGATGTGAAGTAAATATCATATATTAACAACACAAGCGTTCGTACAAGCTGTTTACAAACTACAGGACACGAGACTTTAGGGCATCAACCCTAACACATGCATCATTTTATTATAAGTGTTATAATTGTAAGAGTGTATCAACATGCAACAGAAGCAACAAGGATCAATAAGTATTCAAATTCATTAATTTTGGCAGAAACTAAAACATGCTCATCTAATATAAAAGAGTTTGTAGTCATACCTTTGTAGAACTCTTCAAGATCTTGTTCCTTAGCAGTTGTCTTCTCCAAAGAACACCGTGAACCACCTCAAGATCTTCCCCATTATCCTCTTGGAGCTTTAGAACGAGTTGTGGGACTCAAGAACAACTTGAAGCAACGAAAAGCAAGGAGAAGCTCACTGCACCAGTCTGCTTGAAGAACTTTTTCTTCACCCCGAAATTTTCAGTAAAATCTCTTTGAATACATGCCTCAAATTCACTCCAATCTTCTTTATTTATTGCAGGTGAACATGCAAAGAAGAAGACTGCATAAGTTGCAGCTCATGCTTGGAGTAATTGAAGGCAAGGTGAATGATGTTTGTGTAAGTAAGTAGAAGATAGATAATGGAAAAACCTGTTTTTCCATTTTGTGCATTTTTATAGTTTTTCAAATTTTCCAAAAATCAAATGATTTCAATTAATTAAATTTGACTTCAAAACTGAAAATATTATTAATTTTATAAAATTATTTTCACAAAATTAATTTTCTAATAAAATTAATAAATAATTATTTAAATAATTCTGATTAATTTAATATCAAATATTAAATTAATTTTTACACAAATCTATCTTCATATATTTAAATTATATTTACATATAAATTCTTCTATCAAATATTAAATTAATTTTTACACAAATCCATCTTCATATATTTAAATTATAAATTCTCCTATTTCGTTTAATTCTAATTTGAACGTTTCAAATTAACATATCAAGCTACTCTAAAGCTTATCCATTTACGAGCTAGTAGGGGGACCTCACGGACCTATAAATCATGGGCTCCAACGATCCGAGATTAATCGGCTAAACTCATTAGACCGAATTAACTCCCATTCATTAATTAATGGGTGACTCTACTATAGCCCATAGTTGAACTCCCCTCACTGTAGATATGTTATGTTCACTTTATATAACCATAGTCAGTAAGTCGATCCTTCACAGGTTGTTTGTAATCACAGCTGGGTCAAGATAACCGTTTTACCGCTCTGAATACTTCTTGTTCCTTAAGTTCCCACTAAACCTCTAATGAACAATGTTGATTCTGTTGAGGTTTGTGCCCTAAAGTCTCGTGTCCAGTAGTTTGTAAACAACTTTGTTTAAACACTTGTGATGTATAATATAAATGATATTTACTTCACTACTTGACTTTGCACATTTAGATTTTACCACAAACCAAGAAACTTAATATCCCTGGTTATCTGTATGTAACTTAAGCATGTATGTGGTGACATACAAGTGGATCATATCTTGAGTGATAACCAAAATGGTCTGTAGTATATGGATATAGGAGGGAAACCTTATCTTGGTAACGCTACGGATGCGGCCCGCTTTGTGGAATGGTCACAAGTGTTGTGACTTGTCACAGATGATCTGATCCTGATCATTCATGTAGGGGACATGCGAGTGGGGGCGTCCTATACAAAGAGTTTGTATAAGACTTGACCATGAAGTGTTAACGTCTCGTTATATAACACCGTTCATAACTGAGACTTCACTTCACTAGGATGACCATAGGTAATATGACCTCAATCCTGAGTGAGTTGGAAAATCCTGCCATTGAGGACGGTCCTTTTATTTGCATGGGTGCGAGTGGCCAGAATGCCGACTCAAACCTACAATTTTGGGGATTTGTCTGATTTGGGAGCTGGGAACTCAGCTACACAAGATGGAATTCACTCCTTCCCCGAGGCAGGGGCAAGTAGATAGGTAGCTCTCTTAAGGGTTGATTCCAGGGCTTGAACGATGTGGCACCACGCATCTTCTCATGGCCCGAAAGATGTTCACACTTAGTAAAACTATTATTGTTCATTAGAGGGATCGGTGGTACTTAAAGAGGAAGATGTAATTACAGGGGCAAAACGATAAATTGGCCTGCTGTAACTACGAGCATCTGTGAAGGACCATCGTATTGATGATTGGTTATATCTAATGAACATAGAAATATATCTATGGCAAGAAGAGTTCAATTGTCGGTCTTTAGTGGAATGTATGGCAGTTAACGGATGGTGGATATCGTGACTAACGAGTTTAGTCAGCTATTCACGTACCGTTTGAGCTTCGAGCCATAAGTTCATAAGGTCCCCTTAGTAGCTTGGATACAAGTTGAGAGTCAGTTTTTGGGTCAATTTGAAATGTTCAAATTGACAAGTGGGAGTTCGATTATATATGATATAATTGAACGAGTTAATTAAATATGGTATAATTAACTTTATGTATGAGATACATTAATTTGGAGGAAACTGGATATAAATATGATTTATATCTAGTAGAGAAAAAAATATTATAATTAATATTTGATATTAATTTATCAGTTATGAATGTGATAAGATCATATTCAATGGGCAGTTATAAAGGAAATGGGAAGGCGCCTCTTCGTTCTAAATAACGGATGAATGCATTATAAATAGCAGACGGTGTGTTGATCTCGGTGCGCACGGATATTATGAAAAACATAGTGTCATCGTTTAGAAAATCAATGCCTATACGATAGTGACTGTATGATTGCTTACATATACGATATTGCTAAGCGATGATATATCGATTACCCCGTCAAGCGCTATTATCTAAACGATCGTTTACCTTTTTCTTAAGCTATCGTTTAGCTCTCG
The DNA here is from genome assembly GCF_027475165.1 of Benincasa hispida. Taxonomy (NCBI): domain Eukaryota; kingdom Viridiplantae; phylum Streptophyta; class Magnoliopsida; order Cucurbitales; family Cucurbitaceae; genus Benincasa; species Benincasa hispida. Next base: position 91,085,047 of record NC_143486.1, on the reverse strand, counting down.
GTATTTACTAAACAATCGTATAGACGATCACTTAGTTTTACCTACGCGATCGTTCGGACGATCACTCACCCTTTTCCTACACGATCGTTTACTTTTCCTACATGAACGTATAGATGATCGCTTACTTTTACTACACGATCGTATACTTTACCTAAACGATCAAGCATATTGTCTATGTGATAGACGACCTCTTCTCCTACTTACTTGATCGTTGTGTACGGTCTGTCTTACTCTTTCCCTCTATCAAATCCAAACAAAGCCCACACTTTGGATTCTCACTCCAAGAATACTGTGGGCTCTGAGTGGTGTTGTCTTCTTCGTTTCCTACTGTCCAAGTGGTGACTGTTCGAGGTAGACGATTGGGCTTCAAACTCGTTGTGAGGAAGAAATCTTCATCTGGTATGATTTCTTGATCCCTTTAGCATTATGAAAGTATGTTTGAATATATATACGGTAATTCTGTCACAATGAATTGGAAAGATCCTCTTTCGCTTGTAGGTACTCTTGAATAAGAGTTTCTTCAGATTCATAATACCTATGAATCAAATCCTTTCTCTATCATGAGAAGGCGGGCCCATATTGTTCAAGACCTGGAATCAGTACTTAAAAGAACAACCTATCTGCTGGCCCTAAATCAGATAGGAGTGAATTCCATCCTGCGGGGTTATGTCCCCAACTATTCATCCGGTCATATCCCTAAAATAGGAGGCTTATTGAGCATTGTTGTTGGACTACTCTCACCGTTTGCAGATCAAAGGATAATCCCGAACAAACAGAAGTTCATAGCTAGCTCAGGATTAAGATCGAGTTAACCTAGGTTACTTAATAATGAAATAGCCAATTTTAACAGTAAACAACCGTTATAAAGAAAAGTGACTATTTTCGTGGTCCAGTCTATATGCAAACTCATTACATAGGATGCCCTCACTCACATGTCTCAACATGAATGATCTGTGGATCACATTGTTTGTAAATTTTATAACTCTTTGTAACAACTACAAAGTGGGTCGTATCCAATAGTGTTACCAGGATGAGATACCCAATTTCATCCATATACTTATTATGTAACGACCCGACCCCCTAGGACTTAGATAAGGCCGTTACTAAAATAAATGCATGCAAAGAATTTAAAATGACGCTCAATTATTTGAAATAAATGCTAATTAAAACAAGAGAAGTTCAAAAGGCATTTATTAAATGCAATTGTTAAAACAAATAATAGGGTACCCAAAATTCTTAAAGACCAATAAAAGTATATAAAAGAAATAATCCTTAGAAATAAATTTTTAACAGTAAAACTAAATATTAAGAGGAAAATAAGGACTCAAATTTCAAAGTGCGGAAGCGAAAAAGTCTAGTCCCAGTGTCATGATCACGAATTCCACTACGCCATCGCCGGTACATCTTTACCTTTTCCTGAAACATCAACATAAGAAAGGATGAGTATGAAATACTCAGTAAGTAACCCCACCACCTATGGCACATAAGCACATGAAACAGACAAGAGACTGAGTCCTATCCTATTGTAGTTAAGTATGCCCATAAAACTGGTGAATCCCGAAGGAAACACAAAACTGGTGACTCCCGGAGGAAACACAAAACTGGTGAATCCCGAAGGAAACACAAACTGGTGAATCCCGAAGGAAACACAAAACTGGTGAATCTTGAAGGAAACACAAAACTGGTGAATCCCGAAGGAAACAAAAAACTGGTGAATCTCGAAGGAAACATAAACTGGTGAATCCCGAAGAAAACACAAAACTGGTGAATCCCGAAGGAAACACAAACTGGTGAGCATCTAACTAATCAATGAGGATATTCACACAGTCTCAACGTTCTAAGAATCAACACCATACAATTCTAAAACATACATGAAATCCGTGGTACCATGGCTCCATCACATACACATAATCCTCAACAACATATTATACAACGTTCATGTAAACCTTACATCATAATTCTACAACATACAAGTATGCCTCAACACCAGCAGATCAGACGTCGACATATGAAAACACATACCATCACATGCTAACGATTGTGTATTTAAACAATTCAGAACTCGTGCCAGAACATACTTTGATTCAGGTCATACTATCAATCAACATGCTAACAATTTACCATAACATACACTCACCATGCTAGCATACAACTAAAGCCTGGCTCGTGGGCAGTTCCAGTGATAAGATTACTTACCTTAATCGAAAATCCACAGATACAATCAGACAACCAAACGATGACAGCGGTTTGAAGTAACAGCCCTAACATATGAATACAACCATTAAATTTCAGTCCAACAATAATTGTGAAACCTCAGATTCAAATTCAAACTACCCAAAAGCTTACCTTAAGAACTTGATCAACAACCACTCCCAAAATCTCGACTCCAAAATCTCCTTCTAACAAATTCTAATTCCAACGAACGACAACTTAGAACCTTCAAAACATGAATTAAATGATTATTTAATCCAATAATCAATGGGTGTCAAAAATCCTTCAAGAAATCCATCTCATAACATTGACCTTACCTAAATCCAAGATCTGTTCAAAACCAAGAGTCGGCGGCGGAAACTGGAGTTGAATGGCGGTCCCGTGACAGACACTGGAGTAGCCCGTTGGACAGATCTATGGCGGCGGACCAGCGGTGCAGAGGTTTGTAGGGCTGAACGGAGGAGTGGCATGCGGCTGCGAACGGCGGCTCCTCCGGTTCGGGTCGAAGCAGGCAGCAGCAACTCAGACGGACGGATCCTCCAACTGGGCGAGATCGTTGCGACTCCGGACGGCTCTTCGGTTGGGCGAGATTTGTGCAACTCAGATGGATGGACAGAGGAGGGTATGGGGGAGTCGCACGGCACGGTCTGTGGTGGCCGAAAGGAGAATCGGCAGCGCAACGAACGATTGGAGTTTGGGCAATGAGGGAGGTGGCGACGGAAGAGATAACAACGAGGGTGGGGGTTCCTTTTTGCGAGAGGAAGAATGAGATGTTTGGTTTTTTTTTTTTTTTTTTAAAAAAAAGAATAATAATAATAATAATAACTAAAAAGGAAATAGTATAATTATATTTAATTCATTTCTTGATTCCACTTTATACTATTAAATTCCTTTCATTTTCAAAAGAAAATTAATTCATGTCATTAATTTTCAAATTGAATTTCAAAATTGAATAATTTTCACGCCAACACTTAAATTCTCACACTTATACTTCAAATCCAAAATTCCAAACATGCCCTCCAACTAAGGACAATTACTAAATTTCTAACTAATAAAGTTACTAAAAATTACATTATTATTAAATAAAATAAAAAAAAAAATGTGGGATGTTACATATTAGACTATTTAGGCTATATTCTGTTAACTTGATCCTGTTTATATCACTACATAAAGTTACAGTATTCAGACTATGATCATGGATATGTTTATTAGATTTTCATAATAGAATGCAATAAACAACTCATTATTATTGACAAATAGAATGTTTAACACGAACTGCGAGTTCTAGGGCATTCTCAACAATAATATATATGAATATGCATGATTTAAATTATAAAGTATGTTCATGCATCATATAGTATAAATGTTATAGTATATGTATGCATGCATTATAGCATTTCCATGCATCATGTATATTATCATTGTTATAATATATGGTTGAATGAATGTATGAAAGTATGCTATAATATGATTCATTACCTAGTTATATAATTGTTATATGTATTAGTAATGAATGGAGATTGCATGAAACAAGACATTACCTTAGGTTAATTTATAAATGTTATGATTAACTGAAGTATGTCAAGCATGCAATGGATGTTTTAATTATTTCATTTATTTATAATCGTTATAACTAAATGAAATTAGAATTAAAATCAATAATTAAGAGTTGCATGTAAACCTTAGGCTATAATCATTTTTAAAATTGTTTTAAAATATGATTGAGATAGACCTAAGATCACATTTCTAATGAGATTAGAAATCTTAGTTTAATCTTTTAATCGGTAAATTGATTTTTAATAAAAGATTAAATATGTAACAAATGTATCTATAAAGACCTTTTGTCTAAGGTGGGTTTGGGTTAGGTTAGGGTACTTAAGTTAATGGAAACGTCGCACCCCTACCCGGGAACCTACCTAGAAAGGTGAATTAGATAGATTTGTTACATCCATGCAAGTTTGATCAAATTCTACTAAAGAGTTTAATGAGACTTCAATCAAAATTGTTTAATCATCAAAGACAAGCGTTGTTTTTTAGCAAATTAAACAAACACTTAGATAAAATCAATAGCCGAATTTTTCCTAAGTTAATTAACCCTACGTAAAACACTCAATGGAAGGAAAATGAGGTATATGATACTTCATTTTATCCTCTACACGTTGCTCCCTATAAATTCACACTGTGAGATCTACTCTCGACCTCGAGGCACCATGGATGTCCCCTTACGGGTGACATTTGGGTAGGTCAATAACAAGGTGAATGGAAAGATTGTTTATAGTAAGTGGGAGCGGGACGTGTGACAACACATCCCTCGGTCTCTCTCATTAGGTTAAATAAAGTTTCATTCATCACCTTGTTGCATCGTGGGTGTCCCCTTAAAGGATGGCAAGGATGGCAGTATTGCATGACGCTTTATTCAATCTCTAGAAATGGATAGGGTCGCTTTAGTTTCATGTCCTAATCGGTTTTTCCTTATGGTTGACTCATTGGGACGAAACTCTAGAACCTAAAATGAAGGGTTACACTTACACAGAATTGTTAAGGATGTTAATAAATTTTGGACCGAACAATGGTGAGTGTTAGTTGCAGTGAAAAGGTATTGTTTCTGTCTAATGATTTAGAATGCCTCATTTCAATGAAGGGGCACTTGATCACCCTACGGTGACTTTTGTCCTGCCTCATTGAAACATCATTGCAAAATAGATGTAACTTAGGGTACACTAGACTATTTTACTAAAAATCTATTTGGTTGTCATAAGTGTTTTAATGCAAGTAGACTAAATATAAATAGTTTGTTATTTTTCAGCAAGTTTTTTTAACATGGCTACTGCTACTTTAAGTTTACTCCCCGCGGATAAATTAACGGGAGAGAATTACGCTAGTTGGAAAAATATAATCAACACAATACTGATCATTGATGATCTTCGTTTTGTCCTGATGGAGGATCGTCTTCCCATTCCAGCTCACAATGCTCCTCAAAACGTTCAGAAAGCATACGAACATTGGACACGGGAAAACAAAAAAGCCCGAGCGTATATATTGGCTAGTCTTAACGAAGTATTGGCCAAGAAGCATGAGTCCATGCTCACAGCTCGTGAGATCATGGAGTCCCTGAGGGGAATGTTCGGACAATCGTCTGCACAGCTCAGACATGACTCTCTTAAACACATCTTCAATGTCCGTATGCAAGAAGGGGCATCTGTTCGAGAACATGTACTCAACATGATGGTCCACTTCAACGTGGCAGAGATGAATGAGTCTAGCATTGATGAAGCCAATTAGGTTAGCTTCATTTTGGAATTTTTACTTGAAAGTTTCCTACATTTCCGTAGTAATGTTGTTTTGAACAGGATTGACTACAACTTGACCACTCTACTCAATGAGCTACAAACCTTCCAATCCTTGATGAAAAAGCAAGGAGCAGAAGGGTGAAGCAAATGTTGCTTCATTTTCTAAAAAGTTTCATAAAGGTTGACCTCTGAAACTAAGTATGCACCTTCTTCCTCCGACACTAAAAAGTGGAAGAAGAAGGTGGGTGGAAAGGGGAAAGCTAACCTTGTAGTTGTTGCTCAAAGGGGTAGAAAACTCATCAAGGCTACAAAGGGAATCTATTTCCATTGCAACCAAGATGGTCATTGGAAGAGGAACTGCCCCAAATACTTGGCAGAAAAGAAGAAGGTCAAACAAGGTAAATATGATTTACTTGTATTGGAAACCGTTTTAGTGGAGAATAATGATTCTGCCTGAATTATAGACTCTGGGGCCACTAACCATGTTTGTTCTTCATTTCAGGAAATTATTTCCTTGTGGCAACTAGATGCTGGTGAGATGACGATACAGGTTGGAACTGACACGTCGTCTCAGCTGTGGAGTGGAAGGTCTCCGGTTGACTTTACAGCACAATTTTCTTATTTTAGAAAATGTTTATGTAGTTCTTGATTTAAAAAGGAACCTTGTATCTTTAAAGTGTTTCCTTGAACATTCATATTGTATCAACTTCATTGTAAATAAAGTGTTTATTTCCAAAAATTGTGTTGATATTTGTTCTGCAAAACTACAAAATAATCTTTATATGCTAAAATCGTTAGCAACTAATGCCCTCCATAACATAGAAATGTTTAAGACTGCAGTCACTCAACATAAAAGACTTAAAATTTCTCCTAAAGAAAATGCCCAACTTTGGCACCTAAGACTAGGACACATCAATCTCAATAGGATTGAGAGGTTGGTGAAGAATGAACTTCTAAATGAGTTAGAAAAAAATTCTTTACCTGTGTGTGAGTCATGCCTTGAAGGCAAAATGACTAAGTGACCTTTTACTAGAAAGGGACATAGGGCTAATGAACCTTTAGAGCTATTACATTCAGACCTCTATGGTCTGATGAATGTAAAAACTAGGAGATGTTATGAATATTTCATCACTTTTACTGATGATTATTCAAGATATGAGTAGTTTATTTAATGCAACATAAGTCTGAATCTTTTGAAAAGTTCAAAAAAATTCAAGGCTGAAGTTAAAAATGTATTAAACAGAACAATTAAAACATTTTGATCTGATCGAGGTGGAGAGTTTATGGATTTAACATTCCAGAACTATTTGATAGAACTTGGAATAGTATCTCAACTCTCAGTACCTGGTACACCTCAACAAATGATGTATCATATAGGAGAAATCGAACCCTGTCGAACATGGTCCGGTCTATGATGAGTTATGCTTCCTTACCTGACTCGTTTTAGAGTTATGCAATAGAGACCGCAGCGTACATCTTGAACTGTGTTCCTTCCAAGAGTGTTGTTAGAATACCTTTGAAGTTATGGAATGGTCGTAAAGCTAGTTTACGTCATTTCAGAATCTGGGGTTTTCCAGCACATGTGCTTGAGGCTAATCCTAAGAAATTGGAACCACGTTCAAGATTGTGCCTATTTGTAGGCTACCTAAAAGGAACGAGAGGTGGTTACTTCTTTGAACCTAAAGAAAACAAAGTGTTTGTATTGATAAATGCTACTTTTCTTGAAGAAGACCACATAAGGGAGCACAAGCCCAGAAGTAAGATTGTGTTGAATGAAATTTCCAAAGAAACTACTGAATCTTCAACAAGAGTTGTTGAAGAACCTAGTAACTCAACAAGAGTTGTTGAAGTAGGATCATCTAGTAGGTCAAATCCACCTCAAGTGTTGAGGGAACCTTGACGTAGTGGGAGGGTTGCAAACCCACCTGTTCGCTATATGGGTTTAACAAAAATCCTGGCTATGGTAGCTGATGGTGAAGTTGAGATCCATTGTTTTACAATAAGGCAATGGGAGATATTAACAAAGATGAATGGATCAAAGTAATGGATCTCGAAATGGAGTCTATGTACTTCAATTCTATATGGGATCTTGTAGACCAACCTGATGGGGTTAAACTTATAAGTTGTAAATAGATCTACAAGAGGAAACATGGTGCTGATGGAAGGGTACAAACCTTCAAAACTAGACTGGTGACAAAGGGTTATACCAAGGTTGAAGGAGTTGACTATGAAGAGACTCTCTCCTCTCTTTCAAAAGCCAAAATACAGCAACCACCTATTTACGTGGGTGGAGAAAAAAGAGGGGGAGGGAGTTGACTCCCTCCCTCATTTAAATTAAAATAACAATTAATTTATATAAATATGATAACTAACATATCATATAATATATATGTTAAATTATATATTATATCAAATATAACATATAATATATAGCTTAATATTGTATCATATACAATATAATCTATAGATTCTTTTCTCTCTCATATGACATTTAATATAAATCACATTTATATTAAATTTAACAATTATGAATCCAATTCATATTAATAATATTTGAATCATATTCAAATATTTATTTCCTCTCACTAAAGTTTTAACGTATCAAATACATTATAATAATTATATCACATATAATTAAAATAACTTAATTATATAATATATAATTAAACCCCTCAATTAATTCGAACAATTCAAATTAATCCAAAAACTGATTCTCATTTAATCCTATTGAGCTACCAAGGGGACCTCGGGACATGTAGCTTGAACCTCCAACAGTACATGAATAATTAATCAAACTCTTTAATTAAACTATTCATCATCTATTAACTGTCAAACACTCCACTAAAGACCGACAGCTACACTCTTCGTACTACAGATATATTTTTGTGTCCATTGGATATAACCAATCAACAGTATGATGACCCTTCACAAATTGCTCGTAAGTACAACTGGGCCAAAATTACCGTTTTGCCCCTGTAGTTACATCTAACTCCTTAAGTACCATTGATCCCTCTAATTAACTATAGATCATAGTCTAATTATGACTAAACAACTTTTAGGCCAGGAGAGAGTGTGGCGCCACATTGTTCAAACCCTGAAATTAGCCCTTAAGGGAGCAATTTATCTACTTACTCCGACCTCGGGAAATGAGTGAATTCCTTCTTGTGTAGCTGTGTTTGCAACTCCCCAATCAGACGAATCCCCAAAATGGTAGGCTTGTTGAGTCAACAATCTGGCCACTCTCACCCATACACATGAAAGAACCGCCCTCATAGTCAGGAGTTCACAACTCACTCAGGATTCAGGTCATGTTACCTATGGTCATCCTGGTGAAATGCAAGTCTCTATTATGAACGACGTTATATAATGAGACTACATTTCGTGGTCCGATCTTATACAAACTCCTTTGTTTAGAATATTCCCGCTCACATGTTTATACATGAATGATCAGGATCATATCATTTGTAGCACTTTACAACAATTGTAACACCTACAAAGCGAGTCATACTCATAGTGTCACCAGGATAAGGTACCTAGCCTTATCCATATACTACAGACCATTTAGGTTATCACTTAAACATGATCCATCTGTATGTCTCTACATACATGTTTAAGCTACAAGATAACCTTGAATGCTAGTTTATTGGTTTGTGGTTAATGCAACAAAATGTGGAATAAAATATCATATATTTTATTAAATAAACAATGAGTTTGTTCAGATCATTTACAAACTATAGAACCCTACGAGATTTAGGGCATCAAGCCTAACAAAGAGTGGATCAAGTTTGAGTAGATAGCCAAAATGGTCTATAGTATATGGATAAGGCTGGGTACCTTATTCTGGGGACACATTGGATGTGGCCCACTTTATATTTAGTACAAACAATGTGATCCTAAATTGTTCATGTGGAGACATGCGAGTGGAGACATCATGTGCAAAGAGTTTGTATAAGACTGGACTAAGAAATAAGTCAATCTTACTTTATAACACTGTTTATTGTTTAAGAATGACTATTTCAAAGCAATAACCTAGGTAACTTGACCTTAATTCTAAGCTAACTATGAACTCCTATTTATTCGGGATTATCCTGAGATTTGCATGGGTGAGGGTTGGCCCAATAGCGCCAGCTCATTAAGCCCCCCGTTTCAGGGGTAGAACCGGATAGATAACTGAGGACATAAGGTGCAAAACGGAATTCACTCCGACTCACTTTTAGGGATAGTAGAGAGGTTGTTTCCTTAAGTGCTAATTGTTGGACCGGTATGATAACCCTAGAGGAGGGGTGAATATGGTTTAATTAAACTTTTTCTTAAAGTATGCTCAATTTGATCTAATTAGATATTTTAAAATTAAATTGATAAAAACTCTCATTTATGCTAAATAACAATATTGATAAAAAATTATGTAACAATATACTCAATCAATCTCAACCAACAAAATTAAGGAATTAAAATTAAATGCAAGAATAACTAGGAAAAAGATAGAGAAGAAGACACAATGGTTTTTATAGTGGTTCGATCAAACACGACCTACATCCACTTTTCCAAGCGCCTCTTGGGACTTCGATTAAAAAATATTCTTTTGACTCTTTCCATGGATGAGAACCGAACCGCTACCTTGCTTCTTTTACGGGTTCAAGAGCAAACCCGATCCTTTCCATGGGTTAGAATCCAACCGTTACAATGTTTTGAAACTTTAAATCACACAATGAAACTCTCTAAAAAGAGTGAGTATACAAGATTGAGCTCACACACTTTAATCCTCACAATACAATAGAAATTTCTCTCAAGAATAAGATGAAAAGAAAGAAATTGGAAGCTTGTAGAGAGAGTAACAATGGTGGCTTTTTTTTGGCTAATTTTGAGAATTGTAAAAGTGAAAAGTTGTTGTAGAAATTTGGAGAAGAAGATGGGTTCAAATAGAGAGGGAAAAAATTTTGGAAACCACATTTAATTTGGATCATTGGATTTTGGAAAAAGAAAAATCAATGGTGGAGATTTTAAACTAAACTAGCCGTTAAACGTAAACAAAATATAATATTAATTTTTTTTTTTGTTTTGAAATTCATTTTCTTTTTAAAACAATCCAAAAATAAAAAACATACCATGTGTCAAGAACTAGCCGTTAGACACAAACATAAAATTATATTAAATTCATTTTATTTTAAAAATAAATCCAAAAATAAAAAACATACCATATGTCAAAAACTAGCCGTTAGACACAAAATAAAATAATATTAATTTCATTTTCTTTTTAAAATCAATCCAAAAATAAAAAATTTCATGTGTCAAAAACTAGCCGTTACACACAAACATAAAATAATATTAAATTCATTTTCCTTTTAATTCATTTTTTTTAAAAAATTGTTTTCTTTTTAAAATCAATCCAAAAATCAAAAGCCCACCACGTGTCACTCTCTTAATGATCTACCATTCAACCAATATGTTGTCACATGTCTACATACAAATGGTCCGATTATGCCACGTCATCCACCATAGTATTTTCCCGTTAAACTTGTTTCTGCCATATCTTCTTCGTTTGAACTCCGATTTGAGCGATTCAAATTGCATTGGAACTGTTATTCTGCCATATCTTCTTCGTTAATGAATAAAAGCAGATTTATTATCATCAAAATATTAATTAATTAATTAATTTGAGATTAAGGGCCAAAAAACCAACATTGACTCCGAGTCTTGAGCAAGGGGCCCCATCCTCTCATTGACCCGAGATAGACTCGGTTTGGTGGTTGAATCACAAACCAATTGTTCATTAGAGGATTAGTGGGACTTAAGGAACAAGATGTAATCTTGAAGATAAAATAGCTTTTAACCCAACTATTATTACGAACAACCTGTGAATGAAGGGTTGACTTACTAATTATGGTTTATATCAAGTGTACAGAAATAGATCTACATCTATGAAGCACATACACAGATACGACTACACGATACGGATACGATCAGATACAGCGATTCGTCAATTTCTAAAAAACTTAGATACGGATACGTCTAAAGATGCGTTGAAATACATTTTTTTCTTTAAAAAAAATCTAGGATATAGATAAATTTAGCATACAAGTTAAAAACAATAGAACAAAATAGAATACAAACACTGAAATACAATACAAAAAAAAGTAACATCTAAGATGTTGAAGTACAATAGTTAATAAAATGCAATAGAAAAGTGACTCATATTGCAAAAAAGAAGTATGAAAATAAACGAAGAACTTATTGTTGAAGATGTCCAAATGGTTTATATTTTGGTGGACTTTGTGGGAATTCAAATGTGAAGATAGAGATTAGATGATTCTAGTCTAGGGTTTGGTCCGTTATTTTTTTTTTTCTCTTTTAGTTTTAGACTCAAGTAGTGAGCTTTTTAAATAGGTTGCCTAATTCTAGATTGGGAAAGATTAGATGAGTTACTTGTCTTTTTTCTTTTAAAAAAAGTACGCATAGAAATAGATACGTTAAATCGCGTGTCAGATACGTATCTGAGAAGTATTTGAAGTATCGGTACTCAATACATGTCTGATACTGATTCTTTGCCTCACATGAAGTATTTGTGCTTCATAGATCTACAGTGAGGGGAGTGCCTGGGTTTTAGTGGGGTGACCCAGTAGTTAATTAATGTTGGTTAATTGGGTTCAAGAGTTTAGCCGGTCAATCTCGGATTTTTGGAACCCATGATTTGTAGGTCCATTAGGTCCCCTACTAGCTCACAAACAAATTAAACCTTAGAATAGAGTGATGAGAAAATTTGAAACGTTCAAATTCAATTTAAGGAAATTATTAATTATATATGATATAATTAAACGTTTACTTATCGAATTAAATAAATTTGGAGAGTTGGATAATATTTAAATATGATTTAAATATTAATTACATAAATCCATGAATAAGGATTCATGTTTGAGGAATTGGTATTTAATTAATATAAATAATTAAACTATTTAATTAATATTAAGAATTAAATTTATACAAAATTACTTATGGAATTAATTTTGTTTAAAAATTAATGAATTTTATACAATATTAATTATTGAATTAATATTTTATATAAAATTATAATTTCATTTTAGATCAAAATTTTGAAATTTGAAATTTGAATTCAGTTTGAAAATGAAAAAAAAAAAAAAAATACTTGGTGGACTTTTTCCGCTTTAAACACCTTTTATTCCACCCAAAATATTGGGGTTATGGTGTCAATTTCTCATCAAATTGGTTGCATGTTGTTGATGAACAAAATGAATCAATTTTGCTGAGAAATAGGATGGATGCAATTTAAGTTTTTGTGAGAGAAAGGTTCTCTCTACCATTTCACACCAAAACCAAAAAAGTCCTCCAAATCTCTCCTTAATTCAACCTCGTTTGGGTTCCACCTTAGGGCTAAGAAAATAGTAGGAAAGATCAAGTGGTGGTCTTCAAGGTGTTGGAGGGGACAGTCGAGCTGAAATTGAAGATTTCAAGAGTTCATCAAAGGTATACTTCAGAAACCCTATTTCCTTATTTTGAACATGCTTACTTGGTTGCTAAAGTTAATGAAATTAGAGTATTTAAGATACTAATTGCTTTCGCTTGTTGATTGTCAACACCAACACTGATGGCTTTATTGAACGTTATAAGGCTCTACTTGTTGCAAAAGGCTATTCTCGAGAATACGACATTCACTATGAAGAGACATTTGCTCTAGTAGCTCGAATGACATCTCTTCACAGTCTTTTAGCTATTGCAGCTACCAAACAATGACCCCTTCTGCAGATGGATGTTAAAAATGCTTTCTCAATGGCACTCTATCTGTGGAGGTGTATATGAAACCTCTGCCTGACACAACTTCTCTATCTAAAAAATTATGTCTTCTCCAACGAGCCTTATATGGTCTGAAATAAACGTCACAAGCATGGTTTGCCACATTTAATTCCATTATCACCCAACCTTGATTTTGTTCCAATCCCTATGATACAACTCTTTTAACACGTCAGACTTTTCATGGTATTGTTCTTCTCCTTCTCTATGTTGATGATATGATAGTTACAGGTGATGGGCATCAGACTATATCTGACTTGCAAAACTATCTGGAGAAACACTTTGAGATGAAAGATTTAGGACCACTCAGTTACTTCCTTGGACTTGAGGTCTCATCTTACTCTAATGGTTACTACTTGTCTCAAACTAAATACGCTTCTGATCTTCTATCCTGATCTGACATTACTGAGTCAACCATATCACCAACACCATTAGATCTAAACGTTCGTTTGATTCCATTTGATGGTGTTCTTCTCAAAGATGTCATTCCTTATCAACATATGGTCAGTAATCTCATTTACCTTACTATGACCCATCCAGATATTGCATATGTTGTTCACATTATTAGTCAGCTCTTAGCCACTTCTAGGTCTATACATTTCACCATTGTTCTTCGCATTCTACGATATGTCAAAGGTACTCTTAGCCATAGACTTTAGTTTTCTTCCAAGTCATCCTTAGTGTTATCTGGCTACCTTGCTGTTGATTGGGCTGGTGATCCCACGTACTGGTCGACGTTCCACCACAAGTTACTACTTTTACTTATATGATTATCTCATCTCTTGGCGAAGTAAGAAATAAATTGTTGTTTCTCGTTCCAGTACAGAATCTGAATATCATGCTCTTACTGATGCTACTTCTGAGTTACTATGATTTCACTGGCTTCATGTTGATATTGGTGTTTCTCGACAATCTGTTAGTATACTTCATTGTAATAACGTAATGCCATCCAGATTGCTTACAATGATATGTTCCATGAACATACCAAGTGCATTAAAAATGATTGTCACTTTGTTCGACATCATCTTCTAGCTAGGCAATACTTTTCTCTTGCGCTCCATCTCCATTACAGAGCAACCGGCAGATATCTTCACAAAAACTTTGTCACCCAGTCGCTTTCTTCAGTTGCTTCACAAACTCAAGTTGGTTGTCACTCTACCACCTTGATTTTGAAGGAGGATGTTACCATATATTGTTCTACTGAAAAGTAGCAAATTAGGATTTTTATACTTTTTAGACTAATTTATACTTTCTTTTTTTTACCTCATTTTGTGTATATGTATCTTATTATTCATCTCTATAAAACATACCACTATATTGAATAATATACAAAAAAAAAAAAATCAATTATAATTATTTTGACGAAACATGGAGTAGTAGATCGAAATTTTAACTTCAAAGTTTATAGGAAAAAAAGTCATACCCACACTAATCACAATTTCTTTATTTGTTTAGGGTTAATTAAGTAATTTACATTACTACATTGTTAAAAATAAAAAAGGAAAAAGAAAAAAGAAAAAAGGAAAAAAGAAAGAATATATTGATGGTTGAATTATGCTTATAATAACTAAATACATATTGAATCTTTTACAATAACAATAACCAGGTTGTTTCGAATTCTTTTAGTTACAAGGTTTTGTTGACATACACAGAGTATTATTAATATGAATATCTTACTCGTTGAAATTAATTAATTAAAAAAGTTTCCTTTTTAAATAGACGTTAAAAGGCAAAAGAAGAGAAAATCTAAAAAAAAATAATCATATTATTAGGAGTTGGGACAATTGTAATAAATAATAATTAAGAGGAAGGGCATATATGGAAAGAAAGGAAGCAAAAAATAACTTTGTAAGACGGTATTTGATTATTGATACCTAACCCAAAGCACTAATCCCAACATAGTGGGTAACAACAGAAGTTGGGCTGGCTGTGCAGCCGCACACCCTACCGCCCGTGCACAAATTTCTTATCTTACGGCTATGGCGAGGACAGCCGCAAAGGCAAAGCTTCCACTAATCAGATTTACCAACAATCATTCAGCATCCCCACGGTGAACCACGCCTCCGGTTATATGGATTTTCGTAACAGGTATCTCTAATTATCTGCTTAATTAGGGTTAAACAAACCACAATACGAATGCCATAGTCCCGTCGGAAGATGTTCTTGGTTAGGAATCAATAATGAATTGTAGTGTACGAATCTGTTTCCCCTTGCTATGGGGGTTGATGAAAGATGTAACTGAGACTATTCTTGGGATTTCAATTGAAAAACACACACAATGCGCTTCCAAGATGAGACTCGGAATGTATAAATCTAGGGAAAATGTGGCCAATATTTGGGAATGGAAAAAATTGGGGGATTGAAAGAGGGAAGCATGCAGGGCATTAAAGTATAAGACCACATGCGAGGGCAAATTCTGGGGAATGCTAAGAATTTTGCACATTCAGTAATTGGTCTCTGGAAAGGAAGATCTGGAATGCAATTGTTCCTAATATTTAATACTCCTCTCCCTATCAAAATCCGACACAGTGGCCCAACAACTGTGAAATAATTGTCCGACAAAGATAGATTTACCAGATGTCCAAGCGCACAAACCACTTCCGGCACCATACCATACAATAGATTTCCTGCGAAATTCAACTGCTCCACGTTCTTTAGGCAACCTAGCGAAAAGGGCAATGGTCCTGTTAGTCGGTTGTTGCCGGCATCAAACACGATTGCTTCGTCAAGTGATCCTAACTCATAAGGCAGACATCCTGATAATGAGTTGTTTAAGAGCAGAACCTCTGTCAGAGATGACAAAGCTTTCACAATGCCACCAGGAATTGGACCACTGAATTTATTGTTGGCTAAGGTGAGATAGAGAATATGGGTGATGGAAACACTGTCTGGGAGACTCTGCATGAAATTGTTGTTGTTGATGAGTAGAAAATCAAGGTCCTGCACGAAAACTTGAGGTGGGATTGACCCACTGAAGAAATTGAACCGAAGGTCCAAGAAGATGAGACTGTTCATACCAATAACAGCAGTGGGAAAAGGACCAGATAATCGGTTGTTGCTCACATCCAGCTCGTATAGGTAAGGGAGCTTAGCA
Source organism: Benincasa hispida (assembly GCF_027475165.1). NCBI lineage: Eukaryota > Viridiplantae > Streptophyta > Magnoliopsida > Cucurbitales > Cucurbitaceae > Benincasa > Benincasa hispida. The sequence continues at coordinate 91,068,649 of NC_143486.1, read as the reverse complement.
ATGTTCGTGGAGATGGTGCCAGAAAAATTGTTGGAATTGGCATGAAAAACAGCAATATCAGGGAGCTGATCGAGGAAGCCATCAAGGGATGGTGCACTGAGTTGAAAGCCATTGAAATCGATGGATGCAACCGCCGTGGCAGACTTGTTGTCCGGTGGGTTGTCACAGTAAAAGCCTTTGTAGTTGCATATATCCGATCCAACCCATGTTTTAGTGATTCCTAGAGGATCCGAGGTGATAATTGACTTGAATTTTTGAATCACAGGGTACACCACTGAAAGCCTCAGGTCTTCAAATATCAAAACCTCTGCTTCAACAGGCAAAAGAGATGATGGCTGAGGAGTTATCGGGTGCTTGCAGTGAGACCAGTCGTGATCACAGCCTTTCCCCGAACTTCTGGCACTATCTACTTTGAAATCTTGTGTTTTGCTGTTGGTATTGTTGGCTATGGCGTGGACAACGAAAGAAGAAAGAAGGTTGAAGAACAGAAACAGCAAAACTCTAGCAGGTATGTTATTCATTATCAACCCAACAAATTGCTTGCTTTGTAGTTATTCAGGATTTTAAAAGCATAGAAGTGGCAAAATCAGACCTAAGTTTTTCCATAAAACAGCCTACTATATATAAGAAACTGAAAGCTGGCGAAAAGAAGAGGGTATGCTGGAAACCTCTTTGGGTTCAAACAGAGCAGGTATGGGTTTGTAAATTGGTAAGTTGATTTTAATGTCATGTTTATAAAACATAAAACCAAAAGCCAAAAAGTTATGTTATTATCTTACAGTACTAAAGTGGAAACCAATGATCCTAACTTTACAAGAAAATGGGTCCAGTACTTCAAGTCCCAACACTGGAACAGAAGCCAAATGGTAATGATAAAAAGCTATAATGAAGCGTGCCTTTGTATAAAGACCACCATCGCATAAAATGCTCATCAAATTGAAGATATGGTTCAATAGGATATGACAACAGCTTATCTTTTAATCGGCCCTTTCTTACATATAGTTCAGCCTCTTCAGTTTTATAAAGTGAACTCGTACGGAACTGAATAATTAATAATATTTAATTTGCTTTCAGACTATGATTTGTTACGAGTATAACATCATGATAATTGTAAGATCATACATTATTATCTGAGTTGTAAAGAGCAGCAGTCTTCTATTGGAGGATCGAGATAGGTCTTATGGAAGTCAACTATTTTTCTTTATTTTCAAGACACCTTTTGCCCATTGGATTCCATTATCTTATGATGATAAATATGATTGCGTTATTGGATACAGCTGGGCCTCTCCCTTAGTGGAACAAGAACTCAATGTCTTAATGCACATTAAAAATTCGGCCCTTTATCTCTTCTTTATGAAAAGGTATAGACATGAGTGACAGGTTTTTTTAGAAATCTATAATGAAAGCTGAATTTCGTATATCGGATTGTGATTGATGGACATTGCAGTTTTCTTTCCCATAGTCAAACAAGAAGTTGATGTGGATGATGGGCAAAGAAGCCCACAGAATTAAATGGATCATGGATATTTCTCTCGACCCATATCGGGCTTGGGCCAGCATCAATGAGCCCAAGTGAAGTGAAACCCAGACCCCTCGGTGAGGAAAAATCACACATTTGTTTTTCTTTTCATAAATTAGTTTAAAAAAACATATTCTAAGCAATTTCATGACTAAATACACGTGACCACAGAATCTCTGCCCTTCTCTATTTAGATCTGACCATTAAACTTCTTTGCAAACGACAAAGCGTTGCTGTACAAATTATAATCCAAAAACGAATGGATCGAAATGTTTGCTATTTTGTTTGTTTTTTTTTTATTTAAAAAAAAGAGGAATAAGAAATGGGAAATTTACATAGAAGAATAAAAATTGAGTGAAAATGGTAATGGGGAAGGAATAAAGGTGGGATATTTGTTTGTTAATACATAAAATAAATCCACCATCTAATCCAATATGATATAATGATCAGAAAAAAATCTGAAGGAATATTAATATTCGAGAGCATATGAAAGTTTATAAAAACAAAGGCCCCACTAGTAGCGTGACTCAACACCCACCAAATCCCACCGTCCAATGCCTTTCCCCCTCTCCCACTCCCACACCCTTCTAATTTCCAAATCCCAAAAAACACCCAAAAAAAAAAAAAAAAAACTTCATAAGAGAGAGAGAAGAGAGAGAAACACAAAGGGGGCAATATCCTAATTTTCTATATAGACACGGACAGACAGCGCAACGCACCCACTAATCTTCTTGGAGACGGTGCCCAAGCCGCAGCGTTGACTATTGGTCCCTATAATTTGAACCTGTAGGTTTCTTCCAAATTATATTTATATATATATATATTTGTTTTTGATATAATATAATATTGATGGAGATTTGTGGCCGTTGGATGAGTTGACTATTATGATGATTCGAGAACAAGCGCTGCAGGTGTTTCGGTGGAGTGGGCGTGATTGTGATCGTTTTCGTAAGTTACAATCAGCATTGTTGGATCGTCTAAGGCACGTTCTACGTGTTTCCGTGCTGGGCAGCCTCTTAGACTGCTACATTTGTAATATCCCCTGTTCATTTACCAAAATGACCTTTTGTCAGTCCTCCCTTCTACTCTACCCTCCTCTACTTTATATTTTATTTGCTTTTTGACATTATAAGAAAACAAACAAACAACCTAATGCCATAATCAAATCATACACTCTTTTTCTCGAATATATAATTATTATGCTTGGATTTTTTTTTTTTTTTTTAAAAAAAAAGAACCGAGAACAGAGGTCAACGAGTTCCTCTGTTCTGACCCACTAAAGGACCGAGTTCATTGAACCAGTTGTTAATTTCACCACACACACACACAAACAAACCAACACTGAAACAATGGATGATTCAAAGTAAAAATTACACACCTTGGATGAGGAGAGCCTTTGATGGGTTTTTGGCCGTACTTTCTCCAGGAGTAATCGTCTGGTGGGATATCGGCTAGTTTTGAGCTAACGGCGGGAACTCTGATAACTCTTTTTATTCTGTTTTTCCTGCTAAACCATAGAAATTTCACAGTTCAATAACGAATCGAATATATTCATTCTAAACACAATTTAGACAAATTTATGTGGTATTTTAAAAATCTGTTGCAAGGACCAACCTCTTCTTGGAACAGTGACACCGGCCGGAGGATGAGCCACACTTCATGGCGGAATCCTCCATGGAATTACATTTTCTCTTTAGCGAAGAGGATGAAAGAGGGGGTTTTCCGGCGGAAGAGACCTGGGACATGTGGGTGAACTGGAACCCAGATGACAGAGATGGCTGTAAGCTTTCGGTGTCTCCGGTTAACGATGAAATATACGAATTTGCAGCGGAAATCGGGGGTGAGGCTGCAAAATTGATAGTGGTAGTCGCATCTTTTCTATCTACAGACCCATTTTTGTGTACCACCGACGAAGTATTTTGCTGGGCTTGGAAGGTATTGGGTGGATGTGAAGGCTGATGGGGGTTGTTGTGAGGCAGAGGAGGCAAACGCACAACAGGGGAGGGCGTCGGGCAATAAACCTTAAAAGCAGACACTGATTCTTGTTTCTTTACTTGAATGTGAGGGACTGAAATCGGAGACGACGAACTCGGATCTTGTTGCTGCGGCTTAACCTTGGGGGGAGGAGGAGGCGGCGGAGTAGTAGTAAGAACCGGAGCCCTTCTGAAACGGGCGTGACCGGTTCTGTTCCGCTCGAGCAAAGAAATAACCTTCTTGAATTTACTAACGACGGAATCGGCGACGGCTTCGTATCCATTAGGAATAGTGGAAGTAGAAGAATCGTCTTGGGAGTGTTGGTGATTAGGGGTATGGGACATCAATCGGAGGAAATTGTGAACGCTTTGAATCCCAGCAGAGGCGGCCTCTTGAACAGCAGAAACAGCGGCATTTTCTTCCATGTTGGGCGTGAAACTTGAAGAAGTTGTAGCATCCCCAAAACCCACCATGAGGTCCACAGCCATGTTATTGTTGAGAAGGAGCATATGGAATGGAAACAGAGGTGAGAAGGGACAGAGTATTTATATATTGAGAAAGAAAAGGAAATGAAATTGTAGGAAACTGGTGACGAGGAAAGCAAAAGGGAGAAAGAAAGAGAAGAGAAAGATGAAAAAAGAATTTGGGGGAAGGGGAAGGAAAGGATTGGAGTCAAACTGATGGCATCTCGGGCAAGTGACGGGTGGATCATGGTCCGTGTGCCGTCAAACCCTGGAGCCAATGAAAAGAGTCCACGTATGGGGAAATTGTCAGCAGGTTTGACCCATCTGTTTAAAAGGAAAAGGGTGAACCGGTTGGGAGGAGGGTTTTAAAATTTTGTGGGAGAGATAGATGAAGGTCAAAAGGGTTGAGAATAGCCGTTAGATTGAGGACTCGGTAAAATCGGGAACAGAGAGAGAGGACAAGATATTATTAGTTGGAGACAGTGGGATAGAGTTGACCTTTAACAGCTTTTAATGCAAAAGTCATTGAGTGAGGAGGTGGGGTTAGTGGGTCCCAGATGGTTTCCATATAATATGTATATAATATTATATATTATATATTTTTTACCGGATACCGGGACTCCCCATCATACTCTCCACCCACAAGTCACCTTGGATTCCCTTATTTCTTCAACTAATTCCTTTTTCAAATTTCAATTTCTTTCCTTTCGGTTTCTTATTGGGCTTTGCTTTCCCGGGTCCACATTATACGAAGAACCACAAAGTCTTCTTCAGGAGACCAACGTTCAAACTCAAAGAATGAGATTAATTAAAAAGCTCTCTCTTTTTCCTTTTTTCTAAAAGATTTCATTTCCTTCAAGAAGTAATAAAGGAAGAGCATTTCTGCAATTTGAGATAATAATAATAATAATAATAATAATAATAATAATAATAATAATGTATGAATTGATATTTTAGAATCTCCTTTTGGGTTTGACAAACATTGTACATTTTCCTTATGTTATGTGTTGTAGTACTGTACTGTTTTTGGACTTTTAGAGTGAATTGGATCCCAAGTTTTCTTTCTTTCTTTTTCTTTTTCTTTTACCCTTTTTAATAATTGGACGAACCCAAACAGCAATTTGAATTGACTTTTCGTGATTTTAAAATTTTAAAAGGGAGATGCTCTCTTGGAGGTCCAACCGGAAAAAGAATACTCTTGATTTATTAATTAAAGCAACACGATTTGATCAAAACAAGGATGCTTCGTTTGCTGCAAACATCTGGCATTATTATTATTATTATTATTATTCAAAAAAATTACTTTTATAGTCGCATACATACATTTTTAGTACATAAATTTTGAATAATAGATGCATTTGATTTTTTGTTTGTATCATAATCGTGATTTTTCTTTATTTTAAATAATTATTTGAAAATTTTAATTAGAGATCTTTCGAAGTCTATTTTTAAGAACTCAGGACTACAAAGTACAATTTTCAAAATTCATGAATTAAATACACTTATTCTTTAAAATTCGAGGACAAAATAGATTTAATTTGACAATCTAGAGGTCAAGCACGTACTCTTGAATGCAGCATACAACTCTTGTTGTACTGTACTCTCCAAAATCTAAAGATCAAGCACATATTCTTAAAAAATTTAGGTACGGTAATATTTCATTATTATTATTATTTTAAAATAAGAATCATTGAATGGTAATTAGCTTACGGCTATGGCACAAACAAAACAAGCTGTATAAAAAGAATAATTATTACTTGATTTTCACCTAATCAGTTTTTGGGTGTTCATCACACAGCTAATACAAAGATTTAATTATGAAAATCATAGTTTTCTGTAAAATCATCAAGTGGTTTTTAATAAATTAAAATAATTGTGTACCCCGTGCACTTGAATGTGGATTGATGCAAATCTAAAAAAAGATCAATGGCTGTCAATAAATAGGAAGCTGATGGTGTATGGTGTGGAGAGAATGATTAAGGGAAAGATTTAGTATTAAGTGAAGAAATTAAGGTTCGAAATGGAGATGCATTCATAAGATTTTGTGTTGAATGCAGAATTATCGTTAATTGAGACAACCTAATCGAGTGCTGCTAGATTTGATTTGTTATTAAATTCCACTTAATAACGAAATCATTTTTCCAATTATTCTCATCAAATCTTTGTCAATTATTCTCTCTCTCTTTTTTAATATATTTTGGAGGGAAAGCTCGTAACATCTCCTTAGAAAGGTTAGTGGAATTTACTCAATGATATATAGTAACTTTTTAGAACAAATTAATCTATTTAATCTCAATATTGATAGTACAAATTTTATGCTAATTAAACTATACTTATTTTGACAGCAACATCTAGTTTTTATAATAGACGTGTAAGAAGAAATGTAGGGTTAAAAGATGAGCAGATCAAGAAAGGAAAAATTAAAATCAAGAGTGATAACCAATAGTTTTTACATAGCAATTAGTTTGAAACTCGAACGACAAATGTAAAATTGGCAAAAACGTGTTCAGGTTGGGATCCAAATTTTCAAATGTTGACTCTTGTTTAAATAAACGTTACGGATAGGCAGAAATTTCAAGATTCCATTAATGTTATTAATTAAGTTTCAAATTTTCATTAAGAATACGAAATTCAAGGCCAATTTGCGACTAAATTGTTGACTTTCTTTTTCTTTCTCAAATCCCCTGAATTGGGGCACTGTTTAAATTTTAAATAACCACCTTCCTGGCTTCCCAGTTCCCACTGCATAATAATTTACTAGACCCCTAGATTCTTCAATTCCTTTATTTTCTTCCATTTTTTAGGCAATTTTTTCATAAAACGATTTTAAGTCTATATTCCATGTTGATCAATGAAATTAATTAGGTTTATCAACTTATTTATTGAATGGTGCATCACATATGTAAACAATTATGAAATTTTGAATTTCAAAACTACCAAAATATGTTAACAATTTATTGAATGGTGCATCACATATGTAAACAATTAATTAGGTTTATCAACTTATTTATTGAATGGTGCATCAATTATTCTTTATTGCCATGCTCATTTACATTTGACTTGTTTTCTAAGAAACCTGTTGCTTTTATTGGTTAATTAATTCCCTATTAATGTGATTTCGACTCTTCATTCTCTTCTTACTTCCTTCAATCTTGTTTTTTTAAAAAAAAAGAAAAAAAAGGAAAGAAAAAAGAAAATGATATCTCTATTCAAATTTATATGTCGCATAGAAATACAATTTTTACACCAATTATTTTATACCCAAGTTTTGGTAAGTATTAATAATGAAAGAATTTTTTAATTGAACTATTATCTAGCCATGTAAGAATTGTAATCAAATTTATGAAAAATGATATTCAACCTAATATTTTTCATGGCATTGAATAAACTTTTGAACTGTATATAGCTATACAAAAACAAACTGAAAAGACTACAAATAAGGAACCACTGCTAACAAATTCCTATAAAGAAGACTATTACTAATGTTGCGAAATCAACAATTAAAGAACACAAAAAGGAATGTAAAGTACGAAAGATCAACACACAGATATACGTGGTTCACTAACAGTGTATTAGCTATGTCCACGGGTAAAGGGAGAACAATATTATTTCAAAAGAATGTTTTCAGAATTACATTAAGAACGGCACCTCTAGGTTAGATAGTTTATATATCGCACTGCTCTAAATACGAGGGTCAAAATCGTAAATAACTGCAAATAAATAAATATACTAAATATAAAATCTGAATATGTTATTCGAAGCGCCAACAAATAGATTCAAGGCATTTCAACAACTAACAAACTCCTAAAAATAAGACCACTGCTCAAAACTAAAAGCTCCACTAAACCTTGACTAGTTCCTAACAATTCCTCCCCTAAGTTAAATGTACAACATTTAGTTTATATTATTTTCTGCATAAACTCCCAGCATTGCACGCAACTTCTGAAAGTCATCCACCTTAAGTGGCTTTGTCATCACATCGACTATTTGCTCCAAAGTATTGCAATGAACCAACTTTATAGTGCCAGCTTGTGCAAGTTCTCGAAGGAAATAAAATTGAACATTATATGCTTACTTCGACCATGCATTACTTGATTCTTTGATAGTTTGATCGCAGAACTACTATCACAGAGAATAGTAATTGTTTTTTTACTGAGTTTGATGTTGAGTTCTAAGCACCATTTTTAACCAAATGGCTTGACAATCACATGTTGTTGTAGCAATAAATTCTTAATGGTGAAAAGTGGACTTCCTAAATGGTTTAGAAGAAAACTCTTTACATGTGAGTCATGCCTTGAAAGCAAAATGACAAAAGACCTTTTATTGGAAAAGGTTATAGAGCCAAAGAGACCTTGGAGCTTATACATTCAAATCTCTACTATCCGACGAATGTAAGAGTATGAGGAGAGTGAATATTTGATTTATTTCATAGATGATTATTCTAGATATGAGTATGTATACCTAATGCAACACAAGTCTGAAGCACTTGAAAAGTTCAAGGAGTACAAAACTGAGGTTGAAAACTTGTTAAATTAAAAGATAAAAATACTACAATCTGATTGTGGTGGAGAGCATATGGATTTAAGATTCTGGAACTATATGATAGTGTTGGGGTTGATGTCATAAATCTCGTAGGGTCATATAGTTTGTAAACACTTCTATGAACAAACATTTTGTAATTTATAATATATGATATTTTATTCACTTCAGTCTATGAAATATTTGATATTTTAGTTGCATTAACTACAAACTAATAAACTAAGATCCATGGTTATCATTGTAACTCAAACATATATGTAGAGACATACAAGTGAATCGTGTTTTAAGTGATAACCTAAATGGTCTGTAGTATATGGATAAAAAGAGATACCTTATCTTGATGACACTATGAGTATGACCCGCTTTGTAGGTGTTACAAATGTTATAAATTGCTACAAATGATCCGATCCTGATCATTCATATATTAGACATACGAGTGGGGATATTCTATACAAAGGAGTTTGTATAAGACCGGACCATACGTTATATAACGCCGTTCATAATTGAGACTTTCATTACACTAGGATGACCATAGGTAATATGACCTTAATCCTGAGGGAGTTGTGAACTCCTGCCTATGAGGGCGATCCTTTGATTTGCATGGGTGAGAGTGGTCAGATCGTCGACTCAACAAGCCTACCACTTTGGGGATTCGTCTGATTGGGAAGTTGGGAACTCAGCTACACAAGATGGAATTCACTTCTTCCTCGATGCAGGGGTAAGTAGATAAATTGCTTCCTTAAGGGCTGATTCCGAGGCTTGAACAATGTGGTGCCACACCCTCTCTTGGCCCGAGAGGGGTTTAATCATAGTGGGACTATGATATATTGTTCATTAGAGGAATCAGTGGTATTTTAGGAGTTAGATATAACTACAGGGGCAAAACGGTAAATTGGCCCAACTGTACTTAGGAGCAATTTGTGAAGGGTCATCGTACTGTTGATTGGTTATATCCAATGGACAGAAATATATTCGTAGTGCGAAGAGTGCAGCTGTCGGTCTTTAGTAGAGTACCCAACAGTTAACGGATGGTGGATGATGTGATTAAAGAGTTTAGTCAGTTATTCACATACCGTTGGAGCTTCAAGCTACAGGTCCATAAGGTCCCCTTGGTAACTCAATGGATTCAAGTTGAGAATCAGTTTTTGGGTTAGCTTGAAATGTTCAAATTAACAAAAGGGAATTTGATTATATATGATATAATTAAATTAATTCAATTATATATGATATAATTGATATGATATATTTGATACATTATTATTTGATTGGAGGAATTAATATAAATATGATTTATATTAAATGCCATAAAAAGAGAAAAAGAATTATGGTTTATGTATTGTATATGATGCAATATTAAAACTATAGGTTATAAATATAATATGATAAGTTAGTTATTGTATTTATTTATAATTTATTAATTATATGATAATTGATATTTCTTTTTCTCAATAATCGACCTTAGTGGATGATTATATACCGTTTTATGGCAACTATGAGATAAAAGAAAATTGAATTTCAAAATCTCACACAACAGACGATTGGCACTATTAAGTTTCGAGTGACTAAACGATAGGATCAAGTTTACTATACGATAGTAATCTTTTCAAATCTTTTCTAAACGATCAAGCATCGAGTCTATGCGATAGGCTTCCATCTGCTACACGTCTGTGTCATCGAATACTCGATCGTTTCCTCCTTTACTCCAATCCTTCCCTCAAACCAAAATAAGCTAAAGCCCATAACTCCTGGATTCTTACACTGAGAATACCAAGGTAATCTTGTGGTAGTGTCCAAATCTGTTCAAGGATCGATTTGATACTCGTTGCTGGTGTTCGAGGGAGATCGAGTTCGAATTGATCGTTATGTTCGAGTTTGATCGAGGGACACACTTGAAGAAACATTCTTCAAAGGCATTGTTTTCTTGATCCTTTGTATTTAATTCAAAAGACATGCTGTAATTTAACTTATGTGCATAATCTATTTAATATGACTGTGAATGTTTGAGTTCTTTCACAATGGAGTTTGGGACGATCCACTTCCGCTCATAGGTCCTCTATAATTAGAATTCCTTCAATTGGTATCAGAGACAGGTTATTCTGATTTTCAAATTCCATTGCTGTATTGAATGTCATTTACAGTCTTAGTGGGTTTTAAGTATTCTGTAATGCATTTAAGAGTTAAGTGCGGTTGTGGATGTTTCGGGATAATTGCCTTTATTAGTTTTCATTTACATTTACAAAAGTTGATTTGTAAGGGCCCCTGGGTTTTTGGGCATATAATCTTGCAATGGAGTTTGTATTCAAGTTTTTGTTTTTGTTGTTCGTGATGAAGCTTTAGACGCAAAGAGTTGTTGTTCGCTTCGAGGGAGAAGACGAATCTATGGTCGCATTGTGTAGCCCAAGCTAAACAATCGTTTGGATTTGGCTATGCGATCGTGTAGAAGTGTTCAACTCGATCGTGTAGTATTTGCTAAATGATCGCATAGCTAATGCTATGCAATCAAGTAAAGAGTTTACTCGATCATGTTGTGTTGGCTACTCGATCGCGTAAATGCTCGAGGTAAACGATCACTCGTTATGCGATACTTGATGCTTGCTACTCGATCGTGTAGAAAATCATGCTCATCGCATAGTTGTTGGCTGCACGATTTCATGGCATGCGTTACTTGATGTGCACTACAAGATCGCATGGGCTTTCATCCTCATTGCATAGTCCTTAGCCACGCAATCAACGCTACACGATCGTTTATACTCGATGTGTGTAACTTGATGATCAGAAGGAGTTGCTACACGATCAAGTGATGAGGCTTCGAGTGGGTGGTTCAAAACCCAGTTTGCCTATTTGAACTGGTTGACTTGATTCTTTTGTAATAGTTAGCTTTTAAATTCCGAATTTGAGGCATATTATCCTGGTCCATCAATTTTTTGAATGTACATGTGATGTATGTTTACTTATATACCATAATGTATGTCATATAGTTTTAAAACCCACCATAGGTTATGCATTTTACTCATGTATCATCTTTATATTATAAGTGTTATAATATAGCAGTTTGCATGATTAAATTATCTTAAAGCATGCTCATGCATCATATAATATAAGAGTTATAATATATACTTGCATTAAAGCATGCATCATCTTTATTATAAATGTTATAATATAAGGATGTATGTTAGCATCTATGTTTAGTTGATTACTTATTATATAAAAGTTATATATTAGTAATGAATGAACATTGCATGAAGTATGACACTTAGGTTTATTTATAAAAGTTATAAACACCTTATGGATGTCTAGCTTAGCAATGTGGTTGATTTTAATTGTTTCATTCTTTATAAGAGTTATAATTAATGAAATTAGAATTAAAATCAATAAGAAAGAGTTGCATACAAACTTAGGCTTTAATCATGTTTTAAAAGAGTTTTGAAATTTGATTGAGATAGACTTAAGATCATGGTTCCAATGAGATTAGAAACCTAAGTTTAATCTTTTAATTTGGTTTAATGGAACTAAATTGACTAATAAAAGATTAAATATGTACCTATCTATAAGGGACCTTTTGGCTAAGGCTTGTTCTAGCTAGGTTGGGGTACTTAAGTCGATGGAAATGTTGCACCCCTACCTGAGAACCTACCTGGAAAGGTGAATTAGATAGATTTGTTATATGCATGCAAATTTGATGAAAATCTATTAAAGTTTTTAATAAAACTTGAATCAAACTTGTTAATCATAAAAAACAAGTGTTATTTTTTAGCAAATTAAACAACCACTTAGTTAAAATCAATAACCGGATTTACTAAGTTAATAAACCCATAGGTAGAACATTCAGTGGGAGGTAACTGTGGTATATGATACTTCACTTTTTCTCTACACGTTTCTCCCTAAATAGTTCACACCGTGAGATCTATCCTCAGCCTCGAGGTACCCTGGGAGTGTCCTCCTAAAGTATGGCATTTGGGTAGGTCAATACCAAGGTGAATGGAGAGAATATTCATAGTAAGTGGGAATGGGACGTGTGATAACATATCCCTCGGTCTCTCTTATTAGGTTGGATAAAGTTTTCGTGCATCGCCTCGAGGCACCTTATGAGTGTCCCCCTAAAGGATGGTTGTATTTGCACAACTCTTTACCTGATCTCCATAAATGGATAAGGTTACTTTAGTCTCTTGTCCTAATCTGCTTTTTCCCTACGGTGGGCGCATTAAGGTAGGACTTTAAGGCCTAAAATGAGAGGTTATACTTACACGGAATTGTTAAGGATGTTAACAAATTCTGGACTGAACAATGGTGACTGTTAGATTCAATTACAAGGAGCTGTTTCTGTCTAAAGGTTAAGATTGTCTCATTCCAATGAAGGGGCACTTGATCAACCTACGGTGACTTTTGTCCTGCCTCACTAGAGCATCATTAAAAAATAGATGTCACTTAGGGTACAATAGATTTGTTAAAACTTAATTGGTGTTAAAAGTGGTAATGCAAGTAGACTCATTAAGTTTGTTCTTTTTTCAGTAACTTTTAAAATGGCTATCGTTACTCTTGCTTTATTAGCCGTCGATAAACTGACTGGCGAGAACTACGCTAGTTGGAAGAATATGTTAAACACGATCTTTATCATTGATGACTTAAGGTATGTCCTCCTATTCCACCTCCCAACGTTGCTCGAAATGTTCAAGAGGCGTACAAACGTTGGACATGGGTGAATGAAAAGGCCCGAGCGTATATTTTGGCCAGTATTAACGACGTTTTGGCCAAGAAGCATGAGCCCATGATCATTACACACGAGATCATTGAGTTCTGAGGGGAATGTTCAGAAAACCGTCCGCATAACTCAGGCATGACGCTCTTAAGTTCATTTTCAACTTTAAGATAAAAGAGGGTACATATGTTCATGAACATGTTCTGAACATGATGGTCCACTTTAAGGTGGTGGAGATGAATAGGTCAAGCATCGATGAGGCCAACCAGGTTAGCATTATTCTAAAGTCGTTACCAGAAAACTTTCTTCACTTTGTAAGCAACACTGTTCTGAACAAGGTTGATTACAACCTTACAACTCTACTGAATGAGTTGCAGACTTTCCAATCCTTGCTGAAAAGCAAGGAGAAGAAGATTGGTGAGGTAAATGTTGCTTCATCATCTAAGAAGTTCCATAGAGGTTCGACTTCAGGAACTAGGTCTGCATCTTCTTCTTCCGGCACCAACAAGTGGAAGAAGAAGAAGGGTCGTAAGGAGAAGGCGCCTGCTAACCCATAACCTGCCACTCCGCGGGGTAGGCAACAAGGGTGGGTTGACAAGGGAAAGTGTTTCCACTGTAACCAAGATAGGTATTGGAAGCGGAACTGCCCACATTATTTGGCTGAGAAGAAGAAGGCCAAACAAGGAAAATACGATTTACTTGTTTTGGAGACTTGTTTAATGGAGAATGATGATTCTGCCTGGATTATTGACTCTGGGGCCACTAACCACGTTTTTTCTTCATTTCAGGGAATTAGTTCCTGGCGGCAGCTTGGTGCTGGTGAGATGACGATGCTAGTCAGAACCGGGCACGTCGTCTCAGCTGTGGCAGTGGGAGGTCTTCAGTTGAACAGAATAGGTTTATCATTTTGAATGATGTTTATGTAGTTCCTGAGTTAAAGAGAAACTTAATTTCTGTAAAGCCTTTGCTTGAATGTAATTACACACTTAATTTTTCTATTAATAAAGTGTTTATTATGAAAAATGGTGTTAATATATACTCGGCTCAATTGGAACAAAATTTGTATGTGCTAAAGTTGTTATTAACATATTCCCTCCATCACATAGAGAAGTTTAAAACTGTCGTAACTCAAAACAAATGACTTTAAGTTTCTCTTAAAGAAAATGCCCAACTTTGGCACCAACGTTTAGGACACATTAATCTCAATAGGATTGAGAGGTTGGTAAAGAATGGACGTCGAAGCGAGTTAGAAGAAAATTCTTTACTTGTGTACAAGTCATGCTTTGAAGGCAAAATGACTAAAGACCTTTTACTGGAAAAAGTTATAGAGCCAAAGAGCCTCTAGAGTTAGTGCATTCAAACCTTTATGGTCCGATGAATGTGCGAGCCTGAGGAGACCATGAATACTTCATCACTTTTACTGATGATTATTCAAGGTATGGGTACATTCAAAGAGTTCAAGTCTAAAGTTGAAAACGCATTAAGTAAAGCGATTAAAACGCTTCGATCTGATCAAGGTGGAGAGTTTTTGGATTTTGAGTTCCAGAACTATTTGATAGAACATAGTTTCTCAATTGTCAGCACCTGAAACACCTCAGTAGAATGGTGTATCGGAGAGGAGAAATCAAACCGATTTGGACATGGTTCGGTCGATGATGAGTTACGCTTCCGTACTAGACTCGTTTTGGGCTTTTGTAGTAGAAACTGCAACTTACATCCTGAACTGCGTTCCCTCCAATAGTATTGTCAGAACACCTTTGGAGTTGGTGAGTGGTCCTAAAGCTAGTTTATGTCATTTCTGCATCTCAGATTGCCCAACACATGTGCTTGAGGCTAATCTTAAGAAACCAGAACCACGTTCGAGGTTGTGCCTATTTGTAGGCTACTCCAAAGGGACACGAGGGGGTTATTTTTATGATCCTAAGGAAAACAATGTGTTTGTATTGACAAATGCTACTTTTCTTGAGGAGAATCATATCAAGGAGCATAGTTCTAGAAGCAAAATCATGTTGAATGAGCTTTCCAAAGAAACTACTGAATCTTCAACAAGTTATTGAAGAGCCTGCTACCTCAACAAGAGTTGTTGATGAGGGAACCTCGACGTAGTGGGAGGGTTGCGAACCCACCTGTTTTCTATTTGGGTTTAACTGAAATCTTGGCTATGGTAGCTGATGGCGAGGTTGAGGATCCATTGTCTTATAAGAAGAAAATGGAGGATGTTGACAGAGATGAATGGGTCAAAGCCATGGATCTCGAGATGAAGTTTATGTACTTCAACTCAGTTGGGATCTTGTAGATCAACCTGATGGGGTTAAAGCTATAGGTTGCAAATGGATCTACAAGAGAAAATAGGGTGTTGATGAGAAGATTCAAACCTTCAAGCTAGACTTGGGACAAAGGGTTATACCCAGGTAAAGGGAGTCGACTATGAGGAGACTTTGTCGCCTGTTGCCATGCTGAAGCCTATCCGCATCCTTCTATCCATTGCCTCATATTATGACCATGAGATATGGCAAATAGATGTCAAGACTGCTTTTCTGAATGACAATTTTGAGGAGACCATTTATATGGTGCAGCCTGAGGGATCATAGCACAAGGTCAAGAGCAAAAGGTTTGCAAGCTGAATCGGTCCATTTATGAATTGAAACAGGCATCTCGATCTTGGAACATAAGGTTTGATACTGCGATTAAATCTTATGGCTTTGATCAAAACATTGATGAGCCTTGTGTCTACAAGAAAATCATCAACAGTTCAGTAGTTTTCCTAGTGTTGTATGTAGACGATATCCTACTCATTTTGAATGATGTAGGCTTACTGACTTCAGTTAAGAACTGGCTAGCAACCCAATTCCAAATGAAAGATTTGTGAGAGGCTCAGTTTGTTCTTAGGATTTAGATCTTTCGGGATCGAAAGAACAAAATGCTAGCACTATCTCAGGCATCGTACATTGACAAGATGTTAATCAAATACTCGATGCAGAGCTCCAAGAGGGGCTTATTGCCTTTCAGGAACGAAGTTACATTATCTAAGGAACAGTTCCTAAGATACCTCAAGAGGTTGAGTAAATGAGGCAGGTCCTCTATGCATCTGTCGTTGGCAGTTTGATGTACTCGATGTTATGTACTAGTCCTAACATCTCCTATGCAGTGGGGATAGTCAGTAGATATCAGTCTAATCTAGGACATTGTCACTGGATAGCCGTTAGAAACATCCTCAAGTATCTTTAGAGAACGAGGGACTACATGCTAGTGTATGGTTCTAAGGATCTGATTCTTACAGGATACACGGACTCTGATTTCAGACTGATAAGGATTCTCATAAATCCACTTCAGGATCAGTGTTCACTCTTAACAGAGAGGCTGTAGTATGGCGAAGCACCAAGCAGGGGTGCATCGCAGACTCTACCATGGAGGTCAAGTATGTAGTGGCTTGTGAAACTGCTAAGGAGGTCGTTTGGCTCAGGAAATTCTTGACTGGTCTGGAAGTTGTTCCAGACATGTCTAGGTCCATCACCCTTTGTGATAATAGTGGTGCTGTGGTGAATTCCCGTGAACCTCAGAGTCATAAGCGCGACAAGCACATTGAGCAGAAATACCATCTCATTCGAGAGATTGTGCATCCAGGGGACGTAATTTTCATGAAGATAGACTTGGAGCACAACGTTTACGAAGGCCCTCACGGCTACAGTGTTTGAGGGTCATCTGCAGAGTATGGATCTATGGGACAGACCACGGCTAGACTAGGGAAAGTAGGAGATCTTGTACTGGGTGTTTGTGCTCTAGTTTATTGTTTTTTGTACTTGTAATTTGATTATCTTGTATACCCCACTAGCTTTAGGACAAGTAGGAGATTGTTGGGGTTGATGCCCTAAATCTCGTAGGGTTATGTAGTTTGTAAACACTTGTATGAACAAACATTTTGTGATTTATAATATATGGTATTTTATTCACTTCAGTCTATGAAATATTTGATATTTTAGTTGCATTAACCACAAAACAATAAACTAAGATCCATGGTTATCGTTGTAACTCAAACATGTATGTAGAGACATACAAGTGAATCGTGTTTTAAGTGATAACCTAAATGGTCTGTAGTATATGGATAAGGAGAGATACCTTATCCTGATGACACTACTTACGAGCGATTTGTGAAGGGTCATCGTACTGTTGATTGGTTATATCCAATGGACACAGAAATATATCTGTAGTATGAAGAGTACAACTATCGGTCTTTAATGGAGTGTATGGCAGTTAACGGATGGTGGATAATATGATTAAAGAGTTTAGTAAGTTATTCACGTACCATTGGAGCTTCTAGCTATAGGTACATAAGGTTCCCTTGGTAACTCAATGGATTCAAGTTGAGAATCAATGTTTGGATTAGTTTGAAATGTTCAAATTAACAAGAGAGAATTTAATTATATATGATATAGTTAAATTAATTCAATTATATATGTTATATTTGATATGATATATTTGATACATTATTATTTGATTGGAGAAATTAATATAAATATGATTTATATTAAATGCTATAAAAAGAGAAAAAGAGCTATGATTTATGTATTGTATATGATGCAATATTAAAACTATAGGTTATAAATATAATATGATAAGTTAGTTATTGTATTTATTTATAACTATTAATTATATGATAATTGATATTTCTTTTTCTTAATAGCCGACCTTAGTGGGTGGTTATACATCGTTTTATGGCGACTGTGAGTTAAAAGGAAATTCGATTTCAAAATCTCACACGACACACGATTGACACTATTAACTTTCGAGTGACTAAACGATAGGATTAGGTTTACTATATGATAGTAATCTTTTCTAAACGATCGAGCGTCGAGTCTATGCGATTGGCTTCCATCTGCTACACAACTGTGTCATTGTATACTCGATTGTTTCCTCCTTTACTCCAATCCTTCCCTCAAACCAAAATAAGTCAGAGCCCACAACTCTTGAATTATCACAACGAGAATACCAAGGTAATCTTGTGGTAGTGTTCGAATCAGCTCGAGGATCGAGGTGATACTCGTTTCTGGAGTTCGAGGGAGATCGAGTTCGAGTTGATAGTTGCGTTCGAGTATGATCGAGGGATACACTTGAAGAAACGTTCTTCAAATGTATTATTTTCTTGATCCTTTGTATTTAATTCAAAAGGCATGCTGTAATTTAACTTATGTGCATAATCTGTTTAATGTGACTGTGAATGCTTGAGTTCTTTGAAAATGAAGTTTGGGATGATCCGCTTCCACTCATAGGTCCTCTATAATTAGGGTTCCTTCATATAGAACATGAAATTACATCCCAACTCTCAGCCCCTGGTATAGCTCAATAGAATAGTGTATGAAAAGGAGAAATAGAACCTTATCTGTCATGGTTAGGTTTATGATGAGCTATGCTCAACTTCCTGACTCGTTTTGGGGATAATCAGTAGAGACTATTGTTTACGTTTTGAACAACGTTTCCTCAAAGAATGTTTCTGAAACACCTTTTGAGTTATGGAGAGGTCGTAAAGGTAATTTTTTCCACTTCGAAATTTGGGGATGCTCAACCCATATGCTAATGACAAATCTAAAAAAGTTGGAACCTCGTTCAAAAGTATGCCTTTTTGTAGGCTACCCCAAGTAAATGAGAGGTGGGTACTTCTTTAATCCAATTGAGAATAAAGTATTTGTATCGAAAAACGCTACCTTCTTAGAAGAAGACCACATGAGGGACCATAAACCATGAAGTAAAATTATTTTAAGTAAAATTTCTAATGAAACTATTGAGACTTCAAAAAGGGTTGTTGAAGGGGTTGATACATTAACAAGAGTTATTGATCTCGGTTCATCTAGTCATTGACATCCATTTCAGGAGTTGAGATTTCCTCAATGGGAGGGTTATGAACCCACTTGTACACTACATGGGTTTAACAGAAGCCAAAGACAACGTAGTTAATGATGGTGTTGAGGATCCATTGTCTTATAAACAAGCAATGGAAGATGTTGACAAGGACTAATGGATTAAAGCCTTGAATCAAGAAATGGAGTATATATACTTCAATTCTGTCTGTGAGCTTGTAGATCAACCTAATGGGGTAAAACCTGTAGGTTGTAAGTTTATCTACAAGAGAAAAAGAGGTGTAGATGGAAAGGTACAAACCTTTAAAGCTAGACTTGTGGCAAAGCGTTATACCCAAGTTGAGAGAGTGGACTATGAAGAAACTTTTTCACTTGTTATCATGTTAAAGTCTATTAGAATTCTCTTATCCATAGCCACATATTATGACTATGAAATATGGCAAATGTACGTCAAGACTGCCTTTTTGAATGGCAATCTTGAAGATACAATCTACATGAATCAATCAGAAGGATTCATTGAACAATATAAAAAAACAAAAGGTTTGCAAGCTTAATCGGTCCATTTATGGACTAAAACAAGCATCTCGATCTTGTAATATAAGATTTAATATTGTGATCAAATTTTATGGCTTTGATCAGAATGTTGATGAGCCTTGTGTTTACAAGAAAATTATCAACAACTCAGTAACCTTCCTCGTGTTGTACGTGGATGATATCCTACTCATTGGGAATAAAGTAAGTCTTCTGAATGATGTAAAGAAATGGCTGGCCGCCTAATTCCAAATGAAAGATTTGGGAGAGGTGTAGTTTGTTCTAGGGATCCATATTATCATTGATCATAAAAACAAAAGGTTGGTCTTATCTCAAGCATCGTGAATTGACAAGATGCTTGTTAGATATTCGATGCACGATTCCAAGAAGGGTTTATTACCTTTTAGGCATGGAATTGTATTGTCTAAGGAGCGTGTCCTAAGACTCCTCATGAGACGAATTCCCTATGCAATGTTATGTATCAGATCTTGCATTTGTTATGCAGTAGGGATTGTCAGTAGATATCAATCCAATCTAGGATTAGATCATTGGACAACGGTAAAAAAACCTCAAGTACCTTCGGAGAACGAGGGACTTTATGCTTGTGTATAGAGATAAGGATTTGATCCTAACAGGATACACAAACTCTGACTTTCAGACTGATCAGGATTCTCAGAAATCCACATAAGGGTCAATGTTTTCTCAGAATGGAGGAGCTATAGTTTGGCAGAGCATCAAGTAAGGATGTATCGCAGCCTCCACTTTGGAAGTCGAATACGTAGCTGTTTGTGAAGCTACTAAAGAGGCTGTTTGGCTTAAGAAGTTTTTAACTAATTTAAAAGTTGTTCTAAATATGTTTTTGCCTATCACACTTTATTGTGATAATTGTGGTGTTGTGGCAAATTCTAAGGAACCTAGGAGTCATCAAAGAGGCAAACACATTGAGCAAAAATATCACTTGATTCGAGAGATTGTGCATCGAGTTGACATGATTGTCATGAAGATTTCTTTGGAGCATAGCGTTACTGATCCATTTACAAATTCTTTCACGGCTAAAGTGTTCAAGGGTCATCTAGAAAGTCTAGGTCTATGGGATATGCAACATATTATCTAAGGTAAGTGGGAGATGTTACTGGGGTATAGTGTATGCCCTAGTTTATTGTATTTTGTACTTTATTTGTATTGTACATTTGGCTCCCTAAGCTTTAGGACAAGTGGGAGATTGTTGGATTGGTGTCCTAAATCTCTATTATATTCTTATCGTTTGTAAACTTTGTATAAACAAATTGTTATCATTAAAATAATTGTTATTTTGTGAGCATACACTCAGTCCCATAAACAAGGATCCTAGGTTATTTTTTGTAATTTAAACTTGTATGTAGAGACATATGGGTGGATCATGTTTAAATGATAACCTAAACGGTCTATAGTAGATGGATAAGGCTGGGTACCTTATCCTGGTGACACTATAGATACGACCTACTTTGTAGATGTTAGAAGTGTTGTAAAGTGCTACAAATGATTACCTAATCATTTATGTGGAGACATGTGAGCGGGAGATCCTATAAAAATAGTTCATATAAGATCAGACCATGAAATGACTAGTCTCATTATATAACACCGTTAATAATAGAGACTTACATTTCACTAGGATGACCATAGGTGACATGACTTGAATCTTGAGTGAGTTGTGAACTCTTATCTATGAAGGAAGTTCTTTGATTTGCATGGGTGAGAGTGGCCAAATTTTCGACTCAATATGCCTACCATTTTGGAGATTTGTCTTATTGGGGAGCTGGAAACACAGCTACACAAAATAGAATTCACTCCTTCCCTGATGTCGAGGTAAGTAGATAAATTGCTCCCTTAAGGGTTGATTCCAAAGCTTGAACAATGTGGCAACACCCTCTCTTGGCCCAAGAAGGATTTGGTCATAGTTGAACTATGACTTATTGTACATTAGGTACTTAAGGAGTTAGATGTAACTACAGGGGCAAACGATAATTTTGGTCCAGTTGTACTTACGAGCAATTTGTGAAGGCTCATAGCACTCTTGACTGATTATATCCAATGGACACATAAATATATCTGTAGTGCAAAGAGTGTAGCTGTCACTCTTTAGAGAAATGACCAACAATTAATGGATGATGAATAATGTAATTAAAGGAGTTTAAGTAATTATGCTTCAATCTACAAGTCCATAAGGTCCTTTCTATAGCTCAACAGAGATTATTGAGAATTAATTTTTGATTAATTTAAATTGTTATAATTAATTGAGGGAATTAATTAATGTCTTTGATACATTATAGTAGAAAGTTTATTTTGAGAGGAAATAAGTATTTCGATGTGATTCAAATACTAATATATGAATGAGATTCATATAATTAAATTTAGTATAAATGTGATTATTTAAATACCATGCATTATTGAGAGAAATAAAACTATAGTTATATATACATATAATAAGTTAATTATTATATATACATCATTATTAATTAAATTAAATTTATTTTTATTTTTATTTTTATTTACTTTTAAAATTAAAGAGAGGGAGTTACAACTCCATCTCCTTAATTTTCTCTCAATCAAACGTGTGTGGAGTATAGGCAGTTCAGTTTTGATGTCATCTTCGTCTTCTTCACAGAAGTGAGAGTCTCTATGTGATCTCTCTGGTTCTTTTTCCCAAGAACACACAGAAGAAAAGTTTTTCTTTTTCTTCTTAAAATTCTTTCCCTCTTCCCAAGATCTTAGTAGAGCCTACCACTCTTGCTTATTCTCATCCCCTAAGGAGAATATAGGAGGTTCTCTTGTGGTAGTGGCCATATGGGATTTCAATTTTTGGAGATCGTGATCCAGATGAAGAGTTTGTGATCAAAAGGAGGGATCTTGTGAAGAATTGGTCTTCAAGGGTAAGTTGTTTTTTCTTCCCTAATTTTAATCCTCCATCGATTAGCATGCTGTAGATTATTCTGTATAATGCATAATTTTTTTCTTCTGTGATTTTATTCTGTAAAAATGAAATTGGGACGATTCTGTTTCCGCAGTAAACCTTACGGTTCCTTCAATTACATCAAAAGTTATAAAAGATTCAGCCTCATACCAAGAAATTAAGAATCTAACCTAAACTAAAATAGATTCACTTACCTCAATGTAGCATCTCCTTCAAGATTTGATCAAAGAATTGCATGGATGCATCAAAGGTAAGAAAAGAATGAATGAAATAGGGTAGAAAGCTAAGAAAATTAAGAGAAAATCAAGTGAAGATCAGATTTCCACGTAAAATGACTAAAATTTGCTTTTATACAAAGGGTGCAAAGTAAAGCATTCCAAGAGTGTAGTGACACTTTGCCGCAGTAGCTTGTGAGCATAGAGATGAGCATAGATGTTGGGTTTTATGTCCTAAAATTCATGGTTTGTAAACAATGAACTTATTCTGTAAATTGATAAAGTTGTTATTGAATATATGAATTACTTATTTCGTTTTAGAAATAAATCCAATAAACTAAAAGATCCATAACTATTACATGAGTACTTGAACTTTATGTGAAGATATAAGAGTGAATCAGGTTCGAGTAAATAGTCAAAATGATCTATAACATACGAATAAGGTTGGGTGCCTTATCCTGGTAACACTATTGGATGTGGTCCACTCTTTAGTTGTTACAAAGAGTTGTAAAATGTTACAAATGAAGTGATCCTGATTCATTCATGTGGTGACATGAGAAGTGGAGGCATGCTCTGCAATGAGTTTGCATAAGATCAGACCAAGAAATAAGTCATTCTTACTTTATAACATTGTTTACTATTTAAGACTGACGATTTCAAAGCAATGACTTAGGTAACTTGACCTTAATCCTGAGCTAACTATGAACTTCTATTTATTTGAGATTATCCTTAGATTTGCATGGAACGTTGGTTCAACAGTGTCGGCTCAATAAGTCTCTCATTTCAGGGGTAAGACTGGGTAGATAGCTGGATATAGGGTGCAAGACCAAATTCACTCCTACCCACTTTTAGGGATAGTAGAGAGGTTGTTTCCTTAAGTGTTGATTTTGGGTTTTGAACAAGAGGCCCACCCTCTCATTGGCCCGAAAGGGACTTGATTTGATGATCAGATCACAAACTAATTGTTCATTAGAGGATCAATGGGACTTAAGAAACAAGAGGTAATTTGGGAGGTAAAACAACCTTTTTGACCCAGCCGTTATTACGAACGACCTGTGAAGAGTTAACTTACTAATTATGGTTATATCAAGTGGACACAATATATCTATAGTGAGGAAAATGAAACTACTGGACTTTAGTGGAGTGACCTGATAGTTAACGATTAGCGAATTAATCTCTGATCGTTGGAGCTCATGTCTATAGGTTCATTAAGTCCTCCTACTAGCTCACAAATAGAATTAGCCTTAGAATAGCATGATAAGTTGATTTGAAACGTTCAAAATCGAATTAAGGGAATTAGTAATTATATGTGATATAATTACACGTTTAATTATGGAATTAAACATAATTAGAGAATCGATTAATATAGATATATGATTTAAATCTTAATTTCATGAATGGGGATTCATGATGATGAAATTGGTGACAAATTAATTTAATATTTGATATTAAATTAATAGAATTATCAAAATAAAAAAGAAATTGAGAAAAATCCCATGGTGAGATTTTCCTATTTTCCCATTTTCAAGCTTACATTTAAGTCATCTTTGCACCACATTTTCAAGCTCAATTTTGAAGGAAGAGCTAGAATCCATGCATGCATTCTGATTGCATGAATTTCCTGAATAAAAGCACTCTTGATTTAGTATAAAAAAAATGAGGCAAATAAGTGGTATTTTTTGTGTTCTTCAGGTTGAAGAAAGGTTCTTCAACAGTGCTGAATCGGTATGTTTTCTTCTTTCAACTTCCAAGTTCAAGCTTGTTTTGAGTCCCACAACTCAATCTAAGACTCATAGAGAATAGTAGAAAATCTCTAATGGTGGTCCATGACCTGAATTGGAGAAGATTGCAGCTATATTTCGTTGAAGAAAAGAATCTTTAAAGGTATGTAATGAAACCCTCTTGATACCCCCATGAACATGCTTAATTTGATGTCAAAATCGAGGAATTAGAATGCTTAATGATCCTGTTTTCTTTTCGCTGTGTGTTTCTTTAAACCAACAGTAGAGACGCTGGTATTATGCTGGGCAAAATGAGGCATGCGCGCATTCACGTTGCGTATCCATCAAAGCTCGTAACATAACGACGCTGAGGGTAGCGTTGTTACACTGTCCTGTATCCGCTATTTCTACTTTCAAGCATAGTGCGCCAGCGTGAAGCTAGGGTAATAACATTGCGTGGTTTCCTGATGCCTTCGTTTCTTCCTTGCAGCGTAGCCTTACGCTGCTAATAGCGTAGCTACATTGCTTCTTGACGACAATTTTGCAATTTTTGCGTCTTCTTCAATTATGTTGATTCCAAGCTTCTATTTGACTTCTTTTTTGCTTGTTTTTCTTCTAAGTGACTCCTTTGACCTCTCAGGATGAAATTACCTATAAATTAAATATTTAAAGCATATGATTTATAGAAAATGGTAGAGTTAGGGACAAAAATATAACTCTTTTTGAAAGCTATCAAACACCCCCAATTCTTGATTGACCCAAGCAAGGAAAAATAAAAGTATACATTTAAGCAAAAATAATCATTTGATAAATTTTCTCTACTGAATCATTTGGTTCTAACCTCGCATCTTAACAGTCTTGGAAAGTAATGCAATCAATCACTTAGATAACAAAAAATTTACAAACAATCAATTGAAACTTTTTTTTTTTTTGAAAAGATCTTTTTCAAGTAAACTCATGGAAGAAAGAAAGCAAAGCTTTTGTTATTTAAGAGGCTAAGACATATCGAAAAGTTTTTATTTAGCTCTCATTTTCTTTTTCCCCTACTCTGGCTCGGTTATCGGCCAAAGACATACCATCTTGCAGAAAAGGGAGGCAATACTAAGGCAAGAGTGCCTAAAACTGACACACACAAAACTTAGATGGCATTTCTTTTACCTAGAAGGTTAGTTTTCACACTTAACCGCAGGGAACCTCTCCACTCTTTTCTCGCGGGGTAACTTGACACGGCGGAGGTAACTCTTTTCGCCTCTATCTTTTTTTAGTACTTGCAAGCTCGTTTTTTTTATTCATTAATTCTTTTTTTTATAGCAAATATATTATTTTTTTTTATCACACACTAGACTTATTTTATCCGCCTTATCTAGTTTTGCTTCTAAAACAAGTCGATTATTCTAAAGGCTAAATGCGAGTCTTTCTAGGTGATAAAGAAAATCAAGGAAGATAAAATTTTTTCTAGAAGTCTAGGATTCTTAAATGAACTCAAAATAAAGCATTCAATTTTTCATGAGATTGACAATAATTTTTTTTTTTAAAAAAAAAAAAAAAATAGGACTCAAAATCTTGTTTGAAAATTTTGTCATATCTAAGATGTTGAAAGCATACACCTAAAGGAGTGTATCATCAATTTTTCATTGATTAGAAAGAAATGATTGAGCAAAAATAATATGAATTATTTTTTATGTGTTTCATACATTCAATCAAACAATTATACATTTGAAGCAAAAATTGAAGTTCAGAGTCACAATTTTTTTTCTCATCACCAAAGTATAAAGGAGTATCAAGGATCACAAAATTTTCATATTTTACAAAATTTATAAGAGGCACAAATATATCACAAAAAAAATTAAAATATTAAAACCACAAATCCAAGCTCATATACTTAAGAATTCCAGATATGCATATATATCATCATGATGGATAAGAAATATTCGACATCATCTAAAAACATAGACAAAATTCATGCAAAAAAAAAAAAAAATTGAGCATGCATCGCACTCAAGCCTAACTTTAAAAGCAAACATTGTCCTCAATATTATAGAAGTAAGAGTAAAGAAACGAGGACAAAAAAAGATGAAACAAAGGGGAATAGAAAACTCCCATGATTTGGATATGTGCTTGGGTTGAGAGTGTAATTCTTTTTTCTTCATTTAATTTCAAGATTATCTGCAAAGAAAGAGATTCAAAATTATCTCAATTATTTATTCAAAAACTAAAACTAAGCTAGGCTAAAAAGAAAAAGAAAAAGAAACAAAAAATGAAAATTTTGACCCCTGGTTGCCTCTAGGTAGTGCAATTTGTAGGATGGGTATGGCAACCCTAGGGGTGAATAGGTTTAATCAAACTTATTGAAACTTTTCTTAATGTGGTCCTAAATAAACAAATTAAAATTTTTTTGCTAACAAGTAATTTAAATGATAAATTTATACAAATAATTTCACTTTAAATTAAACAAGAAGTTAATCATCACACTTTAAGCCACAATTTTTAAATCTAATAAAAAGATTGGTAAATGATATGTAACATCCCCAATTTCAGGAAAATTTAAGTTAATTATCTAAAATTATTGAGTTTAAATTTCCCTTTCATTTGGAAAATTGAGATTAAATTGAAATAATTGAAAAACTTTTATTGGTTAAATTGAATTTAATTGATTAGATATTTGATCTGATTATCTTGAAAATATTGAATTTTGTTTCCCTTTGATTTTGGATTTTAGGGCCAACTTAAAAAAAAAATTAAAAAGAGATAATTAATTTCATTATGGTTTTGAATTGATTTAAATATTTGGAATAATTTAATTTGTATCAAATTGATGGATTATGCCCTTTCATTTTGGTTTTTTTTAAGCCTAAATTAAGATAATTTGAAAAGTTAACTAATTTATAAATTTAATAGAATCTTTGGAGATTTTGGAGATATTGTGATAAAATATTTTATTTATCTTTTAAAAATTTGAAAAAAAAATAAAAGAATTATGATTTTTTTTCGAAATTAAATGAGAGTGAAAAGAGGCCAAAAATGGGGAGAAAGCAATTCGGTTTTTCAGCGAACAAAATTGTTGATTGCCAGAGTTTGAACCGTTGGATCGTGCTCAAATTTGGTCAATCTGTTCGAGACATATAGAATTTCATTTGGAATGGTTGGATAGTTGTTTGAAGCACTGGTTTGTTCATAATCGCTGCTGAATAAAATATATAAAACTAGAAATTCCCCTTCTCTCTCATGCAAGACTCTTACTACCAGCCGATAACCTAAACAATTTATGTCGTCCGACAGCAACACCCACTGCCTATCTATTGTAGCCATGAGCCGACACACCATCAGCCGCCACTGTCTGATCTTTGCTGAAATCTTGAGAAAAATCTTGGGTAAGAATTATTTTTCCTTATAATTTGGGAGGTGAAATTCACCAATTTGATTTTGGGTTAAATTAGTAACCTCTCTTTGGTGTGAAACTTAGATTCAAGATTTGGAAGTTTTGAGGCATTGACCATCAAGATAGAGATCATTTTTCGTTTTGTAGAAAATTGGTAAAGATCGGTAAGTTCTGGGTAAGAGCGGTTGAGTTTAGAAAGTTCTCGGTTGCCCATTAAATTTTGATTTTCTTTTTTGTTGATGCCGATTATATTTGGAATTTTCCAATATTGGAGTACTTCAGAGTGCGCAACATTCTGTCCAGCGGATTGGAGTTCGTTCGGCAAGTAGTTTGGTAAGCGTTGTGATCCTTGTTGTTGGTTGTCGGCCACCTATTGATTATTGGATTAAAAGAATGGTTTAATTTTAAGTATTTTGAAGGTTCTAAATCGTCGTCTATTGAGTTTTAAAATTTGCTAAGAGGAGATTTTGGAGTCGAAATCATGTGAGTACGTTGATTAAGTTTCGTTTGGGTAAGTTATTTGGTGTCCATTTGATTAAATTTGTATGTTTGGGTTCTGGTTCCAAAGACTGAAATTTAGTATTATGTCTGTGTTAAAGGACTCAATTCAGGACTTATTTAGTTGTAGATCATTAGCTTGGATTAATATCTGAATTTGACTTCGAGGTCAGTAATCTTACTACTGGAACTGCCCATGGGCCAGACACTGGATGTATGCTAGCATGATGGATGAATGTTATGGTAGAATGATAGCATGATGAACTGATAGTTTAGTATAACCGATGTATGTTCTTGCTTGAGGATTTGAAAGATGTATTGGTGCACATAGATACTTGAATGATAGCATGATATGATATTTGATTTCATGAGGTTGTATGTGATCTATGGATATTGAGGCATGTGTTTATGTTGTAGAGCCATGATGTTGAGGCATATATGTATGTCATAGAACCATATTGTGATAATTATGGTGTCGAGCCTATGATAGTGATTTTACTGATTAGTTAGAATGCCCACTAGGTTTATGTTTCCTTCGAGATTCACCAGTTTGTGTCTCATTCGGGATTCACCAGTTTGTGTCTCCTTCGGGATTCACCAGTTATTGTGTTTCCTTCGGGATTCACCAGTTTGTGTTTCCTTCGGGATTCACCAGTTCGTGTTTCCTTCGGGATTCACCAGTTTGTGTTTCCTTCGTGATTCACCAGTTTGTGTTTCCTTTGGGATCCACCATATATTGTGTTTCCTTCGAGATTCACCAGTTTTTGTTTCATTTGGGATTCACAAGTTTGTGTTTCTTTCGGGATTCATCAGTTTGTGTTTCCTTCGGGATTCACCAGATATTATGTCTCCTTCGGGATTCACTAGATATTAGGTCTCCTTCGGGATTCACCAGTTTGTGTTTCCTTCGGGATTCACCAGTTATTGTGTTTCCTTTAGGATTCACCAGAGGTAGTGGGCATATTTAGCTACAGTAGGATAAAGCTCAGTTTTTCATGTATGTATGTGTCCCATGAGGACTATGACAGTTTATATGTTCCACCAGAGGTAGGCATCTAGAGGACATAGATACCTAACCTGACCCCAGTAGTGGGGTTACTTACTGAGTATTTTATACTCATTCTTTCTCATGTTGTTATTCCAGGTAAAGGTAGAGATGCACTAGCAACGGACAAGCGAAATTCATGATCGAGCCACTGGGACTAGTTTTATGCTTCCGCTCATGAGATTTAGATTTCTTTTCATGTTTTTCTTAACTTTCAGTTCTGATGTTTAAAACTTACTATTAAGAATTGTTTTCAGACTTATTTATTATCATTTATGATTTATGGGTACCCTACTGTTGTTTTTAATATTTGAATTTAATGAAAGTATTTTAACTTACCTTATTTAATTAGCATTTATTTCACCATAACAGAGTGTCGTTTTAAGTTCCATGCATGTATGTATTTAGTAACGACTTAACTTAAACCTAGGATGTCGGGTCGTTACATGATATATAAATTTAAGAACTACCAATCAAAATAAACATATATGAGCAATTAAGTTTAAGAACAAAAATTACAAATAATTTCAAGCAATAAAATTTAAGAATAAATTAATTGCAAAATTAAATAGTTGAGGGATAGAGTAATTGATATCGAGAATTTTATAGTAGTTCGACACAACCGGCCTACATCCACTTTCCAAACTCCTCTTGAGTTTGTCACTCAAACTTGACTCTTTCCACAGCTTAGAGTCGAATCGTTACAACTTCTTTTTTCGTTCGCAAGAACAAACTCGATCCTTTATACGATTGAGGATTAAATTGTTACAACTCTTTTTTGGGATCAAAGGCAACCCTTACAATGGATTAGAAATGAAGCACAATATGAGGAAAACTCTCTCAAAGAGTAGATTTCAAATTAACGTTCTCAATGAATCAATCCTCACAACTTAAAATATCTCTCTCAAGAAGAAGGTGAAAAGAAGAAAATTGAAGCTTGGAGAGAGAGGAACAATGATAGCTTTATGGGTTATGGAGGATTAAAAAAAATAAAAATTATTGTTGAGATTTGAGAAGAATATGAGTTTAAATAGAGAAGAAAAATTATTGAAAACCACATTTAACTAGGACCATTGGATCTTGGAAAAGAAAAATCAATGTTGGAGATTTTAAACTAAACTAGTTATTAGACACATGCAAAATATAATGTTAAATTCTTTTTATTTTTAAGTTCATTTTCTTTTCTAAACAAAATCCAACAAAAACCACAAACTCATCGTGTGTTCAAAACTACAGTTAGTCACAAACATAAAAAATGTTAAATTCATTTTGTTTTTAAAATCAATCCAAGAATCAAAAGCCCACCATGTGCCACTCCTCCATTGCTCCAAGTAGAATCTTTCAATTGGTCCATTTTGATGAGAAAATTATGCCTCATCATCTACTCGAGATTTTTCCTTTAAGATTGTTGCGGCTATATCTTCTTTGTTTGAGGTTCGATTTAGGTCATTCAAATCGCGTTAGAGCCGTTGATTCAAGCTCTACGCAATGGATACTTTAAAACACTCAAATTGTTAATAAACAAAAGTAAGTTTGTTATCATCAAAATATTAATTAATTAAAATTGATTAATTTGAGACTAAGGGCTAAAAGGCCAACATAATTTTTAAGGTCACTTGCTCGACCTTTTTAGTCTGATCATTTTGGATTGGAGTTTATCAGCTTTGTCCATCCATCTATCTTAACTGATACTGCTTCTCCATCATCTTGTGGAAATAGTATTTCACTTGAGATAAATGGGTTAATGGAGCATTTTCATCTAAAATAATTTTTTTTAACAATTCCTTCAAATTTGACAAATAAGGACCCTTCACGTACATCGATTTTTGGTAATGCAGTTCTTAAAAAAGGTCTACGTAAAATGACAGAGTTCCAAGAAGAATGAGTGTTTTGGTCATAATTAAGAACATAAAAATCTATTGAGAAGATTAAGTCATATACATTTACTTAGACATCATGAACTACTCCTAATGGCTTACTCAAATTACAGTATGTCAATTGGATAACAACATTTATACTTTTAAGATCTAGCAACCTAAGCTCATAAAACAAAGATGCAGGCATAATACTCACAGCAGCTCCTAGGTCTATTAGAGCATTTTGTAGCTTCTTTTTACCCATTGTTTAAGGTACGCAAAACATACCTGGATCGTCTTGTTTCGAAGGTAGCTTACTTGGTATCACCATTGTTGCTTGGGCAACAATCATTTATTCTTCTTTCTTGACCCACTGCTTTGAGCTCGTTTCAGGAGAGCTAACAGTCATCTTTCTAGGACTCTTAGTATGTTTATGTGTTTCTTCTTTCTTCTTAGGACCTAAAAGTCTACTTGGAAAAAGAGCAACAACAATATAAGCTTTAAAATCAAAATTTTCTAAAGAATAAGAATTAACCTGTTTAGAGCTCCTAGATGCTCGGGGTCTGTTATCATATTCACCAAACCAAATAGTTGATTAAATTCTTTTTCGGTGATTAAATTGAGATATTCAAATTTCATAAATTCAAGTATTGAATAGTTTAAAGATTGAGAATTAATAGATTCAGAAGATTCTAATTCAAAATATTCAGGACATTCAAGAGATTCAGTATTCACAACGGTAGAAGATTTAGGTTCAAAAAATTCAAGAGAAGTAGAGACATTAATTGTAGTAAGGGCACTTACATTCATAAAAGAGTATTCAGGTAGCACAGGGAGCTCAATACATTTGATATCAAGCTTACTCACGTAGTGGCCAACTCAAAGACTTGATTGGCTAGATGTAGCATACCTTGCCTTGTCTCCTAGGAAGCACAAATACTTCTAGTTGTGCAAAGAATCGGTATTAGATATGGATACGATACATATACGTCCAGATATGTGGTAGATACGTGTTCAATACGTAATTTGAAGTATCTGATTTTTTTTATTTTTAATTTTAATTTTTAGATATGCATATCTGTTTCCAGATACGTAGGTTATTATTTTAGTGCATGTTTAAGAGTGATTTTAAAATCATGAAAAATCACTTTTTTCATTTTTAAAATCACTCGAAAAACACACATTTAATTACTCAAAATTAATTTAGTTTTCAATTTTACTCTTTTGAATGCAATTTTCATATCATCAAAATTAGTTTTGAAGGATTAAACATATTTCACAGTGATTTTGAAAATGAAAAAGTAAATTCAACTATTTTAAAATCACTTCCAAACATAAAAATCCACTTAAATTGAGCAATCCAAAAAAAAAAATTAAAAATGATAAAAACATAAAAAATTTAAAAAAATCGAAACGTAATTAAATCTTCATTGTTCTATTCTCCCTCACTATTTAAATCATGATTCACTCCCCCTTCATCCCCAACTTCATTCTTCAATCTTCATCTTCTACTTCTTTCCTACCGTCTACTCTAGTCACTCAACAATCACTCGATGTTACTGGATATTTTTTTTTCAAGTTTTCACTCTTCTTGAATCTATTTTAATCTAACTTAAAATAAGTATTATAGCAATTAATGAATTAATTAATATATATATATATATAACGTATCTTCAACGTATTCATATCTTAGTTTTTTAGAAATTAACATATCGTCGTCTCGTATCGTATTAGTATCTATCTCTGTGCTTCTTAGCTTGTCTCTTTTTGAAACACGAGGTTCTCTTCTTGCATCTTCTTTGATTCTTGTTAGAAGGTACTTATATCTTTTTGAAATGACAATATAGTGGTAGCCAATGATTCCATCATATCCTCTAGTGGTGCACTAGAGTTAGATATATTCCCTTGTTGGTCACCTTGACCTCTTCATCTAAGGTTGGGATGGTCTTGCCAACCAAAATTGTAAGTGTTGAGGGTCTCGTCTTTGACCTCCAAGAAAGTTGACTTC
Source organism: Benincasa hispida (assembly GCF_027475165.1). NCBI lineage: Eukaryota > Viridiplantae > Streptophyta > Magnoliopsida > Cucurbitales > Cucurbitaceae > Benincasa > Benincasa hispida. Next base: position 91,035,402 of record NC_143486.1, on the reverse strand, counting down.
TTCCACCTGAGCTTGAACTTTCAACTATGCTTGAGCCATTTGTTGTACAAGAGTAGTGACATTGTTGAGAATGTAACTCTTTTACCTCTTGTGTGTCGGAAGAGTTGAGTCTAGTGGTACTCGAGTTAAGTTGTTGGAAATTTACTACCATAGAAGAAATTAATCGGGTAGCTTCCGATGGTGTTTTGTCGGTTAGTGCTCCTCCTGCTGCCGCATTGATGTTGCTCCTGTCAAAATGAAGCAAACCAGAGTAAAAATACTAAATTAAGTATTGATCACTAATTTGGTGGTGGGGAAAACTAGCACATAGTTGCTTATATCTCTCCCAACACTCAAATAAAGTTTCTCCCGTACTTTGCTTGATTGCATAAATTTATTTTCTAATCGAGTGGGCTTTAGAAGCCGGGAAAAACTTCTCTATAAACTTATTTTTAAGACCATTCCATGTATTGAGCTGGTGGGCAAGTAATATAACAAATATTTAGCCACATCCTTTAAAGAAAAAAGAAAGGCTACAAGATTGAGTTGCTCTTGGGTAACTCCATGAGGACGCATCTCATCACATACTTGGTGGAAATCCTTAATATGCTAAAGAAAATCTTAATCGGGGTCATCTTTGAAAATAAGTAGTAAATGGATTAGCCCGGGCTTTAGCTAAAAAGGGACAATATTCTCTGGATACACCATGCAAAGTGGTTGTCGGGTAAAATCCGGTTCGGTTAATTCCCTTTAGGTCTTTTCTCTTGTTTCTTCTCTCATCTCTTCTTCTAAATTCAAATTCTTTTGATCCTCTCCCTCTCTCTTTTTTTTTTTTTAATTCCTTCTCCTCAAACTTGTTCAATTGAAGCTCACTTCCGTCTTGTTTCCTTCGTCACTCTTATTGTAATCACCGTCCTTCTCTTATTATCACTTGCAAAATATTGAAGTCTAGTACCTCCAAAAGAATGGGTTAAAAACAACAAGAGACACACACACACAAATTTGAATTCAAAATTGGCTAAACAACTACCAAGATTCCCTGGCAATAACACCAATTTGATCAACTTGGAAATGTGTATCGGTATCACACTTCCAAGGACCAAATAAATTTGTAACTCCAATCAACAACCTACACTAATACATAGTATAGATGGCAAAAAAGGGATTGTCCATAGAGAACCTAATGATTGTTTAACCTAATTTTGAATTCGAGTGGTAATCAGAAGGGGAGTTTTATTGTAAAATTGAAAAAATCGTGCAAGAATGTAAGGACAGGAATGTAAACGCGTAAATGTAAAGATAGAAACTCGATTTTTAAAATGATCTAGTCTAGTTTAGGTGTCCTAATTTTCTTGGCACTCGTAGGCATTTAATATACTCAAGATTCTTGCTAGTTATTCACTTGGCCTATCCAATCTAAAAGCCTAGAATTTCATAACCTCAATTTCATGATTAAAAAATTCAATCAATTATAAATGACAAAACTAATTGAATTTGATAGCGTCCATATTAATCGTGCATTTGCATTAAGAAGAAGCAATCTTGACTAAGATTGAATTAGTAGTTCGAAAAGTCTAGGTTACTAATTCAATTATTTTTTTATTTAACTAATCAAGCATAATTATGAACAAGACTAATCCCAACAATCTAAATTCACACATTTACACTTTTTAGTTTTGTTGCCCTAAGAAATTAAGCACATAGACATGTAATTATTTATAGCATTCATTGAATTAAAGAAAGTTGATAAAAAGAATTCTAAAACTCAATGCGTAGAAGTTATCTCAACATTCAAGAATGAATTACAACAAGAATTTATCAAAGAAATCAAGAAATTACATCAACAATTATAAAAGATTCAATCTCATACCATGAAATTAAGAATCTAACCTAAACTAAACTAGATTCACTTACCTGAATATAGTATCTCCTTCAAGATTTGATAAAAGAATTGCATGGATGCATCAAATATAAGAAAATAATGAAAGAAAAAGTGCGGAAAGCTAAGAAAATTGAGAGAAAATCGAGTGAAGATCAGATTTTCCGTGTAAAATGGCTAAATTTTGCTTTTATACTAAGGGTGTAGCGTAACAACGCTCTAACAAGCGTAATGATGCTTTGCTGCAACTGTAAACCCCTGAACTTGCTTGACTAGTTAATTAAGTTTAAGTCCTCTTAATTATGAGTTAAGTTGGGTATTAATAACAATGGGAAAAGGTAGTTAAGTATGTATAGTGAATGTTGTGCCTGAAATGTAAGAAAATGGGAAAATTTTTCTATGTGTTCTGACTATATACATTCAGGTTGTTACATGGTTAACGCGTAGAGAGTTGGAGAAACCTATTAATGGTAAGTCGAAAATTGGAAAGAAAATATGTTAAGTATGGAACTTTGGGTTCTCAGGTGAAGTGGGAACAAGTTAACATCCAAAGAGGGGAGGGTTCCATGCGATGGAACTATAAGGCACCATGTGGCCAACTTAGTTGAATGATGTGGCCAGAGGTCTAAAAAGGGGAACGTTATGGCTAAGTACAACAAATGATATGAAGGATTTATGCGACCAACTTTGTATGCCATTGATGAGGCTATGCTGACGAGTGATGCGATAGAAAATCATGCGTTAAACGAAGAATTCTTGGATGGATGCAAGGCTATGCGATCAAGTTTAAGCTGGGGGATTCAACTTAATTAACGAATAAGTAAGCCAGGTGGCAACCTTACAAACGTCAATAAAGGGATAAACTTGATAGGTGGCAATTAATTAAGCTAACTCTTCATGCAAGCCCAAGTATAAATGGGCTTAACTAAGAAGGAAACTGATTTGCCAAAATTTTCCTAATGCCTAAGTAAGGGAGAGTTGCTGCCATCTGAAGAATTTGAAAGTTGAAGAATTTTCAACCAGCAAAAGGAACATTTGAGGAATTTATGATCGATTTTGGAAGAAATGATGCTCAAATTCTGAAGTAAGAAAAAGTTAAGATGTTTATGAGTATTTTTTTGAAGGGAGTCTAGTTAAACGAATGTTGGAATTAAAGTTATAAAATTTGGAAGTTTGATTTTGAGATGTTGTTGTGGATGAATATGTAGGCAGTTGCATACGAAGAATAAGAAAGCAACTGACTTAGTGAGGTTATGCGTTAATGCATACAACATAGCAAATCCACAACGAAAGCAATCTGAGTACATCGCATAGGCTGAGAAGTGTTGCAATGCTTACCCAAGCATCTTGAGAAGGGATTTCCATTTGTCATTAAAGTTATAAGGTAAGATGGCTAAGGAATAGTCGATGTGTTAAAGATGGTTTTTGATGCATGGAACTTAGCTATGATGCAATAACCATTAGTATTTGATAAAGTTAAGCTATGCGTTAAGCTCAAAAGGGAGCTAAGTACACTGACCAAGGGACTTTTCCCTTTCAGGGCAAACACAAATAGGAGAGGCGTACAACGCCTTGGATAAGTAGCTTAAGACAGGTGAGTGACAAGTTTTAATAAATGTTTTCTAACGCAAGTTATCTGAATGATTTCCAACGCATAGGCATTTCATATGAAGTTATTATATTATAATTTTCTCGAACGCATGCTTTAATATGAATGTTGATCGCATTATCTATGTTTTTAAATGATGAAATTATTTAAAAGTTTAGCATGCCTTTTCTAATAGCCTATGCCATGTTTTATCACATGATGAAATTGATCAAATATACTCCATGTTTTACAAGGCACTATGCATTGATATGAAACCATGAGGTATGATTATTTGAAATATGCATATTCTATATATGTTCTTAAATGTTTAAATATTTATGCCCTGTACAAACCCTACTTCGATGTTGGTACCGAATGTATGGTAAGATACCTAGATTTCAATGATGTTAGGGATCCTTGACACCAAAGGTATAGTAAGGTGGTTAGGACCCAATTTAGATGTACGTACACGTATGACTAAGTTATCGATATTGATGAGATCAACAAAAGGGCTCTCTCTCAACTAAGGTTATTAGGGATTGAGCAAAAGGGCTTTCCCACATGTTCAGGTAGTGGAGTAGTGGAATCTTCAGAAATATGTTAAAAAGTTATTTCAGGGTTTTTACATGATGTATTCTTATGATTTTAGTTCTATTTTCAAAACTCTAATTATGATTTTAATAATGTTTCCTTTGATAAACATGTTTATTTTAATTATGATTTCAAGTATTTTTACTTAGATAGTCACTCACTGGGCTTTCTAGCTCACTCTTTAAAAATGTTTTCCTCCCCAGGTAGCGGTCGACGTCCTGAGGCATAGTGGTTCTGTCATTCAGTCACTCCTCAGACCCTCAGAAAGATTGCAGTTTATATGACTCATAACGTTCTATTTAAGTTTTATATCCATGTTAGGGGGAGAACAGAGTGGAGTTTGTGTTGTATGTAAGTTGGTTTCTAAATCTGTTATGTATGTTTATGTTGATATTTTTTATTAGCTGTAAACTATATGTTTAAAGTGGTTTCTAGAATTTTGTGTTGAGTTCTAGAGAATTATAAATTATTAATCAGGTATAACAAGTGCTAAAGATACCAATTTTTATGAGTATGTTGGCAGTAATTGTAATAAGAGGGTTGACAATTGCTGTTTTCACATTTCTCTTTGAATTAAGAGGTTAATCTAAGGAGGGGTGTGACAGTAGTAGCCCTTGAGCGTAGAGGTGGGCATAGAGACGTTGCCATTACGTTGGGCAGAATAAGTCACACATGTATTCACGTTGCATTTTCGTCAAAGTTCATACCCTAATGATGCTGAGGGAAGCGTCGTTACACTGCTCAGTATCTGTTGCTTCTGCCTTCAAGCATAGCATGCCACTAATGCCTTCGTTTCTGCCTTGTAATGTAGCCTTATGATGCTGATAGTGTAGCTATGTTGCCTCTCGATGGCAATTTCGTAATTTTTTAGTCTTCTTCAATTTTGTTGATTCCAAACTCCTATTTGACTCATTTTTTGCCTCTTTTTTCTTTTAAGTGATCCTTTGACCTCTTGGATTAAATTATCGATAAAATTAATATTTAAAGCATATGAATTATAGAAAATGGTAGAGGTAGGAACATAAATATAACTCTTTTTTCGGGTTATCACATACTTTCTCTGACAAATGAAAATTCCATGTGATTTCTACAAGACTTTAAGACTAAGAAAGTACTTCATTTTTCCTAGATTGGTCATATCAAACTCATGCTTCATTGAGTTTGTAAATTCTGCAAAAATTAATTCATTATTTCCTAGGATAAGAGATCAACATATAAACCTACAACATATAAACCTATAATCACATTTCTGAAATCCTTCTTTTAAAAAATATGCCTCAATATGCTAACATGAGCATAGCTCAACTGGCATAGTACTTGTATTATCGATTTTGAGGTTAGAGATTCAATTCCCCCATCCTACACTTTAATTACAATACCTTTGCAGTCTACTTCTCCTTTCTCATTAATTTTAGTCTTAACCTACCTCACTACAACTGTTTTGACTCATTGGGGACATTTAATTAATTCACATGTGCCTTTTTTTAAATCGCCTCAATCTCTATATCCAGCTTTAAGCTTGTCTACTTCTCCTTTCTCATTAATTTTAGTCTTAACCTACCTCACTACAACTGTTTTGACTCCTTGGGGACGTTTAATTAATTAACATGTGCCTTTTTCTAAATCACCTCTATCTCTGCATCCATGGTTGTTCTCCATTTTTCACTTTTTACAACTACTTCATAGTTAAGAGGATCAACAATTGTTGTATACATAGCAAGAAAGGTTGCCTCTTCATCAGATAAACCTTCACCAATTATGTAGTCTTTCAGCCAAGTTGATGGCCTTCTATTCCTCCCTTCAACACAATCTGAAGAAGTTTCATGATTAATGGTAAGAGACTCCATTAATTTTGCATCAACAATATCTTGTTCTCCAACTGCTTCAACATCTTCTTCTCCAACTGGTTTATTTGCTACCTTTTTTCCAATATCTTCCCATTCTTGCTCACAAAAAATGTCTATTTCATGCTGCTTCTCCCACTCCCACTTTTCACTTTCTTCAAATACAACATCTCGGCACTATAATCCTTTGTGAGATAGGATCATAAAGTCTTCACCTTTGACTCCCAAGTAAAACGCATCTTAAGCTTTTCCCATCGAACTTTGCTCTTGTACTATCATGCACATGAACAAAGAAATGCAACTAAATACTCAAAATATTGAATTGACGGCTTGACTCTGCTCAATACTTCTTCGGGTGTTTTGTCTTTTACGACAAGCTTTAGATTGCGATTTAAAACACGTACAGTCCAATTTACTGCTTTTGGCTAGAATGTTTTGTGCACATTCTTTTCTAATATCATACTACGAACCAAATTCATGATGGGTCAATTTTTTCTTCCTACGATGCTATTTTGTTGTGGTGACTACATGGTTGTCAATTGTCTTTTTATTCCATTTTCATCACAAAAATTGTTGAATTCCTAGGATGTAAACTCTCCACCATGATTGTTATGTAGACCTTTAAGTAACACATTTGTAGCTTTCTCGACGCATACTTTGAAGTTTTTAAATACAACAAAAGCTTATGATTTTTCTACTAAAAAATTAACCCAAGTGTTTCAACTATCCCAAGTGTTTCAACTATAGTCATCAATAAAAGTAATTAAATACCTTTTATTCCTCTTTGAGGTTGGCTTAATTGGCCCACATATATCGGCATGTACAAGCTGAAAGATTTTAGAAGCTCTTCAAAAACTTTTTATTGGAAAAGAATCTCGTTGTTGTTTCCCCACAAGGCAGTTCTTGCATAACTTTGATGGAGATTTTAACAAAGGCAAGTTGTAAACTGTGAAACCCAAACCTTACTTTCCCTATTTAAATATGTTTGTTGTTGAGATTGGTAAAATGAGGGGTTTAACATTTGAGTTAATGTGAAACTGTAAGCAATAGATAAAGGATAAAGAAATGAAGAAGGACAATGCTTAAGTATTGGAGACTTGGCTCTCGGGTGTTTTTAAGTTAACCTAGCAAGAAGAAAATTTTGGCAAAGTGTTGGCCATGAAAATGGTGGGCGAGCATCAAGTAAAAACCATGCATGATTGAGGAAAGGATCATGCATCGAGTAAAAGCCATGCATGATCGAGGAAAGGATCGTGCATCAAGTAAAAGCCATGCATGATTGAGGAAAGGATTGTGCATCGAGTAAAGCCATGCATGAGTGAAGAAAGGATCGTTCATTGAGTATGCATGAGTGAGGGATCGTGCATAGAGTATGAATGAGCGAGGAAAGGACCTTGCATCGAGTATACGATTGAGTATCATCGAGTTTAGGCCATGCGTGAACAAGGAAGGAATCAGGCATCGAGTTTACCATCGAGTAAATGTCATCGTACATCGAATAAATGCTATCATGTATCGAGTAAATTCCATCGAGCATCGAGTTTTGCATTTATGATCAGCCTTAAGCACCGTTTAAGAAGGCCAGCTGGGTCGGTTTAATGGAGTCAACCCATTAAGTGGTTGTTGTGGCAACCTATTAAGGAGGAATAGGTGGCAGGAGTACAAAAGGAAAAGCTAATTTCCAAATGTTGTTTTGAACAAACTACTCGAGCATTTGAAGAGATTTCAAAGCCATCTAAAATCTAAAGAATTCTAGTTGATGGTGGAGGGCTGCTGGAAGAAGAAAACATCAGGAACTTATTGAAAAATTGAAGAAAGTATCAGAAGGTCAAGCTCTCGGGTAATCCAGAGCCTATGCTAAAGTTTTGAAGATTTCGGCCAAACCACGAAGAATTATAAGCTTAAGTTTTGAGGTAAGTATCTTAAGACATTTTTTAGAAAGTTTGTAGAAGGAAGTTTCTTAAGAAAAGCTCTGAAAAATAAGTTATTAAACGAGTAAGTTGAATATGGAAATGTTGAACAAGCAGGAAGCTACTTGGCATGAATAAGCAGGTAGCTTGATGGTCTGCATGTGTGCATGGGCTAAGATGAATGCTAGCCTATGTGAGGTTGACCTTAGGGCTAAGTAGGTGATCATAAGAGGTTTGGACGCCTAAGATCAAGGTTGAGTTGAAGGCTTGGACGCATAAGGCATGTGATGGGTGCCTAGGTGTTACATTGGTGCAAGGTTGGGCAATAGAATGGTGGTTGCCACATAGTGAAGTTTAGCACCAAGAGGGAGGTTCTAAGTGTCAACGCCTAGTGAAGCTGGTGTTAGTAGGTAAGATCCCTATGTTAAAAACAATGTGAACATGAATATGAAAGTTAGTCTCAAAAGGGAGGTCATAGCTAGTAGCTAAGATATGTTGTATACCAGGGTTTAAGACAGGTTGAACAGGTTAGTAAGGTAGTAACTGCCAGCAAAAAGGTTAGTAACTGCTATAGTCACATTTCCTTCCAGGTTAAGAGGCTAATCTGAGACGGGGTGTGACATAAACCCTCAAACCTATTTTATTAATTAATTATGCTTAAGTCTCTATGATTATGAGTTATTGATGTTGGGTTAGTTGAAATGATAATAAGGTATAATGAGGATGTATGAAAGGATAAGAGGAAGGGAAAAAAAATGTTCCAAGTATAGGATGTTAAAGCTCTTGAGTGTGATGGAGGGAAACTAGTACTTAGAAGAAAAACAGAAAGCTTGATACGACAAAGTTGAGTCAAGCTATGCGGTTGAGTATTTAAGAAGAGGAAAATTTGGCTAAGTGTGGCCCATAATGGATGCAGACAACCATAAAGAAAGTTGAATTGGCTATCGGGTGAGTAAAGTGTTGGCCGAGGCTGGTAGAAAGTACATGTGACCAGTTTCATGTGATGTAAGTAAAGAATAAATACAGGCAGCATGCCAGCAGTCGAGTCACCTTGACGAGTGCTCCAAATGATGCTAAGGCAAAGTTCTAAGAGGGGTGTGAGATAAGGACTGGCCGAGAGATTTAGAGGTTGGTAGGCAAGGCTGCTGTGAGCATTAGGCGATGATATGAGGAATGGTGTCGCATAGATAATGCGACGAGGTATGCTTTGGAGTCATTCAAAGAAGGAATGATCAGATAAGGCTTGCGATGAGTGCCTAAGGCAAGGCGTTATGATGAAGGTTAAAGTTAAATGAAGACCAGGAAAGGGCTTAAGTGGACGCAAGCCCTATACGATGAGGTTAAGTGGAAGTGTTTAGCCTTATCACTTGGTAAGCAGGCCATGTGGCAGCTTTAGAAATGTTAATCAAAGATTTATGGGTCAGGTGGCATTTAATTAAGATAAGTTTACATGCAAACTCAAGTATAAATAGACCTTTCAAAAAAGGAATTGGTTTAGCCAATTTGCACATGCTTAAGGAAGGGGATTACTGCCACTTGAAATTTAGAAGGTCTTAAAGGTGTTATCGGGTTGCCAAGGCATGAATCGAATGAATAAAGATTAAGAATTTGAATAATTTTTGAGAATATGAAGTTTTATGAATTCTCATGCAAACTTAGAAGTTAGAAAATTTCTAACCTACCAATAAGAGTTTAATGCTCAAATTCTAAGGTAAGAGAGTTACAATGTTTATGAGCAAGTTTATAGAGAGAAGTTTAGCTAAATAGTGGCTGGTTTTAAAGTTAAAAAATTTAGAAGTTGAACCTGGAATTTTGGATGAATAAGCAAGCAGCTGTACCCGAAGAATAAGCAAGCAGCTAACCATACAGGATATGCGATGACGCACGAAAGTGATTAGCGAGGGCTTACGCGAAAGAAGGAAGTTGTTAGGTAAGGTGTGCGTGTAGAATGAAACGTGAGGCCATAGAAAGGGAGGTATCAACAGCCAAGGCACGTTGAGGGAGACGCGTAATGGACACTCGTCGCATAGGTATGGTGAGCGTGTCTTGGCAACTGAGTGAGCACTCTTAAGCAAGGGTTTCCATTATTCAACCAACTGTAAGGTAAATTAATTAACTATTGATGATGCAATGAGATGAATTGAGATGCGGTGGGTTGAGTTAGGCTATGCGATGATAAGTTAAGAGGAATGTTTAAGTTTGATGATGAGTTTTAATGTTAAAGGTAAGCTCAAAATGTAGCTAGTCTTATTAACCAAAGGTATTTATGGATGTTGAAGGGCAAACGCAAATAGAAAAAGCCTACAACCCTTTTGAGGAAATAGCCTAAGATTGTGAGTGATATATTTTATGAATGTTTTCTTATTAAATGGTTTCAACGCATGTTTTATGATGAATGTTTTACTTAAGAGTTTTCAAAGCATGATGTATGATTAAGCTCAAAGGTTTGCGGATGATTTTCTTAAAGAGATTTTTAATGCATTGGTTATCTGCCATGCGATGAGTTTTCACGAATTGAAGTATGAGTTTTAAGCAAATATGTGGATGCATAGTTCTTTCTTTCCAGAAGCTTTTAAGTGAGTTTATGATGAGTTCAAAGAAAAACCTTAAGTTTTATGTGATGTGTTTTAAAAGAAGTTTAAGAAGTTACCTAAGGTTTGATGAGTAGAACCATGGTGATCTAAGATGTTTCCATGAAGTTTTATGATGTGATGATGAAGAAACCCGATACCGAAGGTATGAAGGTATCTGGGTCCCCTGATGCCTAAGGTATAATGGTATCCAGGGTATTACCACGTGCACCTAGATACTATGATCTTGACGTTGAATGTGTTGAGATTACTTTGCATCAACTAACGTTTCAACGTTGAGGGATTGAGAAAAATGGTTCTTTCTCAACTAAGGTAGATGAATGTGAAGGAATTCTTGTACAAGAGTACCTATTAGTGGAAGCGGATCTTTCCAAACCACTGTGACAAAATTTCCACATTTACATTCACACATACAGATATGCATTATCAACACTAAATTACTGGCATACTTAAAGGATAAAAGACAAAGAGTAAACATACCAGTTGAAGACTTTCTTCTCGACAAGACTCGCTCTCTCCGTGAATGAACTCCTCTTGCTTTTGCTAGATCAGCGAGCAATCGTTCAACAACTCTGCAGTCGTCTACTACGAACGGCTTCGCACAAACACCATGAAACGAAGACGACACCACCACTTGGAGCCCTCAGTATTCTCGGAGTGAGAATCCAGAGGGTGGGCTTTGTTCAGATTTGGTAGAGGTGAGGAGGAAAGGAAATCGTGTACTAAAGATCAAGCAAGTGGGAGAAAGGAAAGACTATCGTATAGTCAGGTGCTTGATCGTTTAAGCGAGGTACACGATCGTGTAGGAAAAACTGGGCGATCGTCTATATGATTGTTTAGTTAGGCGCGAGTGCTAAGCGATCGTTTAAGAAAAGGTAAGTGATCGTTTAGTGAATGTGCGCACGGTTGTGCGATTATTTAGTAAACGAGAGCTTATCATATATGCTCTCAATCACTAAGCGATAGAAGCCATCACACCGTGAGCAAAAATGCATTTCTTCTCTTAGATCGTTTGCAAAATGAAAACAATTTTCATTTTATTATTTGATTATGATAACCGAATTGAACTTCCACTAACGCATGATTTCGGAGAAAACGGTGGGCAATTATCTCATAAACGTCCAATTAATAAAATAATAAATATAATATATTATATTCATAACCTATAGTTTGATATCATATATCAACCATAGTGTCTTCTCTTCTACTTGATATAAATTATATTTATAACGAATTTCCTCCAAATTAAATGTATCTCATACATTTAGTCAATCATATCATATATAATTAACCAGTTCAATTATATCATATATAATCGAACTCCTTCTTGTCAATTTGAACATTTTAAAGTGACCCAAAAACTGATTCTCAATTTGTATCCAATCTACCATGGGGACCTTATAGACCTATGGCTCGAAGCTTCAACAATACGTGAATAGCTGACTAAACTATTTAGCCATGAGATCAACCATCCGTTAACTGGCAGACATTCCACTAAAGACCGACAACTAAATTCTTCTTACCACAGATATATTTCTGTGTCCATCGGATATAACCAATCATGAGTGCGATACCCCTTCACAGATGTTCGTAAGTACAAATGGGCCAATTTACCGTTTTGTCCCTGTAGTTACATCTCACTCCTTAAGTACCACTAATCCCTTTAATGAACAATACAACATAATCCTACTATGTGTGAACATCTCTCGAGCCAAGAGCAGGTGTGTGGCGCCACATCGTTCAAGCCCCGGGATCAACCCTTAAAGAAGCTATCTATCTATTTACCCCTACTTTGGGGAAAAAGTGAATTCCATCTTGTGTAGCTGAGTTCCCAGCTCCCAAATAAGACGAATCCCCAAAGTGGTATGTTTGAGTCGGCGAACTGGCCACTCACACCCATATAAGTCAAAGAACCGCCCTCAATGGCAGAAGTTCCCAACTCACTCAGGATTTAGGTCATGTTACCTATGATCATCCTAGTGAAGTGAAGTCTCTGTCATGAACGATGTTATATAACAAGCCGTTAACACTTCGTGGTCAGATCTTATAAAAACTCTTTGTACAGGACGACCCCACTCACATGTCCCCAACACGAATGATCAGGATCAGATCATCTGTGACAAATCATAACACTTATAACTATTCCATAAAGCGGGCTGCATCCATCGCATTACTAGGATAAGGTTTCCCCCCTATATCCATATACTACAGACCATTTTGGTTATCACTTAAGACATAATCCACTTGTATGTCACCATATATATGCTTAAATTACGTAATGACAACCAGGGATTTTAGTTTATTTATTTGTGGTAAAGCAAATAAAACATCTAAATGTGCAAAATCAATAAGTGAAGTAAATATCATATATACAACACAAGTGTTTGTACAAATCGTTTACAAACTACAGGGCACGAGACTTTAGGGCATCAACCCCAACATAATGATGTTTTAAATGTATATGTTAATGATGAGTAAGAATGATTTTTTTTTATGATGTTCTTCATGTTAGTTGAGGTTTGAGTTTAAGATGTTTTCCGAATTCTGAGTTCAGAGTTGCATGTTATTTCTTGAGTTAATGTTTCTATTGATGTTTAATGAGAGTGCTTTTAAAATTAAGTCACTCACTGGACTAGTAGCTCATTCTTCCCAATGTTTTCTTTTTTCCCAGATAGTGGTCAACTCCCCAGAAGGTAACTGTTATGCTATCTGCCACTCAAGTGCAAGATCTAAGAAAAAGGAAAAGAAAGAGAAGTCTAGGTTGTTAAGTTTGTCTTGTTGAGAATGAACATCATATACATATTAGGGACAGAGGGTAGATCGAGTAGGACCCACTATTATGAACTTATGTGTATATCTCTATTACGTTTATGTCTATATATAAGATTGTGCATGTGCTTTTAGTTGCATTTGATATGAAGTGTATGAGAAAGTGTATGTTTATAAGTTGCTTATCAGATGTCTAAGAACAGATGATGAGAGTTGAGATGGGCAATAGTTATCTTAAAAGGGTTGACATCTGCTATCTTCACATCTTCTTCTAGGTTAGGAAGGGAATCTGAGAGGGGGTGTGACACAAACCAACTACCATTTTGTTTCTGCCGTAAATTTTTCAAATTTTTGAAACTTAAATGCCCAAACCTACGATGCCACAGGTGCGCCAGATCTTCAAACATTGTGTTAAAACAAGTAGGAGATACAGACAAAGAGATACATGCAAAATTAAATTGTATTCGAAGACATAATTCCTTTTTCATTATCAAACCTTTGTCAATGTGATATATTTTTCATTGTCTTTATTGAGACAAAATGATCAATCCCTTCTCTTGCAATTATCCAAGATTTAGCAAATTTTCTTCAATTCTAGAACATAAAAAAACTTCTGAGATAATGCTGACAATTCCATTAATTTCCAACCTGATGTTTCCTTTCCTTTTGACCACCATATGAGCATTATTCCCTAGCTTTATTGATTCTATGAACTTGTCATCAAAATTCGAAAAATATTCTTTTTCTCCACACATATGATCACTGCATCCAGAGCCAAGAAACCATATATATGTTTTGTGTGACTCTCTTTCTTCAACATATGCCATTAGTAACATGTGTTCTTGACTTTCCACTTGACTTTCTGCAAAGTTAGTTATTTCTTTCTTTGGACATTCCCATTGAAAATGCCCAAGCTTGTTGCAAGAATACCATTCAATTGTTGCTTTATCAAAGCTTTATCTACCTCTTCCACGACCTCTGCCTCGAGAACTTCCACATCCTCTTCCTCGTTCGTCATATTGACTTCCATGAGTTGCCTTAAAAGCATGCTTTTCTTCTACATTTTTTGTGAAGGGAATCAAATTCCCGCGGAAGCGTGAGATCGCCTTGCATTTAGTTTTTCCATTTAATAGAAACAAAATACAGTAGTCCACACAAGAAGAATAAAGGATAAACATCAAAATCAGCAAGCTATAGAAGAAGGAGAAAAGGGATAAAAGGACCTCACCTTTGGTGAATCTCGTTATTCTTGTAAATTTCTCTTGCTTGTCTCACGAACACATCCTCAATGATCAAGGACATCACCATAAGAATAACCTTGTTATTCTCTAGGACTCCAAGGGTTAGATGTGTGGTCTCTAACACTTGGAAGAGGAAGAGGTAGAGAAATTTTTTTGAGAGAGTAGAGAGGAATTTGGTGAAGGCTGGGGTTTTTCTTTTGCACAATGAAAATCCTTATCCTCAATGGGCTATAAGAATATATTTATATGGAGAATGGTTAACCCATTCTCCAAGTATTTCTTTTTTCATCCTTAATGTTAATTAATTAAATAACCCTTATTTAATTAATTGACATACTAATTAAATAACCATATACTAAATCCTATTTAATATATAGTTAATTAGTTAACATATAAACATGACATATTTATATATATCCAACTCTCTAACATTATCATTAATTAATTCTTCATGAATCAAATTCAAATGAATTTAATATTTGAATCTCATTCAAATATTTTTCTCTTACATAATTTAGATTATAGATCACATCTATAAGTAACCATTATATATTAATCTCATTAATATAAAATATCCTCAATTAATTTGAACAATACAAATCGTTCCTCATTACCATCCTTTAGTAAGTTAACAAGGGGACTTTGTGGACCTACAGATTAGAAGCTCAAATGATATGAGATTAATTAATTAACATTTTTAATTAAATTAATCAATGTTCATTAACTATTGATCACTCCACTAAAGAACGATAGTTGCACTCTTCGCACTACAGATATATTTCTGTGTCCACGGATATAATCAATCAATAATGAGTCGACCTTTCACAAATCGCTCATAATTACAGTTGGATCAAATTATCGTTTTACCCTGTATTTACATCTAACTCCTTAAGTATCACTGACTCCTCTACTGAACAAACAGTTTATAATACAAATATAAACTGACACCTTTCGGGCCAATGAGAGGTTGAGGATTCATTGTTCAAAACCCAAAATCAACTATTAAGAGCGCAATTTATCTACTTTTCCTATGGTCGGGAATGAGTGAGTTCCATCTTGTATAGTTGTATTCCTAGCTCCTTATTCGGACAAATCCCAAAATGGTAGGCTTGTTGTTGAGTCTGCTAACACTGCCACTCTCACCCATACAGATCAAAGGATTGCCCTTATAAATAGAAGTTCATAACTCACTCAGGACTAAGGTGAAGTCATCTATGGTCATCTTAGTGAAATGTAAGTCTCTTCTAATAATGGTGTTATATAGAGAGACTATTCATTTCGTGATCCGATCTTATACAAACTCTTTATATAGAATATCTCCGCTCACATGTCTCCACATGAACGATCAGGATCATACCATTTGTAGCACTTTACAACAATTGTAACAATTACAAAGCAGGTCGTATTCATAGTGTCACAAGGATAAGGTACCCAGCTTTATCCATCTACTACATACCATTTAGGTTATTACTTTAACATGATCCACTTGTATGTCAATTACATACATGTTTTAAGTTACATAAAATAACCTTGGACCTTAGTTTATTGGATTGAATTAATACATTTTAAGTGTTAACAAAATACCTCTTACTTTATTAAATGTATGATTTGTATTTACAAACTACAAGATAAATGAGATTTAGGACACCAAATCCAACAATCTCTCACTTGTCCTAAAGCGAGTGAGATGTACAGTATCAAATACAATACAATAAACTAAGGCACACGATATACCCAACCACATATCCCACTTGCCTAGATTAGATGACTCATATCTCGTAGACCCATGCTTTCCAGGTGGCCCTAAAAATTTTAACCATGAGAGCTTTTGTAAATGGATCAGCGATGTTGCGCTCTGAGGCAATCTATGTGTCGATCACATCTCCCCATTGCACAATCTCTCTAATGAGATGATACTTGCACTCAATGTATTTCCCTCGTTGGTTACTTCGAGACTCTTTGGAGTTTGCCACTACACCACTATTATCACAATAAATAGTGATGGGCAAGTTCATGTTTGGAATGACTTCCAAATCCGTCAGAAAACTCTTAAGCCAAACAGCTTCTTTAGCAGCTTCACAAGCAGATATATATTTTGCCTCCATCGTGGAATCCACAATACATCCTTGCTCAATGTTGCTCCATACTATAGCTCTTCCATTCAAAGTGAACACTGATCCTGATGTGGATTTTCTAGAATCCTTATCAATCTGAAAATCAAAGTGAGTGTATCTTGTAAGGATCAAATTGTTAGCACCATACACAAGCATATAATTTCTCGTTCTTCTAAGATAATTGAGAATAGCTTTAACCGTTGTCTAGTGATTAAATCCTGGATTGCATTGATATCTGCTAACCACTCCCAAGTATGGCAAATGTTGAGCCTAGTACACAGCATGGCATACATAAGGCTACCTACCACAGATGCATAAGGAATTCGTCTCATTTCTTAAACTTTTTTAGGTGTCTTAGGACATTGTTCCTTGGACAACATAATTCTATGCTTAAAAGGTAATAAACTTTTTTTGGAATTTTGCATCGAATATTTAATAAGCATTTTGTCAATATACAATGCTTAAGACAATGTTGGATATTTGTTCTTACGATCTCTAATGATTTAGATCCCTAGAACAAATTGTGCTTCACCCAAATCTTTCATTTTGAATTGAACAACCAACCATTCCTTAATTTTGGTCAGAAAACCCACATCATTCTCAATGAATAGGTTATCATCCACATATAACACCAAGAATGTTACTGAACGGTTAATGATCTTCTTGTAAACACAAGGTTCATCAACATTTTGATTGAAGCCATAGGTTTTAGCTGCAACATCAAAACTTATATTCCAAGATCGATATGCTTGTTTAAATCTATATATGGATCGACTAAGCTTGCAAACCTTTTGCTCTTAATCTTGTTCAATGAATCCTTCTGGCTAAGACATGTAGATTATCTCCTCAAGATTACCATTCAAAAACACAGTCTTGACATCCATTTCCCATATTTCATAGTCATAATATATGGTAATGGACAAGAGAATCTGAATAGATTTTATCATAGCAACAGGCGAGAAGGTTTCCTCATAGTCCACCCTTTTAACACAGGTATAATCCTTTGCTACTAATCTAACTTTAAAGGTTTGCACCTTTCTATCTACACCTCTTTTCTTCTCGTAGATCCACTTACAACCTATCATTTTTACCCCATCAAGTTAATCTATAAACTCTCAAAAAGAATTGGAGTACATGGACTCCATTTCTTCATTCATGGATTTAATTCATTCATCCTTATCCACATCAACCATTGTTTGCTTGTAGGTCAATGGATCCTCAACGTTGTCATCTTGTATGATACTTTGAGCTTCAATTAAACCCAAATAGCAAACGGATTGGGTTCTAACCATCCCATTACGTCGAGGCTCCTTCAACTCTTGAGTAGAATGTGCCTGACTCGATGAAGCAATATCAACAACTTTTATTGAAGTATTGCCTTCTTCAATAACTCTCGTTGAAGTGTTTCCTTCTTCAACAACTCTTGTTGAAGTTTAAGTAGTTTCTTTGGTGAGTTCATTTAGTACGATTTTACTCTTTGATTTATGCTCCTAATTTGGTCTTCCTCCAAGAAAGTTGCATTTATTGATACAAACACTTTATTCTCTTTTGGATCGTAAAAGAGGTCACCCTTGTTTCTTTGGAGTAGCCTACAAAGAGGCACAACGTGGTTCCAACTTCCTCGAATTTGCCACAAGCACATGTACTAGACATCCCCAAATCCTGAGATGTCATAAACTACTTTTACGACCTCTCCAAAATTCAAAAGGCGTTTCAAAAACATTCTTTGATGAAACTTGGTTCAATAGGTATGTTGCAGTATCCACTACATAACTCTATAACGAGATAGGAAAAGAAGTATAACTCATCATGGATCGAACCATGTCTAACAGGGTTCTGTTTCTCCTTTCTGACACACTATTTTGTTGAAATGTATCAGACGCTGAGAGTTGAGATTTGATTCCATGTTCTATCTTATAGTTCTGGAATTCTATATCCATGTACTCTCCACCTCGATCTGATCGAAGTGTTTTTATCCTTTTACCTAATAAATTCTCAACTTTAGCCTATACTTCTTGAACTTTTCAAGTGTATCAGACTTATGTTGCATTAGGTAAACATACCCATACTTAGAATAATCGTCAGTAAAAGTGACAAAGTATTCATAACCCCCCCTGCTTTAACATTCATCGAACCACAAAGGTCTGAATGTATAAGATTCAAGGGTTCTTTGGATCTAGAACCTTTTCCAAGAAAATGTCGTTTTTTCATGTCATATATGCCAAAGATGAGCGCTTTCTTTTGGAGAAACTTTCCTTCTTTTGTTTTGTATAGTTGCAGTGTTGAATATTTCAAAATTATAGAGTATTTTAGATATTAACGACCTTAGTACATATAAGTTATTAGTTAGATAGACACCATCACGCAGCAGAAGAAATCAGGATCCATAAGCATTCTAATTCATTAATTTTGGTTGAAAAGAAACATGCTAAAAACAGAGTTTAATGGGTTTCATGAACATACCTTGACCGAATCAACGAAATCTCCATTTCCAATTGCAAAATCCTCAGAATCCTTGTGTAGACCACCACAAGATCTTCTCTACTATCCTCTTTGGTGCTCTAGATTGAATTATGAGACTCAAAATAAGCTGGAATCAAAGGGAATATGGAGAAAACTCACTGAATAGAACCCATTGAAGAACACATTCTTCATCCGAATTTTTCAACAAAAATCCAGTTGGTTCTCTTCACTTGCTTCACTCCAATCTCTTCAATATATTGCAAACTATCATGCAAAGATATGTGTTGTATGGGATGCAGCTCATGCTTGGAGTAAAGCAAAGGAGTAGGTGGTGGGTTCTTAGTAAGCTACTTGAAGATGAATTTGAAGAACCCACTTTCAAATTTTGTGTAATTTTCAATTTCCAAAATCAAAAATTGATTGTAAAATAATATTTTATTTCTAAAATAAAAAATTATTAATTTACAAATTAATTTCAAAAATTAATTTCTAATAAAATTAATAAATAATTGTTTAAACAATTTAAATAATTCTAATTAATTTAATATCTAATATTATATTAATTTTTACACAAATTCATCTTCATATATTTAAATCATATTTAAATATATTTTCACCAATTCTATTTGATTCTAATTTGAACGTTTCAAATTAACTTATCACTCTACTCTAGAGCTAATCCATTTTCGAGCTAGTAGGGGGACCTCGTGGACCTACAAATCATGAGCTCCAATGATCGAGATTAATCGGCTAAACTCATTAAACCGATCTAACCCCCATTCATTAACTAATGGGTCACTCCACTAAAGCCCATAGTTAAACCCCGTAGATATATTATGTCCACTCGATATAACCATGATTAGTATGTTAACCCTTCACAGGTTGTTTGTAATAACGACTGGGTCAAATCTCTGTTTTACCACCGAAATTACCTCTTGTTCCTTAAGTCCCCACTGATCCTCTAATGAACAATTGTTTTGTGATTCAATCACAAAACCGAGTCCCACTCATACCAAATGAGAGGACGGGATCCCTTGTTCAAGCCCCAAAATCAGCACTTAATGGAACAACCTCTCTACTATCCCTAAAGCGACTAGGAGTGAATTCCCTCTTGCACTCAATGTCCCCAGCTATCTATCTAGTCTTACCCCTAAAATGGCAGTCATATTGGTCCGGCGCTGTTGAGCCAACCCCCACCTATGCAAATCCAAGGGCAATCCCAAATAAACAGGAGTTCATAGTTAGCTCAGGATTAAGGTCAAGTTACCTAAGTAATCGCTTTGAAATAGTCAGTCCTAAACAGTAAACAGCGTTATAAAGTAAAAGTGACTCTTTTCGTGGTCCGATATTGTACAAACTCTTTTGCACAAGGACATCCTCATTCCTCATGTCTAACATGAACAAATTGGGATCACTTCGTTTGTAGCACTTTACAACTCCTTGTAACAACTACAGAGCAGACCGTATCCAATAGTATTACTAGAATAAGGTACCCCACCTTATCCATGTACTATAGATCATTTTGACTATTTACTCGAACCTGATCCACCTTTATGTCTCCACATAAAGTGCAAGTACTCATCCAATGGTCAAGGAACTTTTAGGTTTATTGGATTTCTACTCAAGCAATAAATCTATTCAAGAACACCTTTATTGAATTTTCAGAATAAGCTCCATTGTTTACATACCACGAGTTTTAGGATATAAAACCCAAAATTATTTTCATTTATTGCAGAACATATATCAACACCTTTTTTCGAGACAAACACTTTATCATGAATAAACGATATATTATAACAGTGTTCCAACAAACAAGAGATTGAAATCAAGTTCCTTTTGAAAGTAGGAACAAAGTAAACATTGTCTAACAATATGAACTTAGAATCAAAAAATAACTTAATGCTCCCTACTACAACTGTCGAGACGGCCTCGCCCATTCGAACCCGAAGAGTCATCTCTCGTGCCTCAAGCTGCTTTTAGGAGCTCTTTTCCCGTAAAGAAGTACAAACATGGTTAGTGGCTCCTGAATCAAGTATCTATGTATTATTATCATGCTCCAATAAACACGTTTCTAGAACTAGTAAATCATATTTACCTTCTTTTTCTTTCTTATTTTTGGCAAAATAAGTTGGATAGTTTTCTTTCCAGTGCCCATCTTGATTACAATGGAAACAGATTCTCTTTGAAGCTTCTTCTTACTATTCTGGGTAGCAGCAAGTGGATTAGCTTTATTCTTTCCTTTACCACCTTTATACTTCTTTAATTTTTTGGGGTTTGAGGAAGAAGCCGCGAACTTAGTCCTAGAGGTAGAACCCCTGTGGAAATTTTTCGAGGAATTGGTAACGTTTTCCTCTTCAGTTTATCCTTTGACTTTCATCAAGGACTCATAAGTCTGTAGCTCACTTAGAAGGGTGGTAAGATTGTATCCAATCTTGTTCATAATCGTGATGCTACGAAATTGGAGGCTCTTCGGAATAGCTTCCAGAATAAAGCTAATTTGTCTGGCCTCATCTATGATAGCCCCATTCATCTCTGCCATGTTGAAGTAGACCATCATGTTAATGACATGCTCTCTTCAGATGATTCCTTGTTCATGCAGGCGTTAAGATATCCTTTAGAGCATCATGCCTAAGATGTGTGCCCAGTTGGCCAACCATCCCACGCAATGACTTCATGATTTTTTTAGCAGACACCATGGTCTCATGCTTTTTTGCCAAATCTTCAAATAAACTTACCAAATTATAGACTTTGTCCTTGTCATTGGCCTTTGTCCATCTGTCATAGGCTTCACGAATATTTCATGAAGATTGGGTGAAGAAATTTGAGGACATTCCTCCACTAGGATGAATTTTAGGTCGTCGATGACCAAAACCATATTGATCGTATTCTTCTATGTCACGTAATTATTATCGTTTAATTTATTTGTGTCAGGCAAAGAGAATATTACGCTAGTCATTTTGCCGATACAAAACAAATCGCTTATTTTAGACACTTATGCAAAAATTTATTTTTAATTCAATCAGTTTAGAAAAACAGTAATGAACCCAACACCATTTTATTTTGTAATGATACTTCATTGATTTAGAATAAATGCCACCTCAAGGCAAATAGTTACTCCTTCACTGAATTGAGACATTCTTAATCAAAGATTACACCAGAATAACTCTTATTCCAATAATATTTACTTATCATTGATTTGGTCCAGAAACCATTAACTACCTTAATGTTTTTTTGTAAATGTAACTATTCAATTTTAACCCTATAACCCCGCCCCCAATCAGCCTGCCTCGGGGAAAAACATAATTGGTGCAATTGATTATAGTGATCTTATCCATTTAGGAGTTTGTTAGGTCCCTTTTCCATGCAAACACCTTCCTAAGGGGGACGCTCCTAGGGCGCCACGAGGCCGAGCATGGAAATGACATTCCAAACCAATGAAGGAGACCACAAGATATGTTGACACACATTCTTTTCCCACTTACCATAAATACTTTCTCCATCACCTTGATATTGACCAATGCAAATACTTTCCTAAGGGAGGGTCGCTCAGGGCACCATAAAGTCATGCATGAATCTCACTTGTTAATTTTAACTAAGTCTTTGTTAATTTGCTCAATATGACATTAAATCAAATATTTTAACAATATGTGATTTCATTTATTATACTCTTTAATAAATTCAATCATGTATTGCATGCTTATAAAATATTTGCCAAATTCACCTTCTAGGTCGGTTCCCAAGTAGAGGTATTCCATTTCCGTCCACTTAAATATCTCAGCTTAGACAAAATATTCATAAGACAAAGGTCTCTTATGGGAAATTATTTTATAAATGTATTCTTTAATGGAATTCATTTTAATCCTATTAAAACAAATTAAAATATTTACCTATTTGGAATCTCATTTAAAAACCTTTCAACATAAGTCTAGGTGAATTAATTTTAAACCATTTAAAATTAAGTTTGACCTAATGTTTGCATACAACTCCTGACTATAGATTTTAATCTATTCCACTAAATATATAATAGTTATATTTTAATGTCATATTAAAATCTATAATTTGCATCTAATGACGTTGATCAAATATAACAATTATATTTATATAAGTAGTGTCATGCTCAATGCGAAGTTTATTTTCATTGAAAAATATAACACTTATATTATCATCCATGAAAATTAAACATACAAATTAATCATTCCACCATACATTATAACAGTTATAACATTGTATGATGCACGAACATGCTTAATGAACCATACATCAAAATAATATAATACTTATAGTATGATGCACATGAGCATGCTAATAAAATCATGCAATTATAAATAATATAACACATACATCAAATATGATGCATAAAAATGTTTATCATAAGATGAGATTTTAAATCTGTATGGCATACATTATGCAATATAAATGTATCCATTAATTTATATATATATCAAATGCATAATAAATTAAACAACAAATATTGGATCAAATTTTGGTAACCTAAAAATTGATTAAACTAATAGAACTAATTTCTATTAATTTAATTAAATAAAAAAAATTAATGAAATTACAAAAACAAAGGAAATCTATTGCAAAAATCGGAGATAGGATTTGAACTCACGACCGCTCTCCTCGCGCGCGCTTGTGAAGCTGGGAGCGTTGCGACACTTGGGGTAGCTTCGCGATGCTACAGATATCGTTTGCCTCGTCTCACCTTGTAGTGTCGTAACGCTACAGTCCAGAAACCTCCTTTTTGCAACGTTTTTGCTTCGAACTTGGATCGAAAACCTCCATTTTTCATCGATCTCTTCAGAAACTCTTGCTCCTCGATCGACACGGACTTACAGACTCAACAGAAAAACTTAAATGCCCAAAAAAAATGAGCCCTTACATTTTAATCGCATTAAAATATAAAGCTAAGTGCAAAAAAATATAAACATCCAATATTTCAAACCTCACATTCAAAATGCATATTAAAACCCACTTTTCTAAACTTATTTTTGTTTCAAAAATATGAAAAACAAAATGCAAGTATTGGCTCTAGTACCAATTGAAGGGAACTGAATCCCGCGGAAGCATGTGATCGCGAACAATTTACACTAAATAGAGGATAAGCATCAAATTTAAGCATGCTATTAAAGAAGAAGTACAGAGATAAAAGGACCTCACCTTTGTTGAATCATGTGGAAGCTGCACGAGCCCTTCCTGCATGCCATAAATGACCTACGAATAAGATGTCTGGTGGAGACCATATTCACGCTGGTACCGTAGTAGGTAAACGTTGAAGGGGAAAGAGACATCACTTTAGGCTTTGTTGATTCACTATGTGATGCTTTTATTGAAAAAGACCGAAACTGTGATAATTTCATTCAAGATTGGGTCTCTTTACCGTGTTCTGCCAGTGGCTTCCGGTGGTATTCACGTTCGGCATATGCCCTTCTTTAACTGAGATTTTTAGAGACGATTATGTACTACAATTTGGCAAACGAACGCTTCAAAAGCTCAACGAGCAACTTAAGCCACTTAATGAGAGGAAAAGCTCAACGAGTGAGGCGGAGATGGAAGAGAGATCCTAAAAAGCACTCTTTTCGCATAGAAAGAAAGTGTACTACCATATAGTGAACAAAAGGAAAGGAAGTCACTCAAGTATTTTATTATATATATTGGATCAATAACATTTTTTTTTGTATGAGTGCAATATTTATTTCTCTCTATATAGATATTTTCTATATAATATATAAAGAGTTTTCTTTTTAATTTCTATAAAATCAATTACGAAATAATTAATTACGAATAATTAAGAATCTTAATTTTTCAAGTGGCAGAATTCGAACCCATGACTAGCCCGCCCCTGACCAGGCGGGTTGGGTAGCCGGGTTAGCACCCTCCGTCACCTCTGTACCTGAAACAGATGTGTTGCACTACCCAATGCGTAACCTTTTAGGGTTTGGCTTCTGCTTATGCCATTACCAATCGCGGGTGAAAACTATCGATTTTTCATTTGCCAATGAATTGGATCTGCCCCGATTAGATCAATAATGAGATTCTTGGCTAGAAGAAAGGTTTTGTGACATGGACGTCTTGCCCAACTAACTCGGTTGGTTGGCCCACCTAATAGATGATGAGATTCTCGAGATCAAACTAGATTCTAGAGCAAGATTTAATAAGTAATAGTCTTTTCAGCCAGTACGTTCTATTTCACTTGCCGGTAAGAGTTCAACCCGATCAATGGCACTAGCAGGCTCGAGAGCCCTCTCAAGGAATCTCTTGACTCGAAGATTAGGGCTTTTTCCTAGCCAGAGGCATCTGAAATAAGAGAATCAACCCTCGCATAAAGAGACAACTAAACTATACGCGGCATTTTGGTTTAAAAAGGAAAGAAAAAAGCATAAAACTGTGGAAAGAGCCACCCGGGTTTATAGACCAATCAACCAGGAAAGAAAGTTCCTGCTACTGGAAAACAACTCCCTCTGCCCTTGCTCTGGTTCTATATTAAAGCCCTACGCTCCAGTGTAGAACTTCTTGATCCACGAAATGAGTAAAAAAGGGTTCTTTCCCGAGATGAGTTCTTGCCATTTCATTTTTATAGAGGAAACAAACAAACTTTAGTTGATTGAAAAGAAATGTATATTGATACGTTCAATCAAGTCCTGCTTTCTATTCCTCTTTCTTTGGTTGTAGGGAAACCTTTCTCTTATTATACATGAATCCAATTTGCATTTCATCCGGAAAAGCCATCTTTTTCTCAACAATGTCTTTGCACCATTAGTACATACAGGAGTTCAACTGTGAAGATAGACTAGCATGAGGCTTAACCCTTCCCTTGTCTCCTAAAAAGAGAACTGACTAATCGCTAAGAGCTCACAACTTTCATCAAAGCGTTGGTTTTCCAATGCTATTGTTCGTACTTCATCGTCCATCCACGAGGCTGTAAAAAGAGAGAAATAGGTGGCTATCTAGTGGGAGTCGTTTCAATTGTATGCCAAGAGGTCCCTATAGACAAGGGGACAAGGAATCATTGCTTTTGGGAGCAGGCAGCCTACATCTCACTCTGTCTGTAATTCAATACCTCTCATCGGTATCAGTGTACTCTGTCTCATCGCGAGCCCGTAAATCGATTAACATTTCCAGATATATATGGCATACGTTATTCTCAGATCTCAGAGACAGATGGAGTTAGTCTTATTACCCTCACCAGATCAGTTTGGGCCCACATCTCAGGGTCAGGCGCTGATGAGCATTCTTTTTGCAAATTCCTCTTGCTTGTCTCACGAATATCTCCTCAATGATCAAAGACACCATCGTAAGAATAACCTTATTGTTCTCTAGGACTCCAAGGGTTAAATATGTGGTCTCTAACACTTCGAAGAGCAAGAGGTAGAGAGAATTTGTTGAGAGAGTATAAAGGAATTTGGTAGAGGCTATGGTTTTTCTTTTACAAGATGAAAATCATTATCCTAAATGGGTTATAAGGATATATCTATATGGATAAGGATTAACCCTTCTCCAAGTATTTTTTTTCCACCCATAATGCTAATTAATTAAATAACTCTTATTTAATTAATCGACATACTAATTAAATAACCATATACTAAATCCTATTTAATATATAGTTAATTAATTAACATATAAACATCATATATTTATATGTATTCATCTCTCTAACATTATAATTAATTAATTCTTCAAATCTAATTCACATGAACATAATATTTGAATCTCATTCAAATATTTTTCTGTTACATAATTTGGATTATAGATCACATCTATAATTAATCATTATATATTAATCTCATTAATATAAAATTCACTCAATTGATTTGAATAATTCAAATTATTCCTCATTATCATTCTTAGTGAGCTAACAAGGAGACCTTATAGACCTACATACTAGAAGCTCCAATGATATGAGATTAATTAATTAAACTCTTTAATTGAATTAATCAATATTCATTAACTACCGATCCCTCCACTAAAGCTCGATGGCTGCACTCTTCGCACTCAGATATATTTCTGTATTCATGAATATAACCAATCAATAGTCAGTCGACCTTTTACAAATTGCTCATACCTACAGCTGGGTCAAATTACCGTTTTACTCCTATAGTTACATTTAACTCCTTGAGTAGCACTAACTCCTCTAATGAACAAATAACTTATAGTTCAAGTATAAACTGACACTTTTAGGCCAGTGAGAGATTGAGACCTCATTGTTCAAGACTCATAATCAATTATTAAGGGAGCAATTTATCTACTTTCATTGAGGTCAGGAAGGAGAGCATTAATCTTGTGTAGTTGTGTTCCCAGCTCTTTACTCAGACAAATCCCCAAAATGGTAGACTTGTTGAGTTGGCTAACATTGTCACTCTCAGCCATACAAATTAAAGGATTGTCATCATAAACAAGAGTTTACAACTCACTCAGGATTAAGGTCAAGTTACCTATGGTCATCCTAGTGAAATGTAAGTCTCTTCTAGTAATGGTGTTATATAGGGAGATTATTCATTTCGTGGTTTAATCTTATAAAAACTCTTTGTACAGAATAAACCGCTCACATGTCTCCACATGAACGATCAAAATCAAATAATTTATAGCATTTTACAACAATTGTAACAACTACAAAGTGGGTCGTATTCGTAGTGTCACCAGGATAAGATACTCAGCTTTATCCATCTACTACAGACCATTTAGGTTATTACTTAAACATGATCCACCTGTATGTCAACCACATATATGTTTTAAGTTACATAAAATAACCTTGGGTCTTAGTTTATTGAATTGAATTAATGCATTCTAAATGTTAATAAAATGTCTCTTATTTTATTAAATATATGATCTAGATTTACAAACTACCAGATACATGAGATTTAGGACACCAAATCCAACATATTGCTCATGCGTTGTTCGTACACTAATATACTGTTCTGTATCCCATCAATTGATAAACAACTAGTATCCTTGAACTCTTCAATAGAACACACGACATAATTAAATTCGGAAAGCATTGATCTAAGTACCTTTTCAACAATGGTAGAGGCTTTCAAATCTTTTCCATCCGCTTTCATTTTGTTCGTAATAATAAGAACATGACCAATATGCTCATTCACAAATTCTTATTCTTTCATGTGAAGGAGTTCATACTCCTTTCGTACAGCCTGTAGATGAGCACGCTTTACCTATATTGTTCCCTGATATTTTTGCTTCATGGAGTTTCAAATATTCTTTGGTGTGTCTTTGTTAGGGTTGGCAAAAAAGCTTGCAAGGGTGGGTCCCTGTGGGGACCCGACTCGTTCGGGTCAGGGATTCCTCGGTTTGACGGGGGGTGGGGTCAAACCAGGGAATTTTTTTTAGGCTCCGTCAGGATGGGGACAGTATCCCCGCCCCGACCCCGACCCGGTTAATCCCTGACCCTGATTTTATATATTTTTATTTTTATAAATATATATTTAGAATAATATAAAATAATTAATTTGTATATATGTTTATAATATTAATATGTAATATTGGATTGGACTTTGGAGTTTGGAACCAAGAAGTCTAAAAAAAACTGAAAATTAAAAAGTAAATGTGAAACCCAAATTTCCATTTTTCCACTTAAGCAAGTGGTTAAGGGAATTAACTAAGTAAAAGTTAAAACCTATGTTGAAGTGAAGGAAATTTCAAAAGTGTTGAATAGATTTTTCTTGGGTAGTTTTGAGTTAAGCTTTAATTGAGGGAGTTTGGCTAAGTATAAGGTCAAAAGGACCCATGCGTGAAGTATTAGGAGACATTAACACATAAGTCGAAAAGGCAACCATGCGTTTGTAAGGTTGGACGCATGATGGGCTGAAGTATTTGCAAGAGGCATTGCCAAGATTAACTATGCGTTGGAAGCCAAGGAGAAAAATGACTAAGTATTTGACAATGCATTAGTATGTGTCATGTGTTGGCCTTTAGACTTTGAGAGGTTATTTGGGAGGTTAGTAGTACATGCAGCAGCCAAGGTCTTGAAGAGGTTAGAACAACGCATGCGGCAGCCTCAAGTTACGCATCCAAGGGCACTGGGCATTAGATGCGTTGGATGCGTTGGGTGATAAATGCATTGAATGATGGATGCATTGGATGCTTAGATGTGTTGGATGCATTGGATGCGTTGGGTGATGAATGCGTTAGACGCGATGGATGCGATGGATACAGCAGTGCAATACTATGCGTTGGCAATACATTATGCGTTGGTGATGTGCTATGCATTGATGATGTGCTATGCAGTGGTGATGTGCTATATGTTGGTGATGTACTATGTGTTGGTAATGTGCTATACGTTGCACATCCAAGGGTTTGTGGGTGCATAGGACAAACTAGTAGTATGCGTTGAAGGAGTATTGGCCATTATCCTAGTTGAGCACATAGAGCAAAGGTAAGCCATGCATATGCGGCCAAAGATGAGCATGCGAGCATCTAGCATTTGTGACTAAGTTGCGTTGATTAGATGCACAAGGTAAGAGTGAATGGATGCATTGCGCCGGTTGATGGTGTCTAGACATAGGTAGGTTGCGACAATTGGATGGGCGCATTTGTGGTTAATGCATATATGGTTGGACGAACGCAGATGGAGGATGGATGCATTCAAGGACGTCATTCGGACATGTGGCTAGTTAGGAGGAAATCTTAAGCCTTAAGTAGATTAGGTAAATGTATAAGAAGACATGTAATATTTGAAGGCTATGCGTTGGTGAAAGGAGAGCAAGACACCTTGGGTTGCGCTGATGCAAGATTGCGTTGATGGTGTAAGGAAGAGACACTTGGACATGCGACCAAGTAGGAGGTGTCGACCGTGGAGCGATCTTGGATGCCTATAATAGAGCCAAGGACTTCAGATGAGAACTCAATTTCTCTTCAAAGGACATAAAGAAGAGTGTATTGGGAGGAGGCTATGCGTTGGAAGCAAGACCATGCATTGGTCAAGAGGTTCCAAGAGGGGAGATGTTGTTGGACAGAAAGGACAAGAAGCAGCATCAACTTAGGATGAGAAGTTCTCCCAGAATACTCGTGCGTTTGGAGTGATTCTAAAGCCATATGAAATCTAGGAGAGTCTAGTTTTCAGGGTAGGGCTGCCAAAGAAGAAGCTCCAAAGGATCAGGCTGGAAATTGAGAAAAAGACAGAAGGGTCAGGCTGTTGGGTAAGCTTGGGTCAGTCTTGAAGATTTTACGATTCCGGCCAAACTACGAGGATTTCTTAGCTAATATTTTATGGTAATATTTCTAAGATATTTTAGAACATGTTTGTAGAAGAAATTATCTTAAAATAAGTTTTATAAATATGAGTAATCTGAGCTTTAAGTTGAATCTAGATCGTAGGGTTCAAAAAGGAGCCTGAGGTGATCAAGGAACTTCTAAAGAGAAAGGTTCCTAAACGATCAAGGTGAGTGGTTATTGTGTTGTTGTATTGTTGATGTAATTTCGATATATAGGTAAATATATATAGGGGATAATATTAAATTGACATGATCAGGGATATATGTTTATCTTGTTACTATACTTGTTAAGATATTGCTTGTATGTTTGCTTTGGAAACTGAAATTATATCGGGGATGTATAGTTAGCATGCTTGCAAAGGTACTTGACGGAAAAATATAGTTGGCTTCGGCTGGCGAAAAAATATAGTCGGCTTCGATCGGCGGAAAATGATAGTCAACGACGACCGGCGAGAAATATAGTCAAATTACCTA
Source organism: Benincasa hispida (assembly GCF_027475165.1). Taxonomy (NCBI): domain Eukaryota; kingdom Viridiplantae; phylum Streptophyta; class Magnoliopsida; order Cucurbitales; family Cucurbitaceae; genus Benincasa; species Benincasa hispida. The sequence continues at coordinate 91,004,734 of NC_143486.1, read as the reverse complement.
AGCATAACTAGCGAGACATAGTCGATGTGCACATTGGTGGGATAATAGGGTACAAGGAAAGTTTCCACATGAATTGTTGTTGTCTTAGTATACGTGTGAAAGTACTGGGGAAAAAGTAGGATCATACCAGGGATAACCAATGGTAAAGCTGGGGATGTTTTTATTATGTGATAACCAGTGGTCAAGCTGGGGTTGATTGTTTTAACCAGCGGTCGAGCTGGGGATTGTCCAGCAGTTTGGCTGGAAAATAATATTGAACTTATGGTAATGTTCTTGTTGACTGTGCATTACTTTCCAAAAGTATATTTCTGTTGACAAAGTTATTTGTTTATCTAAAGACACCACTCACTGGGCTTTATAGCTCATGTTTTCCATGTTTTATGTTCTACCCCCCCAGGTAGTGGAAGGTGAGGAGTTCCAAGGTGCTGCTAAGGTTAAAATCTGCACAAACCACAATTATACTTCCGAAGGGTTTTACAGTTGTTATTGTAAACTTTGTTATTAAATCTTGGAGTTGTATAAACGTTACATTGTTGTAATAAAATGGGCCTACTTAATCAGTTGTTGTTTATCTCCTTGACTTAAACAGTTGGTTGTTGAATTTGCTCATTGGTATCAAAGTTATTTTCGAAAGAGTTATTAGGTAGTAAGTGTCAACAAAAAGGTTGATAACTGCTACAGTCATGCCCTTTCTCAGGCTCAGAGGGTAGTCTAGGGCAGGGTGTGATAGTAAAAAGCCTAAAACCAAAAGAAAGCCCTAAATCTTCTCCTCTCCTCCTTTCTTCTGCCGAAAATGAGAATCATTGAGTTGAGATTAAGTCTTTCTTTGCTTTGAGAATCAGTAAACTGTCGACTGCCCTAAATCCCTCAACAGCCAACGCAATGCCACCTCAGGTCCTCACCCATGAACATGTGAACGCCGTGAAGGTTACCCGTGAACGCGTGAAGAGTACCAATGCAACACCACCTCAACGCGACACGACCTCCTTCAATGCGAGCTCACCCGTGAAGACCGAAGAGTGTCGTGAAGCTTGAACTGTGAAGACTGAAGAGTACCAACGCAACGTCACCTCAACGTGACCCCCCTCAATTCGAGCTCACCCGTGAAGACTAAAGAGTGTCATAAAGCATGAACTGTGAAGATTGAAGAGCCTCCCTCAACGTGACCTCCCCCGTGAGAATCATTGAGAAGCTTACCGTGAAGAGTGCCATCTACCGTGGTGAAGAGTGTCTATCGTCCGCCCACCCACCGTGAAGACTTTGTGCCTTTAGTTTGAAAGGTAATACATCGCTTTGCCTTTGACTATTTTGTTTGAAAGGTAATACATGAGTCTTGTTTTATATATTTTGACTATTTTGTGTTGTTTTTCATTTGAAAAAAAAAATACTTTGTGCTGTTTTGAGAGGCGAGATCTGTCCGTTCAACTTTCAAGTCTTCAAGCTGTTGCCGTCTGAGATTTGTTGTCGTTCAAGCTGGTAAAAATTTTCTTTCATTCTCCTATTTGACCGTTTGATATTTTTCAAAAGTATGTTTGAAATTAGTAAATAATATGTTTGAAAAGTGTGTTTGTGTATGTTTGGTATTTGAATGCTTTGAATTTTAGGCTTGAATATGTTTGAAAAGTATGTTTGAATGCTTTTGGAGTCGTTTTGAAATTTGAATGCTTTCAATTTTGGAGTTGAATGCCTTGAATATGTTTGAATGCTTTGAAAATGAAGTCCAAGTCTAAAGAGGGGTTTTTAAATTAAATCTTTGGTAGGTTGAAAACAATGTCTTCATCACCTTCTACAAATAAAGATTCTCCAAGTCCAATTCCAAGTCCAATCCCAGATCCAACTCCCCAGATTTAACCCCAAATTATTGACATCGGTTGTTTGGAACCATTTTAAGAAACAAAAAAAACACATAGAATAAACAAAGCGGTTTGTAATTATTGCAAACGAAAATTAGAGGTGAAAGTAAAAATGGAACCAAACATTTGCATCATCATATTTGTTTGTGACATTATTTTGTGGTCTAGCTTTTTTTTGTGACATTATTTGTTTATTACATTTTAAATTTAGGAATAAATAATAATCACAACTAAGGATGGGATGATACCAAGAAAGGAGAAAGATTTGATTGTGAACTCATCGTTGAAGAGAGAAGGACGAACTTAATTGAATGTATAAACGTTTGCCTTTAATTGACTTCTTATTCAAACTTTATTGAATTTTAAGTTGTAAACTTATTTAATGAATTTGTTAGCTTTTAAATTGTCAATTGTGTTTATTTCATAGAATAATTGTGTTTATTTCATAGGATAGTCTATTATTTTTTTGTTTATTTGTTGTGCAAAAAACGAGGAATTCGATAAACTTATTTAATGAGTTTTTTAAAAAAATGGGAAATCCCCGTAGGGAAACGGGGAATGTGGCCTGCAGGGAAATCGACGAGAATCCCCGCCTCTATCCCCGCCCTCAAATGGCAGGGATGAGGGTGGAGATGGGGGATAATTTCCCCAATGGGGCTGGGGACGGGGGATGCCCCGCCCCGCCCCAACCCCGTTGCCAACCCTAGTCTTTGTTGATGATTGTCTCCAAATAGAACGATCTAATATCTTAAATAGATAGTTCTTATTTTTCAGATATTTCAACTTTTGCTCTTCATAAATTTTCTTTTGTGCTTCAATAAGTGCCACGCCTTCTTGTGCTATAGAAACACCATTTTCTATCATGTTCCATTACTCCTTTGACGAAGAGAATTCACCATGAGCATCATCCAATGATCATAGTGGTCATTCAATTTTGGGACCGATGGCTAAACAAAAGTACTCTTTGTTTGCTCCTAAGCCTTTTAGGTGGCTCTGATACTAAATGCAAGAATTATAATCAAATTTAAGTAAAATTATATTCAGCAGAATATTCTCCATAAAATTGAATGAACCTTTGGGTAATATATAGCCATACAAAAACAACCAAAAAAAAATACTACAAATAAGGAATCACTACTAACAAACTCCTAATAATAGAGAAGACTACTACTAACAAACTCCTAAAAATAAGACGACTACTAAAAACTAACAGCTCCATTAAACCTTGCCTAATTCCTAACAAGCCAAAGATTAGGTTTTTTTTTTTTTTTTTTTTTTTTTTTTTTTTTTGAAAACATGCACATAGAAAAAAAGCAAATATCAAACCCATAATTCAACTTTGATAACCTGGATTGTGTTATGATCTATACTTTTTTTGTCGCGGAAAAAAAATCATGAATTTTATAAGTTAACATAAATTTTGTGTTTATTTTTTTGTAGATAATATGTGGAATGGGACAGGGAGAATCAAACCTGTGTTGGATCATTTATAATTTAAAATAAGGTAACAATGTCATTATTTTCATCCTCACATCATTCATGAAGAATATAAATAAGTGGACGAATATGGTTATACTCCTACATTAGAGAATACATGAGTTAGGCTCAAATCTTGGTTTGCTACCCAGAAAATCGCACTAGTAACAATTGCAGCATCATTGCATTGCATGTTCTTAATGAAATGAATAGATATATAAGTCAATATTTCATTTTTTTATATATATATCTAATTAAAAACAGTATACATATAAACGTCGTACATCCTCTCTAACCCCTCAAAAGTCATAAAACCATAAATGACATTTTTCAAAAGAGAGGAGAGAATTATTAGGAAAATAATTTTACATTTGAAATTGAGTCAGTTTGGTTGGGAAAGAGAAAGATTCAACATCCAAATTGAGGAGGTTTGTAAAAGCTATGGGACCAATGGCCCAATTTGGTGGTCCATTCTCATATAGCTGCAATTCTATATGAGGCACGACCATTGTACATCCCTTCCAATGCAACGCCAAATATAGGTACAGTAAAACGAATATATTTGATTGAGATTCTCGTATTTAATAAGATATGGTCCAAAATGTTAAATTGATTTGATTGCAATGAAATAGAGACTATTTATTTACACAAGCATCTTGGTATTATTAAAACTTCAATTTTTTTTTTTTTTTTCATTTATCTATGCATCTCATTCAGTTTTCTTCATGGATTAATCTTTCTTCTCGAAAAAAAGTTTTATAAAAGAAAAGAAAAAAAAAGTCACTTCCATTTTAGAGCTTGGCTAAAATTTTACCATATATATATATGATAAAATGAAAAGCTACTTTTCAATAATGTGTTAAGGATATCTATGATTTTTTTTTTTTTTTTTGGGTTAATATACATGTTGAATCGGTCAATTGTTCAATTATCTATTGAATGAAAATGGAAATTTACTCCTATTGCATAAAGAAATGAAAATTAAAAGACTTATTACACATTTTTAAAGTTTAATGATCTATTTTACCCAAAATTAAAAGTTGAATACTAAATTGTAGGAGTGCAATAAAAAATTGAGAATCCAAACCAATCCATAGCTATCCAAAGATTTGATTTGGTTTTTTTAGTATAAAATTGGACATGTTGGTTTGTATTTGGAGAAAACAAAAAAATATTGGTTCGGATAGATTTTTTATTAGAAAAACCAATTAAATCGAACCGAACCGATGATATATATACATCCTTGAAAATAAACTCCTCATCGGATATTTTTTTAGTATTTTAATTATTATGGTGCATGTATATTTGATGTTTAGATAAAAGACTAATTATTGTCTTCTATAAAAAAAAAGACCAATTATTAGAGAGTGTGTGTTTTTTTATATAGAAAAGTGGCCAGAAAAAAAGAAAATGTCAATTTTTAATTTATAAGAAAAACCTAATTTTAATTTAAAATTAGCAAAAATGACTTAAAAAAAAGTGGAAACAAAAATTAAAAAAAAAATTGGAAGAAAAAGAGAAAATGTCAAAACTGAGAATCAAACCTATAATAAATGGATGCAAATAAAACAAATATATTGGTTTTGTTCTTTATTGGACATGTGTTTGGATCCCTTCCTTGTAAAATCGATTGGTTTGATTGGTTCCAAAATCGATAAATTTGAACCGACTATCCCTTACTAGATTGATACAAACATGTAAATTAACTTATAGTTGAACCTATTTTTAGTTTCAAACTAATAGAGACATTCTTCCCTTCCATCTTCCCTTTACCCTTCTTTAGCATGTAAAGTGGCTTGCACAAAATAGTGATTCTTTTCTGAGTGGAACCTGTTTTGATAAGGAGATTTCAAGTTGTCAAAAGATATCAACCTCGAATCAAAACTATAGTATGTAATAAAAATACAAAGTTCTCCTTGAAAAAGAATATTTCTCCAAATCTCTTTTACTTTATAATCATAGAATCAACAACATCATGGCAACATCTACGGAGTTGGTCTCTGTCTCTTTTAATAGATATCTGAAACTCAAAATCATTTTTATGTAATATATTTGTTTCTATAGAGACCTCTGAATTTATAACAACAATTCAGGTTTACTTTAAAATCTTAAAAAATGCTAAATCGAGAGGTTCGTGGTTAAAGGGTGACCATTCTTTTAATTAGGCTTTTTTTTTTTTTTTTTTTTACTCATTTTATTTATATGTTAGATTAAAGAATAAAAAAATTTCACATATAGAAAAAATGTCAAACTATTTACAGAAATAATAAAAAAAAAATGGATGGACAGTAATAGACTTCTATCAACGTCTATCACATGGTATCAATGATAGACTTCTATCAATTTCTATTATTGATAGACACTATAAACTTCTATCAGCCTCTATAAAAAATATTAAATTTTACTATTTTGTATAAATAGTTTCCTTATTTTTTTATTTTTGAAAATTCCCTTTAAAGAATGCTATTTTTGCCAAATACTTCACTTTTTTTCTAAAATGGCTTACTTTTAAAATTAAACCAAACACACTCTTAGAGACCATTTGGATCGTAGATATTGTTCCATCGGTACGAATATTAAATGTTTGAAATTTAAATGAATGTATTTAATTTACTAATTTTGTACATAGAAACTAAAACTAATTAATTATTTAATCAAATGTAAGGGAATAGTAATATAGTCATAATTAAACTTAATTATTTGATATATTGTATAATGATTAAATATTTAATCACTTACAATATCAATAAATGATTTTTTTAATTAAATATTGGTTAAATTATTTTATTTAGTTAATAAAATAATTAAATTAATATAAATTAATAATTAATTTATTAATTAATCTTTTTAAAATTAATTTATTAATTAATCCGCCTCTATTCATCTTCTAGGTATAAAAATCCCATCCATTTGAAGAGTATTAAAAAAACTCATGTCGGATGGGTTTTAAAGTTCTCTGGATAATAATATCCTAGGTTTTAAAAAATGAAATCATGTGAAATAAACAAGGATATTAAGGGTCTATTTGATAGAGAATCCAGATTCTGTTTTATGTTTTTAAATTTACTGAATTTAGCAAATATGTGTTTGGAACACAACTCGAATTCAGTTTCTGACAACTTCCGATGATCCAAATGGTGTAAATTCTAAAAATAACATTTTCATATTTTCACTTTATACGAGTTTTGAATTTTGAATTTTGAATTTTAAAGTGTAGAATTATATTAAATATAGATAAAAATACTTAGAACTACTGGATGTCATGTTATAAACTCAATTAATTTTTTAAAAAGTAAAATATGTTATATGTAATATATCATAAATTAATAATATTACAAAATAATAATTATAAAAATAACATAAACCATATTCATAAATAAATTAATGATGATTTATTGTCAACTAATATTTTGTAGGTAACTAAAACAAGTTTTATGATTTACAAATATACTATCAATCTCATTTTAAATAATTATTTAAATTAGAATCTAATTTTTGAATATGATATTAAATACATATATGAAAATATGAAATCTAGCTCTGTTATTACTAGATCCCTTGTTTTCAAATTTTTGTTATCAGATTTCTTACCAAACAGATTCTAAATATTTGTCTCAAATCTCGTGGCAATATCTGTTCGGGCCTTAATGTTAGGTAGATTTTCTTTCTAGTGTATCTATTTTGGGTGACTCAAAAGATGCAAAATACAAATGAAGAGAGAAGAGGCCAACACAAATTTTAGCCCGAGGGGAAAAACAATTGGGCCAATTAGACTTTGCTTGTGATGTATGTAAAAGCATTTTCAAGGATGTCAAAAAACTACCCAGCTGCAAATTTGGCATATAACCAGAAGAATTTGCAAATTTGGAAGTTAAGTATTCCCATCCCATGTTGATGAATCATTCAACTGCTATGTGACATAAGAAATTAGGCATATGCCCAAACCAATTAGAGTTGCAATTCAAGATGGGCAAAATAAGCTAAGGTTGGATGAAATTCATCATCAGCTTTGTTCTTTGGCTCTAAAAACTTCTCTCCTCTGAGGTCACATTTGAACTTCCACATTTCCCCAATTGAAATTAGCTCTATAATTTAACTGCATTTCGTTTGATGTTGATGTCCTAAATATCTTTTTACAGTTTCTTGTCCAAATTAAAACGAAAACTTCTTATTTTGATAACTTAAATTTGATCAAATATATAGATTATACTCATAAACTTTATATTTTATTTGAACAAAAATTTTGATAATATCCTTTAAACTTTAACTTATGTTATTATATTGTCAGAAAGTATTAATATCTCAAAATTTCATCAATAATCTTGATCTTCAAAAATAAGTTTAAACAAAATATTTCTACCATTGGTATATGAACAAAAACGCCATTTTTGTGTTATTTAAAAACCTATTTTAATTCATATGACGAGAAACTTTTGTAGATTAGTACACGGAAATAACTTCTCAATTACTAGAATTAGTTTGCAAATATTGATGAGTCAATTAAGAATAATTACTGCTTGACTCAAGGTTAATGAAATATCTATCCATTCTAACATAAATATATGTATCTACTAATATTCATAATTAATTTATTAAGAGTGTTTGATTTAACTTTTCAAACGTTTAATTTTAAAAATAATTAATTTTAGAAAAATTAAAGTGTTTGACCATCATTCAAAATAGTATTTGAAATACTTTTAAAGTATATTTTAAAGGTTTTTATAAAAAGAGTTTAAATAAAAATGATTTTCTTTAAAATATTTTTTTCTCTAGTCAATCTAAACAAACTCTAAATCTAAATTCATTGTTAGTGCCAAAGTAAGTTTAGTTCAATGGTAATTGACATGAATTTCCTTCATAGAGGTTAAAGGTTTAATCCTCATCTTGACAATTATCTTCTCCTTAATTATCTAGTTAATATTAGACTTTGATTACATTTTCAATAGTTTTAGAATTGAAAATCTTATTTAGTCGTCGAACACTCAGAATTATTCCAATTTGTTTTTCAAATTTTCAAATAAACCATTTTAGTTTTTAAACTTTTAAACTGATTTTATTTTGTATAAATTACAATTAAGTTCTTAAACTTTTAGATTTGTGTTGAACAAATTTCTAAACTTTAAAAAATATTTTAATAGATTTCTAAAATAAGTTTTTAAACTTTTGATCGTACTATTTCAATAAATATTTTAACATTTCAAATTATGTCTAAAAAATTATTAACCAATACAATATCTTTTAAAATTCACATACTTATTAAACATAAAATTGAAAGTTTAACATCATGTTAGATACATTAATAAATATATTTTTTTAATCTTATAATTCAATTATTGTATCAATTCAGTTTTTTGTATTCAGTTATTGTCTTTTAAATAATTCTTTATTATTGTTGTTTAAAAAAAAATAGTCAAAATTTAAGATTAACCGCACGCACACACAGAGGAAGTGGGGATGGTATATTAGTGAGTCAAATGGTGATATAGGAGATATATCATCTCCCCACATAGAATATTGGGTCCTCAAATCGAGTCAAAATATTATATATAACAAGGATTATTATACATAAATTTGAAAGTTCAAAGATATATACTTTTAAAATAAAGGTACTGCTAGATAGAAACATGCATAACCATGTAATTCTAAATTTAAAAGTTCATGAACGTTCTACCTTGGTCTAAGAATTTAGAAATTAGTAACTTTTATTAGTTACTATTATTTTGATGTAATCGCATGTTGACATAATCATGTCTTGCAATAACGATATAAGAGAAAAGTCTAATTTTTTAATTTTTAAAGTTAAAAAATTAAAATAGAATAATTTTAGTAGCTGAAATTGAGAATTCTAGCCTTTTTATAATTTGGAGATTGGAGTGGAGGTATGTTGATGCTTGGATTTCACACGCTTCGTTATCGTCATGGCCGTTTGTGGACTTGTCCTTCAACCCACTTCTCTTAGTCTAGTCTTGCTCTCTGAGTTAATATGCATGAAAGATCTTTACATCGATGTGATATTGAGTCTACCACACGTTGATACCTAAGTTAGTACTAACCATGTATGAGTTTATCAAAGCACACAAAGTAAAAACAAGGCTCTTATTTGAAGATTACCTACTTTTCCCCTTTGGGGATATGATCGGTATAATGCACTTCTTCTGACAATTGTATGTAGTTATGTGTAACTTAGACAATGTCAATGTAGTTTATAACGCTCAATGCTAGGTTGCAGGGCTCCAGATTGAGCGTAACTCAATTAGTTTTGGGTTGGTACATATTTATCAACTCGACTAGTCAACTTAGAACCTAAAGCTCTAACTTCCTATTGGAACATACGTTTTCTAATGATGTCTCTTGATTTTCTTTGGACTCGAGGCTGCTCGTGGACTTTGAGTCTTGTCTAGAACAACTCCAATGAAGAAGAACAAGAAAGAGAGGAAAGGAAAGGAAAGGAAAGGAAAGGCAAGTGGCGGTGCATCATGTGTCAAGTGGGCAAAAAGATCGAGAGAGAGCCCAAATCAAAACACCTGTGTTTGCAGTTAAGAGATTGGTTGTTTGTGGCCTCAAAGCTGAGTTAGCAACTTGGCGGATCAGTTCCATCTTTATATTGTTGTATGTATTGATTTGTATGGGCCGCAAAGCCCATACTGCCTTCTGTCTCTTCTTCTATCTTTTTGCTTCTCTTTCTTAGCTTCCCCCCATGTGAAATATTTTCAAATCACATCCAATAACTCTCCTTCATATCTGCGATCTGCATCTTCTTCGAATCTCTCCCATCTTTTTTAATTCCTTTTTTAGAATCTCTCCCGTTTTTCTTTTCTTTTTTATTTTAATTACCCGCATATTCCCTTCCCTTTTTTTTCTTTTTTTTCTTTTATATTTCTTTCTTCCAACCTGTCTGTATCTGACCAAATAAACCTTCACATTAGTTGCGTGCAAACTTCCTCCACTTTTCATTTTCAACTCCTCTCTTCAAAACAATAATCCTTATCCACATCTTTTTACATTCACTATTTTAAAACAGATTTGAATTAAATCTGTTAAAATCATTTTTTAAAACAGTCAATTTCACGCATATTTTGACATTGATGTCCTATTTTCCGATAAATTTGTTCATGAATACTTAATTTTCAATTTAATATTTTCAAAATAAAATTTATTTTATATATCTATCTATTTCTCATCTAATTGAATCTACTTTCTAATTTTTATGAGTTGAATGCATTCATTTTTTTTTAAAAAAATATATATCATTTTGATTGTTTTAAAATTAAACTATTTTCCTTAATATTTTAAAATTAATCTATAACGAAAAAATATATCATTCTAAACAATTATTTAACTTTTAAATTAAAAAAATATATATATTTGTAGGTCTATTTTAATTATTATATTTAAAATAAAAAAATTTTGTATTTATTTACCAAATACTATAACTTAATTTTTAAGCTTAAACTGAAATCTACCCAACATCAATTTACTTTATTTAGTAATTATTTTAAAAGTTACAACAATTTCAAACTAAGTTCTATTTAGAGGAAGAAACAAACAAAATTTAGTTTTTATATTTTTCAAATTATTTCTTAAATTATGGTCAAATTTGAAAATATATAAATTATCATTACTTTTATTATGTGCAAGCAAAGTCCTAGATTTTATAATAAAATAAGAGAAATTCTTGTTATATTCAGAAAAATAATTACCTTAATTGATATGAAATTTTTTCGATGATTTAAAAATAAGTCAGGAAGATTTAGGATCGGTTTGGATTTATGTGAAAAATAAAAGATTTTTTTTAAAAAAAAAAAAAAAAACTCATTTTTATTTAAACACTTTTGATAAAAATTGATTAAAATAATTTTTCAGATTTATTTTTTAAATTAAACACTTAAAAATGTATTTTAAATAAAAATAGATAATTATCATTGTAGAAACGCTAGGTAAGATAGAAATATTTGAGAAAAGTGATTAAAAGTGGTTGTAATCTATAAGGAATTGATAGGTTATCTCAAATACTATATTTTATAAATAAATAAATGATGATGCAACGACAGGAACATTTAAAATGAAAATAAAATTTTGCACCATTCACTTATGGGCTAAAAAAAAACGAAATGTCAAAAATTTGGGAATAAGACATGTTTGTCTGATGAACCAAATATGTCTATGATAATAATCCAACCAAGAGAGATAAAAAGTGGGAAAATATCTAGGGGTGCAGTCCAGACGAGCTGGATCTTTGTAATTTGATAATGACATTTTCCCTATATTGCAAATTATTAAATCAAATAACATTAGGCTTTCAGTTCGAGAGCATATAGTATAAAGACTACTCTTTAATATAGGAAAGAAGACTTTGTGATACTAATTAAAAGATAGCCTTTTTGTTTTCCCTAAACAAAATTAAAAGGGATCCTTTTTCTTTTATCATATACCAAAAAGACAAACATCCTATCAATAATCCCTCTCTCGCTCTAACCCATGGGTTTTCAGAGTTGGGTTTCAGCTTTGAATCTTAAATTTAAGACTTGTTTTTTTTGTACTTTTTTATATTAAAATATCAAGGTCATCATCTGTATTAGCATTTGTTGATAATTGATATTGTTTGATGATAAAATATATATGAAATAATTAGATGTAAATATTACTTTTATCCTAATGCTTTTGGTTTTAGTTTATTTTGATTCTTATATTTTTAAAATATTTATTTTGGTTCTTATTTTTTAATTTTGGTTTATTTTGGTCTTTGTGAATCTAAAATGTTTGCTTTGGTCATTGTACTTTCAAAAAATGAGTATTTTAGTCTCTTCATTTTTAAGAGATCAAAATGATCACTTTTTAAAAGTTCAATGACCAAAATGAACCAAAGTTGAAAGCATAAGGACCAATATGAATATCTTGAAAGTAGAATGACCAAAATGAACAAAAATTGAAAGTATAGGGACCAAAGTCATCGTTTTAAAAGTACATAGATCAAAATGAACCAAATGTCAAAAGTAAATGACCAAAGTAGTCTTTAAACCAAACAATTATCATCAAATATAAATTGAAAAAAATGGATGATTCACTTTGACAACATTTATAAATTTGTTTGATGAAAGAAAAATATGACCTAAAAAATGGATACACATTGACGTGTGCCACACACATTCTGATAAAGTTAGTGGGAGAATGAATGCAGTAAACAAAAAATTTATAGGTGGAGGATGAACTTACTTTCTCTTGAGTATCATGTAATTATAGGAGTTGTTGACCTATATCAATTACTTAATAATGTTATGGAGTTAAACTAGGATTAATTTTCAACTTATTATTAGGTCATGACATGTGAAGAACATGCCCCTTGCACATTTTACCAGACTCTCCGCCAACGCCCAACACATTAGTTTAGGGCACCTTCTCCCAAATTTGTTATTTTCTTGGTTTGGCTTTAATCTTATTATTTTAATTGATTCTATTGCATATGTTGTTGGTAACTATGTAATTTTCCACTTAAAATCACTCGTAATAATAATAACAATAATAACCAATTGAATCTAAATCCACTCAGAAGTTATCAAGACAATAAATTTCAAGATTCATGACCATAGACAACCATTTCTTAATATCATTACACCATCACGAACATTATTGCAATCAATAAAAGGAAAAAATCATTTTTGCTTACTATTAGGTGGGTGTGAAACAAAGCTTAAAACTGAATTGAATTCTTCATTAAAAAAGAAAAAAACACACATTTACATAGGAAGAAGATAAACTACTTTGTTGTATCGAAGTCCGTAAAAATATAAAATAATAATAATAATAATAGATGACCATGTGGAAAGCACAACAATTTGATTATAAATTAAATACAATTAAGTATGGGCGAGTGGGAAGGGAATCTTAATAATGATCACTTAAAAATAAGAGAGATCAAATTACATAAATGGGTAAAGAAAGAGGAAGAAGGGAAACAGGGAACGCAAGAGCGGTCATTGTGATGGCGAAACGGACAAAACACAATTGATAAGAAAATTGAAATAATATAAATGATAACAAAGAGCGTAAATTACTAAAATTTCATCGCCCAATAGTAACGCAGAGAGAGGGCCCACTAACAAGTAATTTCAGTGGCTTCCGTCTCCATACAAACCATTCAACCGCCTCACGACGTGGCTAGTTCTGACTCGCTCAATTCCAATATATCCGCTTCTATTATTTTCTCCCACTTTTAATTTATAGTTTATTCAAGCTTCTGTTTAAAATTAAATAACTACACGTTCATAATCCCACAATCACAGATCTACTTTGATATAAAAGGAATTAATGCAATTTCAATGCCATTTGAGATGCATATATGTCGTCGGAGTTGTGCAAAAGTAAAGTCACGATGATGGGTCTTTAAGTGCAAAATGAATTGTAGGAATATAGAATCGTAGAAATATATACAAACATGTCTATCTTATCAAATACCATAGGTCAAAATTATGCTCAAATTTAAGTGATGCAACCATGTCTTGATGGATAAAATAATTGAAGTATACTATCATTAGTTTATTCATTAATTAATTTTTGTTTTTTTTTCCCACAATGAATATGGGGATAAAGATTTAGCCTCCAACTTCATGAGAAATAGTACATGTACATACTAATTACTATCGAACCTTGCTCATTTTGATTGATACTCGTAGCTATTTACATGTCATTACTATCATTTAATAAATTATATAACTTGAATTATATAATTTTTTTTTCAATTTTCTTTAAGAGTTTTTTCTATCGATTACTAATTTATTATCTCCTCATCCTTTAAATTCATATTCTCCTTCAATGGGTCATTAGCTCACAAACTCTACTATTTCTTTTTTTAACTTGTCAATCCTTAATACCTCCATCATTTTTATGGTACTTGTAATGTACTTGTCTCAACAAATATGGAATCAAGCTATCACCATCAAGAACAAACTTTGTTTTGTCAATGATCTCTATTTAACAACCAATTAGAAAATTGTTAAGTTATTGAATTACTTACCATGGAATGGTAATAGCTTTGAATCTTCAATTATTTGGATTAAGTATAAAACTAGGGTAGTATGCAAAAATATTTGTAAAAAACAAATGGACTGAAAATTTATTTGAAAAAATAAGGTAATTTTTTTGTCCTTACTCATTTCAGACTTTTGTAAAGACTGAACCTCGATATCCTCTACTACATAGGCGACCCATAGTCCATTGAATTTGCTTTTACCTATTTTATCGTTTGTTTATATAATATCCATTTCAACCATTTTTTTTTTAGCCCTCTGCCTTAAATGAATAACACCTGGGCTCATTGATTTTTTCCCCTTTCTATGCCTCAAATTTCATTGCATACAAACTCAATTACAATTAAGATTAAAAACAATTTCGAAAATAATAGTGTTTTAAAAAATGTTATCTGTTTTTATCATTACTAAAAATTTTGCCATAAACAAACTAAAATATGCAGTTTTTTAAAATAAACAAATAAACATATAAAAGAAAATAAATATTTGAAGTAATTAATTTCGATTTATTATTAAAATTACATTTAGAAATCATTTATGCATTAGTTCTTACGTCAGTAGATTTTTCAAATACCAGATTAACCAACCGAACGATTATATTTGACAAAATTTTAAGACTCATACAATATTTACCCGGAATGTAATCGAGAATATAAATTGATAGACTCACAAATGCTTACTTTTAGTTAATTGTTTAATTTAAAATATTACACTTTTAGCTTTGAGTTTAGTTTCTATTTGTCCTTAAATTTTAAGATATTACATTTTTTACTCAAGAGTATGGAGTTTAGTTTCCATTTGCTCCTATTTCAAGATTTTATATTTTATCCCATTTAAAATAATTGATTTAATTATAACTGAATTAGTTAATTGTTTAATTTAAAAAAATTAATAGCAATAACTACATTTTCTCAAATCTAAAAATGCATTCATTAATAACGTAGGAGCCTTTCAAATTGTATTGGTTCAAACCCTATAATTTCAATTTCTATTTAATAATCAACTAGAAAATTGTTAAGTTATTGAATTACTTATCAATTTTGTTGATTACCATCCATAATTCAAATAAATTGTCATTTATTAGAGAAGAAGATTGTTGTCATTGTTGCGATATACACATACTACAAGAGTTGAGATCAATATTTAATCTTAGGTAGGGTAACAAGTGTTTGATTTAATAAGCTGTAAATTAAGGTTTATCAATGTCCTAGAGTTAGAATTGACGAGTATGAAAATATTTATCAGCATTAAGTCTTTTTTAATCGAATTAAAAAAAAAAGTAAATTTATACATAAAATAGATAATATTGTATTGTTAAATAAATACAAATAAGATGGGCCTAACTCTAGAAAATCTTAAAAAAAAAAAAAAATAATGTATAGAAATTAATTAAAAACGTTATCCTATCCCCCGTCTCCGCAACGAGGGTACGAATTCTTATTTTCTTAACGAGTAAGGAATGGTAGATAACATCACACACGTGAGTCACGATTGTAAATTTATAGAAGTAGCCACAATTTTGATCAACCTGAAGTCTGAACCACTCACCAACGTTCCAAAAACAAAGGACTCGTTCGCTCAGAAAAAAAACTATCTAAACAAATGGGCCGGGTCCGGGCACAGTTTGACCCGAACTCACAATCCGTAGCCAATGCCTAGTTGTTTTCATCCCATTCGTCAATTATTTCCTAACCACTTCTTTTACTTTATATTCTGTTTACCCGTCAAATTGAATTATTTTCTCCATTCCATTTTTCTAATGCGTCGATGAACACTAATTTCTGTATATAAAGTCGCCTCCTCTTCCACTTTCTGCAACACTTGTCCTCCTACTCCAAACATCATCTGACGAAATTCAGAAATGGGAACTTACTTATCCTCCCCGATCATGGCTCTCCTCTTCTTCCTCTTCATAGCTTTATCATCCGCCTCGCCTTCTTCCATCATCCCCGAGAGGACGGACGAGGAGGTCATGGCTCTCTACGACCAGTGGCGTGCCAAGCACGGGAAGCTCCGCAACAATCTGGGAGCAGAGCCAGAGAATCGATTCCACATCTTCAAGGACAATCTCAAGTATATCGATGAAATCAACGCCCAAAATTTGCCCTACCGATTAGGTTTGAACGTCTTCGCAGATCTGACGAACGAGGAGTACCGATCTAGGTACTTGGGAGGCAAATTCGCCGCTGGTTCAAGGAGAAACAGGACGAGCAGCCGTTATCTGCCTCGCCTTGGAGATGAAATCCCGGACTCTATCGATTGGAGGGAGAAAGGAGCCGTCGCTCCCGTTAAAGACCAGGGAAGTTGTGGTAAGTTCCATGTTTCTCGCCTTCTTCCTATTTACTTATATAATGCCTTTCCTATTTTTACTCTTGGTTTTGTGTCTTTTTCTTTTTGCTCTTTTCTCTAGCTTTCTTTTCTCTTTTGCATATTTGGCACATACACACTCAGACACAACCCATTTTTGTTCATCTTTTTCAGTAATCAGTATAAATTGTAATGGATTTTAATTATTTAGCTTTAACTAGTAGTAGTATTGTCACTAATCCATTGGTTGATGGTTTTCATAAGGTCGATCCATGATCAATCATTATAATAGGATTGATTGTCTGTTTGTTAGCCTCGATTTTATGACTGAGAATTGTTGTTGCTGCCTTGTTTCTCCTTCTTTAGTATACAATAGCTCTGTTTGGGTAATTTTGAAATAGATGTTACCATCTAACCAATTATTGGGAAGAATATCAAAGTTGGAGGAAATTGTGAGGTTTTTTTATCTGTGATCTCCTTCTATTCATTATTATTGGATCGGATTTTAATTTTTATTGATGGATCGAATTCTCGTTTGGACTTCATAAACCGTAATACTATAGTTAGATAACATGAATTTCAACTCAAAATGAATCGATAAAAAGAGGAATAACTGATCTATATTATAAAATTTGTAAGATTTCTTAATTTTTGACGACATGTTGCAATGATTTAACTAAATGAGTTGAATTGAAAATTTGGAAAATCTGTAAAGAGATATTTAGGAGAATTGGGGTTATCTGTTTGGTGTGGGGTGCTTTCACCGGAATTGGCTTTTCAGGGGAGCGCTTTATGAGTTGCTCTGCCTTATCCTTTAATTGGGACTGGCCCGCCACATGGCTTTTCGGTCTCCATCAACCTTTAATCATGAGATATTTTTTGAGAGATTTAATCATTGATTTTTTCTTTGAAACAATGAATCATGGATATTTGAGATTTGAATGGGCACTTTCACTTTTCTTTCCCAATTTTTTGTGCACACCTATCTTTATTAAAATTGTTTTATATACATTTTTCTAATATTATCGGCGCATGACGCATTAATATGCGACCAAGAAGTCATTGAAAACCAAATTGAAGTACTAGTTTTCCTAGAAGGAAAAAAGAAAAAAATAGAAATACTAGTTTAATTTTGATAGGTGATAATTAGTATGCTTTGATTTTAGGCAATTGATAGGTTGACTAAAAGATTAATAGATTACACATATGTATTAGTTATTGAGTTTAAATCCTAGGTAAGGTCATGGACTTTCCATTTCTCCATTTGGCTACTATGGTCCTTCCATATATTTTTTTTTAAAGAAATAACTATTTTAGTCTCTAATTTCAAATTTCTAGCACATTATATGTACAAGAAAAATCATTTGATATAAAGGCGTGTTAATATTTCAAGAAAATAGTGTGTTTGTAATGCATTTTTAAGTATTTAATGTAAAAAATAAGTCATTTTAGAAAAAAAAAATTGAAATGTTTGACAATCACCCAAAATAACTTTTGAAGAGTATTTTCAATAATTTTTATCAAAAGTGTTTAAATAAAAATGAATTTTTTGAAAAACATTTTTTTCATAAGTTAATCCAAACGGATCCTAAGTATAATGTTCCATTGAAATTATGAGATAAAAAAAGTTGAAGAAAGGGAGCAATCCCTTTTAAAATATAGACAATTTAAAAAGTCGACACTATAGAATTTAAAATTGAGGTTTTTATTTTATTTTATTTTTTTATTTTTTGTGGGTAAGTTTTTGAGATTAATTTGAGTTATATCTATACTTACAATTATTTCTTTATTATTATTTTTGAAATACTTTGATCTTAATACTAAAATCACATCTGTACTTGTTTCAATAGCATCTTCTTTCATGTTATATGATTTTGATGTATGTAACCTTTATGACGTTCTATTGAAAATATCTCAATAGAAACCGGTGGTTTTTAATGTACTTTTTATTTTTTGTAATTTTTTTTAATAATAATAATAATAATAAACTCCAAATATTGTTACACTCATTCTAATGATTTATTTTGATCAATTAAAATTAGCTATTGTGATGTAATTTTAGATCTTATTATATTGTCAACATGAATGTAATTCAATGATGCTTAACTATACTTCTCACATTTGTTGTTATGGAAAAAAAAAAAATTCTCATATATCGATAATTTATTATTAAAAAATAATATAGTGGTTTAAAAATATTTATAGTTATTTTCACATGAAAAATAGTAATTTAGCCTATTAACATCAACTTGAACTTCAAAGACTAGATCTGTTATTGATTATGGAGAGAGAAGTAAAGGAACTGTTCAAAGGGATGGGTATAATAAATTAATAACTTCATCTTAAGAAAATATTTTTATGATGCCATTGCTCATAGGCCATACGATCAGGAGGGACCCCTTGAGCTTGTTGGAAAGCTCTTTCGTAGGCTAAATATATGTTTGCGTCATTGGAATAGGTTTTCCAATTTAGCCCCTAACTATTTATATATTTTTCAATTTAATCTTTTATATGTGAACATCTATGACTTTCAATTCTACATTTTATGCCCTACAAAATTAGGATTGGCTGATAGAAAACGTTGAAGCCTTTTGTTAACTTTTACGAGAGAGTATACACTTCCTTGACTTATTTCTCTAAAAATTTTATCAACTGACTTAGTATTATATTATCCATATGTATAATAAATCAACTACAACATCGATCAATAGAAAGCATATAATTGAAATTTTTTTAACTCACTCGGATGGGGATTAGTCAAAAGATATATTTAGTCCAGTTATTATTTGTAAATTATACTCTCAAGGATACATGGTTATTGGTCACTTCAAGTAGACTAATTGTTGAAGTTGATATGAAGGGAGTTGCTGGGCGTTCTCAACTATAGCTGCCGTGGAAGGCATAAACCAGATTGTTACAGGTGACTTGATAGCATTATCTGAACAGGAGCTGGTGGATTGTGACAAATCTTATAACGAAGGTTGCAATGGTGGTTTAATGGACTATGCCTTCGAGTTCATCATCAACAATGGCGGCATTGACACTGAAGAAGATTATCCTTACAACGGCTTTGATAGCTCCTGCATCCAATATAAGGTCTCTATTACCATACAACTATCTTCTTTTTTCTCTCTCTCTGAGTACCAGAAACATATTTTTGATGTCTGATTATCTTTATTTCTATTGTGTTTGCCTCCAGAAAAATGCTAGGGTCGTTTCAATTGATGGTTATGAGGACGTCCCCATAAACAATGAGAAAGCACTGCAAAAAGCAGCATCTAAACAAGTTGTGGCTGTTGCCATTGAAGGGGGTGGTAGAAGTTTCCAGCTCTATCAATCGGTATAACCTCCATTTCTATGAAGTTTTTGTTTTTTCTTACTTCAAAAAGAAAAGGGTCTAATTTGTTGTATGTGTATGTGTATGTGTTTAGGGTATATTCACTGGAAGATGTGGGACAGATTTGGACCACGGTGTTAATGTGGTTGGATATGGGTCTGAAGGGGGCGTTGATTACTGGATTGTGAGAAACTCATGGGGTGCGAGCTGGGGTGAAAGTGGCTATATCAGAATGCAACGCAACATCGCTTCCTCAACTGGTCTCTGTGGGATTGCAATGGAGCCTTCCTACCCCACTAAAAGTGGACCAAACCCACCAAACCCAGGCCCCACTCCTCCAAGTCCAGTAAAACCCCCATCTGTATGCGATGAATACTACACCTGTCCCGCCGCTGAAACTTGCTGCTGTGTGTTCGAGTTCTCAACCATGTGCCTTGAATGGGGATGCTGCCCACTTGAAAGCGCCACCTGCTGTGATGACCATTACAGCTGCTGCCCCCATGACTACCCCATCTGCAACGTCCGTGCTGGAACCTGCTTGAAGGTACCTTCAATTTCCAATTTGTTATGCATCTTGTCAAAACGCCACAGGGTTAATGTCTGAAGAAGAAGACTCAAACTTATTTTTATGTTGTGCAGGGCAAGAATGATGTTTTCGGAGTGAAGGCGATGAGGCGCACTACAGCTGCAGCCAGACCATCGTGGGCACATGGAGATGTGACTGTTGGAAAGAGCAGTGCTTAAAAGGGTTGCCAGCTTTGGTATGGATCAAAGATGAAAAGACAGGCTTGTTATTGTGGAATGATAACTCTTCAAGGGCCTGCATTTCCCATACTGTATGCCTCTTGGTTTCGCACATTTTAGTTCAATGGTTATTTAAGTTATCACACGATGAATGTATATAGGACGTTATTTGAATATGAACATTTGGAACAGAGACTAATTGCTGTCAAGTTGCATTAGCACTCTGTCTCTGTAAAATTTCGAATTCAGGCTAATTGTGGCTGTGCATTAATTATGATCTCGATGTATCATTTCAATGGTACTTGCACTGTTTTTAGCTTTTAATCTCTGTTTTGAGCTGCAAAGATGAATAACATTGAAGAATTCTGACTTTGGCCGGACCCAAAGGGATTGCGCCTGATCAAGTTAAAGTTTGCCTTCCATGGAGGATAATTCGGGGATTAATTACCATGCAGAACCAATATAATAGCCTCATAAATAACAACCCAATCGCTTAGTTACAAATATACTTTAACAGCGATCCGCAGAAATTATGAAGAAAATGGCAAAAATGAGATTGATTTTAGTTCAGATAAGAACATTATCACATATACACTTTGCAACAAAATTATTTTGTGAACTAAAATATTGTCTCCTCATGTTTCGTTTAGGTTGGGTGAAGATTTCTCCAAAACTTTTTACATCCTGTTAGACCTAAAAATTAAGTTAATAGATTAAGATAAATTTAATATTATACTAACACTTTAATATTTCTCATTTGGAAGTTTGAAAATTTATAGAAGACTAAACAAGTTGAAAAGAATATTAATAGAGCAAATTAACATGGCAGGAGTTTAAACACAATACCGTATGAATTTTTTTGCTTTGATACCATACTAAATAACCACCCAAATGCTTATATTTTGGATGAAATTAAATTTAATATCGATCTTAATCGTTCCAATTAAGCTATCAAAAGTTTTGTAATAAAAGAATTATGGGTCGCTGTTCAAAATATCAAAATTAGGCCACACTTGGATTGAATATTAAAAAAAGAAAAAACCAATAATGATGATGACAACGACGATGATAAAGTCTATATTTATTCAAGTTTCTTATATTATTGTTTGACAAGGTAAAGTTGAGGAGTTATTTATTTCTTTAGATGAAATGTTCAGTTTTTTGTCTCATTCCGCTGTAAGCTATATATATATATATATATATATACATATACATATACATATACATATATACATATACATAGCATTCCTAGTCACACGGGAAGAGAGGTCAAATGGCAAGGCCCGGCGGTCTTCGTAAAAGAAGAGACATTTGTCGATAAGCTTGTGCTTGTTTGGAGGGATCATCATAAATGATTGAAGTGTGTTGTTTTCTGTACATAAAATATTCAGCCAAAGCTGCTCCTGTGTTCGCGTTTATTTATGGCATGAAACAACTCGAAGCATGGGTCTAGCTTATTGATACGTTCTCTAAAAGCCCCCTTGAATACATTTGATTTCTTTTTTACCGACAAAAACTCGTGCTCGAAAATGAAATAATATATATATACACACATATACACATATACACACATATATATATATACATATAATATGTATATATCTGTGTATATATATATATACAAATATATATGTGTATATATATATATATGTATATATATCTATATATATAGATATATACGCATGTCTATATATATACATATATACGTATCTATATATATACACATATATACGTATCTATATATCTATATAGATAGATATATACGTATCTATATATACACACATATATACGTATCTATATATACACACATATATACGTATCTATATATTATATACACATATATATATATATGTATATATATACATATGTAAGGATTTGGACATATATTTAATGGGGCATATAATGTATGAAAGAGAGATTTGTTAATTAAGATATAAAAAGGAACTTATTTCAAGTCTTTGAACATAATAGTAATTTAATAGGGTTGAATGTTATTATAATCCTTTACTTTAATCTTTTACGTCTTTATATTTTTAAGATGTTTATTTTAATCATGGTGCTTTCAAAATTTCTATATTAGTCCTATACTATACTTCAAAATGAAAAAAAATAAAAAAAATCATTTGTCCCTTGTTGGCAAAATATTAATTCTCTAAACAAAATATTTTAATGTAAAGATGCATGATTTTAACCTGGTAGGTATACGAGGATAGTTCTAGTTAATTGAATCCAATCTCACCTACACGGTAAGATTTTGCCTATCCTTTTAGGAATAATAAGATATATAGCCGTAGTTATACTATCATTTAGAAAAATAACAAAAGAGAAAAATCTTTATGACTTAAAGTAAAATGCATGAATGTCATGTGAGTCCAATTTTCTGAAATCATAAAATGGCCTCATTGTCTCTTTTAATTGCAGTGTAATTAATTCAACATCTTTACTAATGAGACGGTAATTAATTGTTCAAATATATATCCGAGCAGACTTTCAACGTCAACTAAGATCATCATTCAAGTAAATAGTTTGCCATAAATCTCGTGAGTTAATAGTGTTTTGAGTTTTCGAATTAGATTCACTATAAGAATTTTGGGCTTTAATGTCGGTTGGAAAAAGTGATACTAGATGTATAATGTCGGTTTTGTAATTTTGTTTTGTTTTTTTTTATAGGTGGATCTTTAATGTTGGTTTTAGACTGATATTGTAGGTGTACCTTTAATGTCGATTTTCTTCTTAATTTTTCCTCACAATTTCTATTTCGCTCCCATTTTTTTTCATTTTCCTTTTCACTCTCCCCCTATTTTCTTTTTCCTCTCATTCTTATACTTTCACTCACCCACAACCCATGCGAAACCCACGAATGCAGGCTTATAACTTATGAATACGATGCTTCTCATTGGAAAATTTTGGAGGGAAGCCAAGGTTGAAGACAACTGCGAGTCTGAAAGCTAATCGTGTTCTTGAACCGTCAAACCTTGCTATGGAGGTGGGCTCAGATTCAGACCCTTTTCTTTCTCACTTCTCTCTTCCAAACCCTTGCCATTTGTCCATTGATCATGGGTGAAGAGTTTGTCGTGGCCTGTCGATCGTGGCTACAGGTCCGTTCGCCATGCAGGTCTATTCATTGTGCAGATCTGGCCTCCGTGTAATACAAAAAGTCTGATTTTGAATGAAAGTGATCTCCCTCAAATGAGGAAAGGAAAGCTTTATTTATAGAAGGGAAAACAGAATATAGCTTCTGTTTTTACAACTGAATCACTAAAATAATAGAATATAGTTTTTGTTTTTACAACTGAAACTAACCATAAAAACTTACAAATTGAAGTTATGTCATATACACCATATTCCACCCCCTAAAATTAAGACTCTTCCTCGAGGTTTATTAAGAAGCTAACTGGAAATCATCAGGAGCAAAGTAGGGTTTCAAATCTTCTTCATTGGAAACTGGATTGATGTGAAGGTCAGTCGATAGCTCAATACGATAAGTATTCGAACCATATCTTTGTAGGACTTTAAAAGGCCCCATTTGTCTATCTTTCAGCTTGTTGTAAGTTCCAGCTCGGAACCTTGTCTTACGTAGGTGGATCATTACAAGGTCTCCTTCTTTAAAATTGATTCCTCTTCGTGACTTGTCTTTAGTTTCTTTGTAAGACTGCGTGGTCTTCTTTAAATGGTCATGAACTTCTTGGTGCAATTCTCTATTCTTTCAATCAATTCTTTCAATCATACTTTCAGCTTTAAGACTAATATCCACAGAAGAAGGTAAATTGGCAAGATCAAATGTGAGTCTAGGAGGTTGAGTATATACTACTTCGAAGGGGCATATTCCCGTTGATCTGTTCTTCATGTTATTGAAAGCAAACTCCGCTTAAGCAAGAAACAAATCCCATTGCTTTGGTCGTAAACCACTTAAACATCGTATGAGATTTTCCAAAGTTCTATTGGTTACTTCAGTCTAGCTGTCAGTTCGAGGATGTGAAGTGGTGTTGAATTTCAAACTAGTGTCAAACTTCTTCCATAAAGTACGCCAAAAATGACTTAAGAATTTCACGTCTCTATCAAAGACGATTGATTTTGGTATTCCATGAAGTCAAACTACCACTTTGAAGAAGAGGTTAGCAATATAGACCGCATCACTCATTTTTTTGCATGCTAGAAATTGGGCCATTTTGCTGAAACAATCCACAACCACCGTGACTGCATCATATCCTTTTTGTTTTTTGGGTAGACCAAGAACAAAATCAACAGATAGGTCTTCCCAAATGGTTGTGGGGATCGGTAATGGAGTATATAATTCGGCATTTGTAGAAGTTCCTTTGGCTTTCTAACAAATAGCGCATCTTTTGACAAAATTGTTAACATCCTTTTGAAGTTGTGGCCAATAGAATCGTTTGAATACTAATTCAAATGATTTATCTTGGCTAAAGTGCCCTGCTAAACCTTTGGAGTGACTTCTTTTTGGAGGGCTTCTTGAAGAGAAGTTTGAGGGATACATAGTCGTTCCTCTTTGAATAGGAAGCCATTCACAATATGGAAGTCTTCAACATTCAAATAGTGTAACAACCCCACCTCCTAGGACTACTAAAAAGAGGATCGCTACTACATGCATGCATAAATATTCTCATTGAGGAAAGATAAAGTAAATTAAAATAGAATAATCATGATTTTGAACTGCTTTAGGTATATAAGAAAATGTTCTGACATCATCTTAAAATCTTAAATCGTTCAACCCGGGCATCCTTTTTAACAAGAAACAAATTATATAAAATAAATAAATAAATAAATTAAATTATAATAAATCCATGAATGAAATAAAAGAAAAACAAAACATGCGAAAATATAAAAGGTCAAATACGGAAGTGAATTCTGGTTCCTTTGGCACTGTCACGGATTCCTCTTGTCAGTTGCCCGAGTGTCCTTGCCCTTACCTGAAAAAAAAAAATAAAGATAAAGGTTGAGTATAAAATACTCAGTAAGTGTAAACCCCGAACTTAGGTTCCCTAGATAAGCATGTTTAGCCAAAGGAATGTTATATTACATATTTATTAAATAGAAATTCATGTTGTTTATAGAGATTATGAAGGAAGGGAAGGAAAATATATCAAATGAAGAAACTCAATCATTAGTCTGGCTGGAGGCACTAAGTGTGGGGTGACATGGCAATTTATTCTTTGAACTCAGGAAGCGGCAGAAAGATTAAAAAGGGGAGTGAAACTTCAAAAGCATGGTTTTGGCAATTGAAAAGAGCAAATTTAGTGAATTCGGTGCCATTTGAAAGTTAGGAGAATCTAGTTTTCAAGGTTGTCCTGCTGAAGAAAGATTGTAAGAGGAGAAGAAAAAAAGTGGAGAATTTGCAGAAGAGGCAGAACTGCGGATTAACCAGGGCTCGAGGTGAAATTTGGAAGTTCCAAGCCAAACTATAAGGAATTCTGGGCTGAAATTTTAAGGTTTAACTCAAATCTAAACAAGTTTATAGAAGGAAATTTCTTGAAAAGAGCTTTGAATTTTGAGTTATAAATTTTTGAAGTTATAACAGGGAATTGGTGCATAAGCAGACAGCTGCTTGTGAGGAACAAGCAAGCAGTTCATCGTGGAGAATTATAGCAAGATTTGAGCATAAGGATCTCGTTTATAAAGGAAATCTCGCTGATTTTGTAAGGAGGAACTCGCTCTAGGGGGAAATCTCGCAAGGAATTGAGGTGAGTATCGCTAAGAATTTCACAGGAAAAGCTTGATCTCGCTGGTATCGCTCTAGAGGATCTCACTAGCATCGCTCTAGAGGATCTCGCTAGCATCGCTCAGGGGGATCTCGCTAACATCGCTCAGGGGGGATCTCGCTAGCATCACTCAGGGGGATCTTGCCAGTAAAGCTGTTTGTATTGATGGAAGTTCCTTTAATAAATGAATTATTTGAGATATTTTACTAGAAATTCTAAGTAGTTTAATCGGGAATTATATCTTTTCAGGCCAAGAAGAGCTAGGGGAAGCGTATAAACCAATAAGAGCCTGACCAACGATGAGTGACTTAGTAAACTTAAGGTTTCCAATACTCATGCATATATGATCAAGTAAAGCATAGTGACATTAATGATGTATTTATACTTCCTCAAGCGACAAATGGTTGGAGAATAACTTAATGCATGTTTCCTGACTTGTATGTGTGTAACACAGGCCAAGGTATGTTGTGTAACCATTACAAAAGCTATGTTTATGATTTTGTTATATGCTTCCTAGAGGAAAGCTATGAGAGAATGAGTTCCTGTGTAAATGAGTGGCAATGGAACAACTCTTGTGTAAATACTAGGCAATAGAATTTAATTTGATGCTACAAAATACACATTTGATACCGAAGGACGTTGAGAAGGTATCTAACCAATTAGGTACCGAAGGACATTTGAGAAGGTACCTGGCCAATTTGATACCGAAGGACATTTGAGAAGGTATCTGGCCAATTTGATACCGAAGGACATATGAGAAGGTATCATAGTAGCTCGATACTGAAGGACAAATTTGAGAAGGTATCTGAGTGAAAGTACCTAAAATATGATGATACTTAGTGTGGCCATATGCACGTAGGCAGTTATGAGTGAGAGACCGAAGTATTGGTCTCTTGGTCAGTAATAAACGTTTGGGAGCTAGAGCGTTTAGGCTCGTTCTCAACTAGGGAATAATAATGTTTAATGATGTCTGAGAGTGGTTTACAGCTACATATAGAAACAATTGCTTGAGTTTACTCATTAGTATATTTACGTGTTTATAGTGATGCTACGCTTGTTGCTTTACGATTCTATAGTCACTCACTGAGCTTTTAGCTCACAAAATTTCTGTGTTTTCCCTTTTCAGGTAGCGATCAGTTTCCTGAAGGTTGATCCAGCTACTGCTTGCCACCGAAAGGCTCGACTTATTAAAAGACTTAGGTTGATAATCTGTTTATGTACACATGTTTTATGAGGAACTAGGGTTTCTGTAGGAATGTTTGGGCCACATGTGAATTTTTTCTATAAAAGTAATGTCTTGGTTGTATGCTTGTAATTATGTAATCTTCATAAGAACTTGAGGGAGGTTAGCTGTTTGCATATATTACTAATAAAGATGAACAAGTTGGTATCTAGATTAGAAGGCTTGGGTGGTGCGTGCTGGCAGTAGGGCTAGTAGCTACCACGGTCGTATCCTCTTCCAGCATAAAAGGGTAATCTGGGAGGGGGTGTGACAGTAAGTGATCCCACTATCGGGATCAGACTATGCATCCACGAGCAATGAAAGATAGCCCGTGGCTCATACAGCTACATCGGTTTTTTTTTTTTTTTTTTTTTTTTTTTTTTTTTTTTAATGATGATAGAAAAACCAAAATACGACTATCTTGCCTTGAAACGCATGTCTAGCGGCCCGTAGGCACACTGTCAAACATGATAATAATATGAACGTGAACTCGTCGACCCATGCATGTCTAACGACCCGTAGACACACCGTCAAACATGATAATAACATGAACATTAACCTGTCGGTTCACACATGTCTAGCGGCCCGTAGGCACACCGTCAAAACATGAAACATGAAAATAAAAGTAACATGAACGTAAACCTGTCGTCTCACCCATGTCTAGCAGCCCGTAGGCACACCGTCAAACATGATAATAACATGAACGTAAACCTGTCGATTCACGCATGTCTAGCGGCCCGTAGGCACACCGTCAAACATAATAATATCGTCAAGGCAAGACAATAAACCGCTCTACTGGTCTATTCATGCATCACATACATAATATCAGTACTGATTAGAAGTTTTAACATGCTCAAAATACTTGTAATTGCCATGCAACTAGCAAAATATAATGTCAAACAAAATCATGCTCCAGAGTTCACCAAGTAACTTTATAGGTCTAATCTAGGTTGCCTGGCACGAAGGCACCGGTAATAGTATCATTTACCTCAACTTGGTCTCAAAAGTCTGCACAACTAACTTCTTAATATCCCTTGGATAAAACTCAAATCAACCCTAAGACATTAACCACAAGTTTAGTTTAGCAACTATGGCCTAGGAAGTGAGTAAAAAATTAAGTAAATCCTCGAGGTTCAAGTCCGAAGGATAACCAACCAACTTACACAAAACTTACCAAATGACATTTTGAGTTGGTGGAAATTGAATGGTGTTAACTGTTTTAGAAGATGTTGACGATTCTGATGAAGATGGCGTGATGACTAAGGTATGCTCAAGGATTAACATTATTTTCTTATGACACTTTTTATTTTTTGTGGTCTAGCTTTTTTTCTTTTTTTTTTTTTGTGACATTATATGTTAATTATATTTTAAATGTAGGAATAAATAATACTACAACTAAGGATGAGATGATGCCAAGAAAGGAGAAAGATTTAAATGTGAAGTCATCGGTGAAGAGAGAAAGACGAGCAAACTTTATTTAATTGTATAACTAAAACTCTCCGATGAAAAGAATGGTCTTTTCTTTGATAACAACGCCCCAGAATCTTCAAAAATCCAAATCCTGAAAGTCGACACAAAGGGTAATAACTAAAATTATTTCTAACACCAAGAGGCACTTCAAAAAGACTCAAACACCAATCCTTGCCCAAAAATAATCCATCTCTTACCCAACATCCAAAAAGGCAGTGGCATCGAACAGTGTCGACTTGGCTGGGCACGGCGGCAGAAGAAAAATTGGACGGCGGGTTGACGTCAGCAAGGCAAGCGACGGACGACTGGCGTGGCGGCGAGACAGCGGCACTGGCGTTGGCGCTGCTTGTGGCGGTGGCGAAGCGCTGGCGGCTGACGTTGACGAGGTGAGGCGCTGGCGAGGAGATCAACGACAAGGCGAGGTGCTGGCGATGGCTAGGGCTGGAAGGAACGGAAGAAGAAGGAGAGAAGAGGGGGGGGGGGGGGCTGCGCGCGTGGGGAGAGAGAGAGAAAAGAAAATTTACTTTAATTTTTTTTCTTTTCTCTTTTCTTTAATCTTTCCATAAATATATATAACAAAACTAAACTCCTTCCTTTTCCCTTTAAAAAAACAAATTCCTTAATTATTTCCCAAAATATATACTTATATATATTTTCCTTTAAAAAAATCCAATAAACACATTTAATTATCTCCATAGATAATCAAATCTCCCAAATACAAGTCAAAATAAAACTCAATCAATTCCAAACAATTAAATCATATTTTAGCTTAGCCAAAAACATAAATCTCATATAATTTATCCAAGTAGCCAACATAAAAAAGAAAAAAAAAACTTAATTACAAAATAAATCAGGATGTTACAAATAGTGAGTACATTTGTATCAAATGTCTGCGAAATCTTTGTCATCCTCATATAGTTCTGGAGGGTGGGAGAAAGTCGTTACTTTCGTGGCTAAAGTAGTAAGAATTATGCATTTTCAACTTAGGGCATCAACCACTTTATTTTCTTTGCCTTATTGGTGTTTAATGACAAAGTCAAACCTTTGTATGAAAGAGATCCACCTTGCATGCATATGGCTTATGTTCTTATGAGATTGTAAGTATTTTAATGAGAAATGATTTGTTAATAAGAGAAACTCTTTAGAAAGTAGATAATGTTCCCACTATTTAAGGGCTCTAACAAGAGCATACAACTCCTGCTCATAGGTACTTCAAGTTTTTCTTGAGTGACTAAGTTTTTCGCTGAAGCATTCAATTGGGTGTCCTTATTGAGACAAAACACCACCAATTCCTACTCCACAAGTGTCCACTGCTACTTCAAATAGGGCTAAAAAATCTAGTAATTTCAAAACAGGGCTTGTGCTCAACTTCTTCTTAATACAATCAAAGTTGGACTGTTGTTTTTTACCCTATATGAAGCTGCCTTTCTTTAAACAATTAGTAATCGGTGCTGCAATGGAGTTGAAGTCTTTAATAAACTTCCTATAAAATGTTGCTAAGCCAAGAAAGGCTTGGACATCTTTTATTGTTGATGGAGTTGTCCATTGAGTGATTGCTTTAATCTTCTTTGGATCAACTTTGATTTGATTTTGGCCAATTAGGAAGCCAAGGAAAGCAATCTTCTTCATAAGAAAGTGGCATTTTTTGTGATTGACGTACAACTTGTCGGTTGTCAAAGCTTGAAATAAGCTACGAAGATGTTGTAAATGTTCTTCAAGGTTTCTGCTATAAACCAAAATATCGTCAAAATATACTACAATAAATTTTTTAAGGAAAGGATGAAGTACTTGATTCATAAGTCTCATAAAAGTGCTCGGGGTATTTGTTAAGCTGAATGGCATGACAAGCCACTCAAACAAGCCTTCGTTAGTTTTAAAGGCCGTTTTCCACTCATCTCTTGGCCTAATTCGTATTTGATGGTATCCACTCTTCAAATCCACCTTTGAAAAGATTAAGGATCCTCCAATTTGGTCGAGCAAATCACTTATTCGAGGAATTGGAAACGATACTTCACTGTGATTCGATTGATGGCTTTACTATCCACGCAAATTCTCCAACTGCTATTTGTTTTGGGCGTGAGTAGAGCTGGTACTAAGACTTAAGCTTGGTTTAATGTGTCCTTTTGACAACAATTCTTTGATATGTTGGTGGAGAATTTCATACTCCTTCGGACTCATCTTATAGTGAGATAAATTTGGTAAAGTAGCTCCCGGAACTAGATCAATGTGGTGTTGTATATTTCGCAAGGGGGGCAGCCCTTTGGGTTCCTCTCTTAGGAGAGAACATTCATCTAACAACTTTTGTACTTCTGGTAGGACTCCATCTTTTTGTGTTTCCTTGGACTTTTCGGCAACAACAAGTCCAAGGATCTCAGCCTCCCTTTCTTTCATCAACGTTTTGCCACTGATTGTAATAAACAAGTGGTTGTAGTCTTCTTTTTTCACTTTTACACTCACATCATTCTTCTTATTTAGTGGAGGTAGTACCACTTTCTTACCCATCCACTGAAATTCATAAGTATTTTCTCTCCCCTTATGCAAGGTTCGAGTGTCAAATTGCCAAGGTCTTCCCAAAAGAATATGACATACATCCATGTCTAACACCTCGCACACTGGTTGGTCTTTATAGCTACTACCAATTGAAAGAGGAATGGTGCAAATTTCACTTACTTGTGCTTTGCAGCCTTTTTTCACCCAACCTATCTTGTAAGAGTTTGGATGAGCTTCCACTTTAAGATTTAAGGCTGCCACTAGCTTTTTGGAGACAAAATTCTCACTACTTCCACTGTCTATAATGGCATTGCACACTTTAATGTTGATTGTACACCTTGTTTTGAAGAGACAATGCCTTTGGGGCTTAGAGTCTTCTTTAGGAGCGATTAACATCCTTTGAAGAACACAAGACAGTCTATCTCCATCATCTGGTTCAATAAATTCAGCCTCCTCTTCATTTTCATCACTGTTTTCAGTCAACATTTCTTCTTCTTCCTCCATGTAAGCTACTATTTTTCGCTGAGGACACACATTGGATAGATGACCAGCTTGGCCACATCGAAAACACTTGCCCAAAGAGGGCCTATGGTAAGGATTTTGAGTTTTTTTTTTCTTGAGAACGACCTCTGTTTTCTTCTCCTCGGCCCTTTCTTGATTTTCTTTCTCTTTTCCTTTGGTCAAAGGTGGAGGATTTGGTGGGTTGGATGTTTTATTCGCAACATTCACCTTCCTACTTGTGGAGGCTTCCCATGCGATTCTTTTTGATGAATTCTTGCAGCGAATTTCATTCACTTCTTCAACTACTTCAGCAAAGGAAATAGCCTCAGATAATAAGTGAAAAGGTTGTAGTTTTACCTTTTCTTTGATGTCCATGCGTAGGCCTCTAAAAAATCTTGCAACCAAATGTTGTTCGTTCTCCATCAAGTTCGTTCTTGCTCCCAATCGATAGAATTCTTCAATATAATCAGCCACCGACCGTGCTCTTTGCCTACAATTTTGGTATTGGTTGTACAATGTTTGCTCATAATTGGGAGGGAGGAACCGTTTCTTTCAACAATCTTTTCATCTTTCCTATGAATGAATTGGTTGTTTACCATTTCTCCTCCGGTTGACTTCTAGTTGGTCCCACCAAGCCGATACATTGGCTTTCAACTTTAAGGCAACTAGATGCACTTTTTTGTGCTTGGGAGTGGTCATGTAGGTGAAGAAGCTTTCCGTATTTTTTATCCAATCAAGAAATACCTCAATGTCGCGTTTCTCATTGTATATTGGCAAGTCGATCTTTCATTTTTTAGTCATTCGAGTTACTTCATATTTCAAATCTCTCACCTCTTTCTCTTCTTGCCATAAAAAACTCTCCTTCTTGATCATATTCACTAGATGAGTTCCATTCTTGGTTTTCTTGATATCTTTCTTGGGGCTATCTATGCATTCTTGGTGGTCTTTCTTGATGAATTTCTTGTTGAAACTAGAAATTTCTTGGTTGTCCAGCACGTCTACCTTTTCTTTCCCATTCTTGAATGAATGGTTGATCATTCCCCTGGTTTTGAGGTGTGGTTGCCCATATTTCAACCCTTTGAGTAAGAGTTTCCATACTTTCTTGAAGACTCATTAAAGTGCCATGAATTCCTCCAAAGAGTTCTCAACAGATAACAAGCATCGTGTTGTAGTTCTTGGAGAGAAAGTGGGGGTTTCTTCCACCTTTTGATCTTGCGAACGAGCATCTCCTCCATTCGGATGGGCTACTCTTCTTCTGGCCATCAGTCCAAGGATTCATGG
The DNA here is from genome assembly GCF_027475165.1 of Benincasa hispida. Taxonomy (NCBI): domain Eukaryota; kingdom Viridiplantae; phylum Streptophyta; class Magnoliopsida; order Cucurbitales; family Cucurbitaceae; genus Benincasa; species Benincasa hispida. The sequence goes on along the minus strand of NC_143486.1, from coordinate 90,971,312 downwards.
AGCTCTGATACCAATTTGGTGTAATAACAAAAGTCTAATATTCAATGAAAGTGATCTCCCTCAAATGAGGAGAGGAAAACTTTATTTATAGAGGGGAAAATAGAATATAACTTCTGTTCTTACAACTGAATCACAAAAATAATAGAATATAGTTTCTGTTTTTACAACTGAAAATTAACAATATATACTTACAAACTGAAGTTCTGTTATTTACACCATTCGGCCTCCGTCCGTTGATCCGCCTCTGTTTGTCCTAGACCGTGTAGGTATGTTGTGGTTCCAGCCTCTGTTCGTCGATCCGATCTCTCTTTGTCGTCGATTCGACCTCCGTTCATTGTGACAGAATTACCAAACATACATTCTAACAAACAAATATGCATTGTAACACTAATTACTGGCATGCTTTAACAATTAAAATACAAAAGACTGAGTAAACATATCAGTTGAAGAAAATCTTCAATCAAACTCAGTCCAGCAGAAGCGAACTTCTCTACGCTCCTTATCGTCCAGCAAACAGTCGCCTAACAGCACCACGGTCGTCTACACGATCGGCAGCACACGAATCAACAACAATCGGGGATGACACCATCACTCAAAGCCCTCGGTATTCTCGTAGTGAGAATCCAAAGGGTGGACTTTGATGGAATTGGTAGAGGGAAGGAGGAAAAGACAATCCTATAGTATGAACAAACAAGTGGGAGATAGTAGAAGACTATCGTATAGTCGGGTGCTTGTCGTTTAAAAAAAGTTACATGATCGTGTAGGCTTAGCTAAGCGATCGTCTATCAAATTGTAAGCGATTGTTTAGGTCTGTTCAGCGTGCTAAGTGGTCGTATAGAAAAAGTAAGCGATCATTTAGAAATGGCGGGCGATTGTTTAGTGCGCGAGTGTGCGATCGTTTAGGAAGATGGGCACTATCTTATAGGCTCTCAACGCTATGCGATCATATAGGTTCACCCCTTGAGCGATTTTTCTGCGTGTCTTTTTCGTGTATCGCAAAATGAAAACAATTTTTATTTTATTCTTCAGTTACAAGAACTGAATTCGAACTTCCTACTTTCGCACGATTCCGGAGAAATGCTCAGCCAATTATCTCATAACCACCTAATTAATTAATTAATGAATATAATCATATTATATTCTTAACTTATAGTTTGATATTATATATCTACTATAGTATTTTCTCCTCTACTTGATATAAATCATATTTATATCAAATTTCCTCCAAAATAATATATCTCATGCATTTAGTCATCATATCATATATAATTAAACAGTTCAATTATATCATATATAATCGAACTCCCTCTTGTCAATTTGAACATTTTAAACTGACCCAAAAACTGATTCTCAACTTTATCCAAGCTACAAAGGGGACCTTATAGACCTATGGCTCGTAACTCTAATGGTACGTGAATAGCTGACTAAATTCTTTAGCCATGAGATCCACCATCCGTTAACTGTCAGGCATTCCACTAAAGGCCAACAACTGAACTCTTCTTACCACAGATATATTTCTGTGTCCATGGGATATAACCAATCATGAGTACGATGACCCTTCACAGATACTCGTAAGTACAGCTAGACCAATTTATCGTTTTGCCCCTGTAGTTACATCTTACTCCTTAAGTACCATTGATCCCTTTAATGAACAATACATTATAGTCCAACTATGTGTGAACACCTCTCGGGCCAAGAGAAGGTGTGTGGCACCACATCGTTTAAGCCTTGGAATCAGTTCTTAAAGGAGCTATCTATCTACTTACCCTTGCTTCGAGAAAGGAGTGAATTCCATCTTGTGTAGCTGAGTTCCCAGCATCCAAATCAGACTAATCTTCAAAGTGATAGGTTTGAGTCGGTGACCTAGCCACTCGCTCCCATGCAAATCAAAGAACCGCCCTCAATGGCAAGAGTTCCGAACTCACTCAGGATTGAGGTCATGATACCTATGGTCATCCTAGTGAAGTGAAGTCTCTGTCATGAAGGTGTTATATAACAAGACGTTAACACTTCGTAGTCAGGTATTATACAAACTCTTTGTATAGGACGCCCCCGCTCGCATGTCCCTTACACGAATGATCAGGATTAGACCATCTGTGACAAGTCATAACACTTGTGACCATTCCACAAAGCGGGCCGCATCCGTAGCGTTGCCAGGATAAGGTTTCCCTTCTATATCCATATACTACAAACCATTTTGGCTATCACTTAAGACATGATCCACTTGTATGTCACCACATACATACTTATGTTACATATAGACAACCAAGAATTTTAGGTTTATTAGTTTGTGGTAAAGCAAATAAAACATTCAACTGAGCAAAATCTAGAAGTGAAGTAAAATATAATATATTATTCATCACAAGCATTCGTACAAACTGTTTACAAATTTTAGGACACGAGACTTTAGGGCATCAACCCCAACAAAATCTACATATTTCTATTCAATAATCTATAGAAATTTTTGTGTTTTGTGAATATTATCATCATTATCATTATTACTATAATTATTATTGTTGTTGTTTTTATTATTATAGTGGCTATAATTATTTTGTTCCATTTTGTCTTGAACGCAAATTCTCTGCAATAAGCATGTCAAGAATAATGTTCTCTTTGTTTTATGTCTATGTCTTGTTTTGCTTCTCAATTCTGTAAGTTCATACTAATGTTGCAATGGGGACAGAGTAGTAGGGATTGTCAATCTTGTCAGCATTACCATTTTCTGTAATGTAGAAGTCTGAAACTAGATTAGAACAGTAGTTTTTGTGCTCATTATTTTTAAACTTTTTACTTTATTTATTTTTGCATGAAAAATGATATTTAATGGCTTGACCATGAAAATGGGGTTTTACCTTAGTTTTTGTTTGAATGCTATTGAGCTTTTTTCTACAGTGAGATTGATATACATGTAGAGAGAGAAGACTGAATCAATGTCATTTTTTAACACAACATTAATGGCGTTGGACTGACATAGTTGGCTAGAGAACAGTTCTTAAAGGTGCTCTTGAATGTCTGTTTGACTTGTCTCAGGGTAAGTTGATTTCGTTGTATTTCATTAATGAAATAATTTTGAGTAAAGATTTTCATTTTGTTAAGTTCAAGTTTGATGTGTAAGGCTAAATTTTGATTCTTGGGGATTTAAAGGAAGATAGGAAGATTGTATTGGACATGCTTTAAGAAGGTTGACAAGTGGAGAAAGTGCACCCAACACAAAAAGGACTTCATAATAACATTAATAACAAGTACAAGGTAATATTTATAAGATGCTTATCTTAAAAGTCTATTTGTTCTAAAGTTTTGGATTAGATTCAATGTTGGAATGCTATGACTATCCTGCAGTTATGATAGTCATAACTTAGTTGTTTATGACTTCCATTGAATGGTTTATGGTAGTGGAACTTCTTATACATCCTTTGGTAGTTTATATTTATGCATTATTTGTCTAAATAAATCCGGTTGCACTATGGTAGTTTGTGGGTTATTCATGCATTGTAGGTTAGGTTAATTCTTCATTATCATTATCAAATCTTTTGTTATCTCTTGTTTAACCATTTATTGTGTTTCTTCGTCAATTTGAATCTAATTCGTTCTTGGAATCTTGTTTGGATAATCTAGGATTGACCCTCGATAGCATCTTTTAGTTGGAGACGTTTTTTGTGGTTTCATTTGATTGAAGTCTTGTATCTGTTTAGTGTGCATTTTTGTTGCTTGAAGTTTTGGTGTTGATTATAAAAGATAGGTTTAAGATTGTATGTGACTTGGGGCATCTTATGGAGTTTTTCTGAGGTCGAATCCTTTTTATTTTTTTTTCCCATTTCAATTAACTATAAAATAATGTTTATATTGTGATTTTAATTGATATAAACTGACTAGTGCTTGATTATGGTAAGTGAGGAGGCATATGCTTGTTACCTCATTGGTCATCAGCTAGTCTATCACTGAGGCAAGTACCCAAAATCCCATAGCTTGTCATCTTTCTTTGATTCCAAACTTTATCTATTCACTTTTTCTTTTTGTACTTATTGAGCTGTTGTAACTTTAAGCATTAGTCTGAGATCTGTTCAATATTTTCCTAAAAAGATCTTTGCATATCATCTTTATGCGATTCAAATGGTGGATGATTTGTAATATGTTTCCATCTATTAGGCATTTTGTTCATTGTTAGCTTGTTTTTTTCTTGTTAAGTGTGCCATTCGTTTTGTGTTTTGTATCGTAAAGCTTTATTTGATAGATGGTTGTGGACTTATTAAACTTAACAAATTTAGATTGAGTTTGACATGATTTGTAGAATAGTAAAAACTGCTTTTCTTGAAGTATTTATAGAAAGAGTCTAACTCTAAGGACACGCGTCTCGAAATATATCTCAAAATTAATCTTTAGAGTTCTACTTTCTTATTTGATAGATAGTTGCTAAGAGTTCTCTTTTCTTATGCTAACTACTTGTGTTTGTTGGCTTTTGAAATCACTTCTTTCTGTAGATTTTATGGTTTATTGTGATATGTGTTTGGATTGATGGAATTTTGAACTTTGCTGAGTTTTTGTTTTTTGGATTTTCATTTCATTGATAGGAACTGAGTCCATGAATCTGGAGGTATAAAATCGAATGCCCATGTGACAACTTTTGAGATTTGAAGTCAAGTGAGTAATCAGATCCGAGTTTTTGTAAATCATTGTTGTTTATGTTATTTGTTATGTTGAGAGAAGATCGTTGTTTGAATATTGTTGGAAGTGCATTTCTTTGAACAGGTGTTAAAGTAAAAATTTTTTGTATTGTTGTGGTAGTGATGTCATGTTACTGAAATTTTCCTAAAACATAAGAGTTATAAAGTTAGTTGTAGGTTAAAATATGGTAATGTTCCTTAGTTTAGCATTGAAATTTGGGATCATTACAATGACTATTCTGCAGCTATGGTAGTTGTTTATGGGTTGAGTTCATTTCTTTCGTTATTTATAAATTGCTTATATTAAGGCAACTTATACTTGTTTGTTTATGCACTCTCATATGACATCGCTCGCACAAGTACATAGAGGTTCTGGATAGAGGGCATAACAAACTCATCCATAGAATAGAAAAAAGAATAGCAAGTTTTGCATTCATTCCTTTTGGAAAGTTTGTATAAATGTAGTTTCCATACTTCATGTAATTTCTTTTAGTACGATTCATTTATTTTAAAATTATTCTTGATTTTATATACTTAAGTTTGTACAATGGCTTCTTTGCAGATTTTTTGAGATAGTAATGACACTCCAAAGTAGACAACCAGCTCTCTCAATCTTTAGTTAATTTTTTGTATTTGTTGAAAGTTAAGTTGTATATACAAAAGCAATTAAGATTTTGTTTTGGGATTTTTTGATACGTAAGCAGCCAACTACTGCTTTGCAAGTATAAACTTTGTTATTCTCTTTGGGAGCTAACTATTATTCGTACTTTGTGAACAAGACTTAGATTTAAATTTTTGTGTTTGTTGAGATCTTAATATATAAAAACAATTCTTGTTTGTGGATAAATTATTATAATGTCGGTTTTATCTTTTTGACCGATATTAAAAATGGATTGGACAATGTCATTTAAAAAAAAAACAGACAATAGTTTAAAAATGGACAATAATTCTTGGCTTTAATGTCGGTTTAAAACTGACATTAAAAAGCTTTAATGTCGGCTGTCTTTAATTTCGGTTTTAAACTGACATTGTACACCATCTTCAATGTCGGTTTAAAACCAACATTAAAGACAACCGATATTAAAGACCTTTTATAACACGATCTTCAATGTCGGTTGTCAATCGACATTAAAACCTTTTAATGTCAGTTTTAACCTGACAGTAAAGCCCAGAAATCTTGAAGTGATTTGATAGTTGTTTTGAATTTTTGAATCTTGTACATCAAATAATTTCAAATCTTGTTTTGAAATTTAAAATATCATATTATATTAATGATCCTAATTGAGATTTTTTTAAAATTTTTTTATTATACTTTCTATTAATCTTAATCAAGATTCACAGGTTTTAAATTATTTTGAACCTTATATTTATTATCCTTTTGTTCCAAATAGAAAATATTAGAATACAACACGTAGGCCTAGCTAAAATGCACACAAAATGTGCGTTGTTTGCTTTAGATTTAGGATTGTTTTTAATGTGTTTTTATCAAATCTGATGTGTTTGCTAGTGATTTCCAGGATTTATGATCGAGAAGTTAATTATACTCAAAATAAGCCAAAGGGGACTAAATTAGGCTTAAAGGAGTTAAAATTGAGAAATGGATCAAAGAGAGTGAAGAAAATAGGGGAAAATGTTATGTTCCAAAAGGCAGAGGAGCATTAAAACACTGGGTATAGCTTATGACGCTATGACGTGAAGTGGTGATTAATGACAGACGGCAGTAGCTGCATTAAAGGATGCAACATTGCAACACTTCGGCAAGAAAGATTAGCGTTGCAACGCTAGCTTTCCTTATTTGAAAAATCTGATAATTTTGTCAAGGATTTTGTGCCAACTTTTCAAACCTCTAATTAATTTGACAACTCTAAACACACAAGTGCGAATTCTGACCTAATTGGTAGACATTCAAACCTAACTTTGAGACCAAAAAGAGAGAGTTCTTGTCCAAGGGTAGAGAGTAAAGATCGATTGTGGGACCGTTCAACTTTTTGACGTGCTAACAGAGAGAAGACTGGAAATTTGTACCAAAGGAGAAGCATTCCAGAGAGTTCTTTTGTGCATGCCCCGTGATAGAGACACACCTCCTTTGCCTCTTGATCTTGAGATTGAACGTACGTTTAGGAGAAACCTTGGAGTCAAGCAAGAAGTGGAAGAAGTGATGGCTGAAGAAGCAGAGAAGGCTATTAGGGATTATTTCCAACCATTCTTTCCCATTGCTTAGCTCGGGATTGTGAATGCACCTATAAATGCAAACAATTTTGAGTTCAAACCAGGATTGATTCAAATGGCGAAGGACATTACTTTTAAAAGACAACCTATTGAAGATCCTCACAAGCATCTAATACTATTCCTTGAAATTTGTGAGACGGTAAAAATTAATAGAGTTTATAATGATACCATAAGACTGAAATTATTTCCTTTCTTTTTGCAGGATTCAGCTAAGGATTGACTTGAATCAATTCTATCGGAGAGTATTGGAACATGGGATGAACTAGCTCAAGTCTTTTTGAACAAGTACTTTTTGCCCACCAAATCTTCCAAATTGAGGTATGATATTGTAGCTTTTCCTCAACAACCCGATGAACAACTTTATGAATGTTGGGAGAGATACAATAATTTATTGAGGAGATGCCCACATCATGGATATCCAACTGGTTGCAAATTCAATTCTTCTACAATGGATTGGATGGTAACACTAAATCCATTCTAGACACTAGAGTTGGGAAATCGATCTTTGGAAAAACTGCTATTGAGGCTTATGCTATCTTGGAGGACATGGTCACTACGAGTTATAATTGGCTAAGTGTGATTCCACCACCAAAACCAACATGGTGTATGGAATTGATGAGTTAAGTGTTATTCAGGCTCAATTGACCATAATTACTAACACTATGTCTAAATTGGTTGTAGGAGACAATCATTAAATTTACCATCAATAGCTTCTCAAGCAACCATGACGGTAGAATTTCAACAAGTTTGGGGTGGGCAAGATGTTAGGGTTGATGCCCTAAATCTCGTAGGGTCCTATAGTTTATAAACCTTGTATGAACAAATATTTAAGTGATTAATAATATATGATATTTATTCACTTCTGTCTATGAAATATATGATATTTTAGTTGCATTAACTATAAACCAATAAACTAACATCCGTGGTTATCATTGTAACTTAAACATGTATATGGAGACATATAGGTAGATCATGTTTAAGTGATAACCTAAATAGCCTATAGTATATGAATAAGGCTGGATACCTTATCCTGGTGACATTACGAGTATGGCCTGCTTTGTAGGTGTTACAAATGTTGTAAAGTACTACAAATGATCTGATCCTGATCATTCATGTATTAGACATGCGAGCAGAGATATTCCATACAAAGGAGTTTGTATAAGATCGGACCACGAAATGTTTAATCTCATTATATAGCGCTGTTCATAATTGAGACTTTCATTTCACTAGGATGACCATAGGTAAAATGACCTTAATCCTGAGTGAGTTGTGAACTCCTGCCTATGAGGGCGATCCTTTGATTTGCATGGGTGAGAGCGGTTAGATCGCCGACTCAACAAGCCTACCATTTTGGAGATTCGTCTGATTAAAGTGCTGGGAACTCAGCTACACAAAATGGAATTCACTCCTTCCCCGAAGCAGGGGTAAGTAGATAAATTGCTCCCTTAAGGGCTGATTCTAGGTCTTGAACAATGTGGTGCCACATCCTCTCTGTTGGCTTTTTGGTCCTTAATCTCAAATTAATTAATTAATTAATCAATATTTTGATGATAACAAACTCAATTTTTAATTACTGAAAATCTCAGTGTTTTAATATATCCATAGCATAGAGCTCGAAACAGCGATTCCAACACCTCTTGAATCACTCAAATCGGAGCTAAAATGAAGACGATATGACCGAAACAAATCTATAGAGAAAATACCGTGGTGGATAACGTGGCATAACCAGACCATTTGCATATAAACATGTGGTAGCATATTGGTTGAATGGTGGATCATTAAGAGATTAACATATGATGGACTTTTGATTTTTGGATTGATTTAAAATAAAAAAAATGAAATTAAAAAATTTAAAAGGAAAATAAATTTAATATTATTTTATGTTTGTGTCTAACGGGTAGTTTTTTACACATGGTATTTTTTTTATTTTTGGATTGACTTTAAAAAGAAAAAAATTAAAAAGAAAATTAATTTAATATTATTTTATGTTTGTGTCTAACGGGTAGTTTTTTACACATGGTATGTTTTTTTATTTTTGGATTGACTTTAAAAAGAAAAAAATTAAAAAGAAAATTAATTTAATATTATTTTATGTTTGTGTCTAACGGCTAGTTTTTGACACATGGTATATTTTTTATTTTTTGGATTAATTTTAAAAAGAAAATGAATTTCAAAAGAAAAGGAAATTAATATTATATTTTGTTTGTATCTAACGACTAGTTTAGTTTAAAATCTCCACCATTGATTTTTCTTTTCCAAAATCCAATGGTCTAAATTAATTGTAGTTTCTAAAAATTTTTCCATCTCTATATAAACCATCTTCCTCTCCAAATTTTAAACTAACAAATTTTACATTTCATAATCCTCCAAAACTCAAAAGTTCCATTGTTGCTCTCTCTAAGTTCCCAATTTTTTTTTCATCTTATTCTTGAGAGAGTGTTATTATATTGTGAGGATAAATTTGTTGAGTGCTTAAACTTGTAAATCCACTCTAGTGAGAGTTGTATTGTGTTCTTAAAAAATTCCAACATTTGTAACGGTTTGATCCTAAACCGTGGAAAGGATCGGGTTTTCTCTTGAACCCGTAAAAGGAGCGGTGGTGTAACAGTTGAGCTCTAATCCGTGGAAAGAGTAGGAAAGATTTTATTCAAATTCCCAAGAAGCACTTGGGGAGTGGAGTAGGTCGAGTTTGACCGAACCACTATAAAAATTACGGTGTCTTCTTCTCTAACTCTTTCCTTTTTATTTTTGGAATTAATTTAAGTAATTTATTGTATGTTTTAGTTTGTTCTTATTTATTTGCTAATATTTGATAAATTAAATTATCACATTTTTTGTCATCTTATTTGTTGCATAAATTGAATTTTTCTTATTATTTATAAAAAGTGTATTAATTAGTTTAATTGGGTTAATTTAGAAAAAAAGTTTAATTAAACCCTATTCACCCCCCTCTAGAGTTGCCATATCAATCCAACAATTGGTATCAGAGCGGGTTGCTCTTCTTAAAATATTTATTTCTTGATAAACTTAATTGTTTTTGAGCTATGACAATTTTATGTTTTATCCCTTTTACCGATAGTCAATCTATTACAAAGCCTCATTTCTTTAATGGTACTAATTATAGTTATTGGGAAAATAGAATGAGATTTTTCTTGCTTTCTATTGATTATGATTTATGGGATATTGTTGAGGAAGGTTTTAAAATTCCAACAAAAGATGTTGATGGTGTTAGCACTATAAAACCTAAGGAAGAATGATCAATAAATGAAAAGAAAGCATGCTCTTTAAATGCCAAAGCTATTAATTGCTTATTTTGTGCTTTGAATGAAGTTGAGTATAATAGAGTGTCTATTTGCAAAACCACTAAAGAGATACGAGATAAATTAGAAATTACTCATGAAGAAACTAGTTAAGTAAAAGAAACAAAGATTGACATGTTAGTTCATCAATATGAAATGTTTAAAATTGATGAAAATGAAGCTACTTCCAATATGTTTATTAGATTTACTAACATTGTCAATGCTTTAGAAGGACTTGGGAAAAAATACTCAATTGAGAAGATAAAGAAGCTATTGTGATCTTTGCCTAAACAATGGAAGCCTAAAGTCACCGCCATTCAAGAGGCAAAGGATCTCAAATCTCTCTCCATTGATGAACTCATGGGCTCGTTGTTGACGCATGAGATAAAGATAAAAAAAAAAATATGGAGGATGAGAAGAAAAAGAAAGAAAAGAGTATAGCTTTAAATACCATCTCTTTGGAAGTTGATTCCCAAGATGAAGATGACCTTGATGAAGATGATGTTGCCTATCTTTCACGTAAGTATAAGAACTTCATCAAGAGAAAGAAGCAATTCAAGAAGCATCTCTCCAACCAAAAAGAGTCAAAAGGTGAAAAGAGCAAAAAGGATGAGGTAATATGATATGAATGCAAGAAGCTGGGTCATATTAGAACAGATTGTCCTTTTCTCAAATCATCCAAGAAATCCAAGAAGAAAGCAATGAAAGCTACTTGGGATGATAACGATGAAAGCGAAAGTGGGAGTGATAATGAAGAAGTAGCCAATTTTTTCTTCATGGCTTATAATGACAAAGAGGATGAACAAAATGATGAGGTAAATCTAGAACCTCTTTCTTATAATGTATTGTTCGAAGCTTTTGAAAATATGCAAAATGATTTAGAAAAACTTAGTTCTAAGTATGTTGTGCCTAAAAAGAAATACAATGTTTTATCAAGTAAAAATAAGTTTTTACTTGAAGAAATTGCTTGCTTAAAAGAGAATGAGCATGATGCTATGCATATTGATGAAATGAATATCTCTTGTGACAAGCATGCTTTTGATTGTGATGAGAAAAATGCCTTGCTTGACAAAGTTAAATTTCTTGAGCATGATAGTTGTGAAAAAGATAATTTGATTAAATTACTCAAAGAGGAATTTAGTGCTTTGCAAGAACTTGATAAGGCTAAAGAATCTATTAAAAGTTGACAATAGGTGCTCAAAGATTAGACAAGATAATTGAAGTAGGCAAGCCCTTTGGTGATAAAAGAGGTTTAGGCTATATTGATGAATGTTCTACACCTTCAAGTTCTAAAACTATCTTTGTTAAAGCATCTCATAATATGCCTAAGCTTAATATACCTAAGGTTGTGTCTAAGCTTGTTAAATCTAACTTTGTGCCTATATGTCATTATTGTGGTGTTGAAGGCCATATTAGACCTAAGTATTTTAAATTGAAATATGCTCATACTACTTCTCCAAGAAGAAATTTTTCTCAAAAGGCAAAGTTTCACAATGCTCCAAGGAATAATTTCTCTAAGAAAAGTAGAGTGCATAAATTTGTTGTAAGAGATAAATCTTTGCATAATGTTGTTTGTTTCTCATGTGGCAAGTTTTGACATACAACTTATTCTTGTTACTTGTCTAAATCCAATGCCTTAAATGTCTATGCAAAAATGAAATGGATTCCCAAGTTTGTCAATGCTAACCATCTAGGACCCAAATAAGTGTGGGTACCAAAGAATCAAACTTGAACATTTGTATTTGTAGGTTTGTTTGAAAGCCTCTAAGAAGAACAAGTGATACTTGGATAGTGGTTGCTCGAGGCACATGACGGGAGACCCATCCAAGTTTGTCTCTCTCTCCAAAAAGGATGGAGGTCTTGTAACATTTGGTGACAACAATAAAGGTAAAATAATTGGTAAAGGTAGTATAGGTAATGAATCTTCTATTTTAATTGAAAAATGTACTTTTGGTTGATAGTTTGAAGTATGATTTACTTAGTATTAGTCAATTGTGTGATAAAGGCTTTAGAGTTGTGTTTGATAAAAAGAATTGCATCATTGAAAATGCTAGTGATAGAAAAGTTATATTTGTTGGAAATAGAGATGAAAATGTTTATACTATTGATTTGAATGATTGTCCTATTAATGATAAATGTTTATCGGCTTTGCATAATGATTCTTGGTTATGGCATAGAAGACTAGGACATGCTAGCATGCACTTAATTTCAAATATTTTCAAGAATTCTTTGGTTAGAGGTCTTCCCAAATTTAAATTTGAAAAAGACAAAGTTTGTGATGCTTGTCAAATGGGTAAGCAAACTAAGTCCTCTTTCAAATCTAAAAATGTAATCTCTACAATTAGACCCCTTCAACTATTACACATGGACTTATTTGGCCCTTCTAGAATTGCTAATTTTGGAGGGAACTATTATGCCTTTGTGATAGTTGATGATTTTTCAAGATTTACTTGAGTTTTGATGTTAAAACATAAGGATGATGCTTTGAAAAGCTTTTCTAGTTTTGCAAAAAGAATTCAAAATGAAAAAGATTTTTTGATTTTTAAAATTAGGAGTGATCATGGAGGAGAATTTGATAGCAATGCTTTTGAAACTTTTTGTGAAGAAAATGGTTTTTCTCATAATTTCTCCGCTCCAAGAACTCCTCAACAAAATGGTGTAGTTGAAAGGAAAAATCGTACTTTGCAAGAATTTGCTAGATCAATGTTGTATGAGTATGGTTTATCTATATACTTTTGGGCGGAAGACGTTAACACCGCTTGTTATGTTTTAAATAGAGTTTTAATTAGATCTTCTTTGGATAAAACTCCTTATGAACTTTGGCATAACAAAATTCTAAATATTGGGTATTTCAAAGTTTTTTGTTGCAAATATTTTACTTTGAATAACAAAGAAAAACTTGGAAAATTTGATTCTAAGACGGATGTTGGTATTTTCCTTGGCTATTCCTCGACTAGTAAAGCTTATAGAGTTTTCAATAAAAGAACTTTAGTAATTGAGGAATCTATGCATGTAGTATTTGATGAATCTTGCAATGTTATTTCTAATGAGCCTATTTATAGTGATGTTTTAGAAGAAAATTTTGGAGATTTATTTGTTAGTGACAAAGGCAAGGAAATTGTTTCAAATAAGTAAGAGGTGAGTTTAATCGAAAAGAACGAAGTTGGTTCTTCATCCATGCCTAAAGAGTGGAGGTATGCTCTTTCCCATCCCAAAGAATTAATTCTTGGTAATCTCGAACAAGGTGTGAAAACTCATTCCTCTCTTAATATGTTTAATAATCTTGCTTTTGTTTCTCAAATTGAACCAAAAAGTTTTAAAGATGCCAAAAATGATGAATTTTGAATTTTAGCCATGCAAGAAGAATTAAATCAATTTGAAAGGAATAAAGTTTGGGAGTTAGTCCCTAGGCCCTCTCATGCTTCTATAATTGGAACTAAATGGGTCTTTAGAAATAAAATGGATGAAAATGGAAATATCATTAGAAATAAAGCTAGACTTGTAGCTCAAGGTTATTGTCAAGAGAAATGAATAGATTATGAAGAAACTTTTGCACCTGTTGCTAGATTAAAAGTTATTAGAATGTTGCTTGCTTTTGCTTCTTATAAGAATTTCATTTTGTATCAAATAGATGTGAAAAGTACTTTTTTAAATGGTTATATCATGGAGGAAGTTTATGTAGAACAACCTCCAGGGTTTAAAAGTTTTGATTTTTCTAATCATGTCTAAAGTTGAAAAAGGCTCTTTATGGCTTAAAACAAGCTCCAAGAGCTTGGTATGATAGACTTAATAATTTCTTGCTTGAGAATGGATTTAAAATGGGTAAAATTGATACTACTCTTTTTATTAAGACTAAAGAAAATGATATGCTTTTAGTAGAAATATATGTGGATGATATTATTTTTGGTTTTACTAATCCATCTTTGTGTGAAGAATTTTCTAGTGTATGCATAGTGAATTTGAGATGAGTATGATGGGAGAACTTAGCTTCTTCCTTGGACTCCAAATTAAACAACTCAAGGATGGTATTTTCATAAGTCAAGAAAAATACACAAGGGATTTGCTCAAAAGGTTCAAATTCAATGAAAGTAAAATTGCAAAAACTCCTATGAGCACATCCACTAAGCTTGACAAGGATGAAAAAGGTAAGTATGTGGATATAAAAACTTATAGAGGTATGATTGGATCTTTACTTTATTTAACCGCTAGTAGACTCAATATTATGTTTAGTGTATGTCTTTTTGCTAGATTTCAATCTTGTCCTAAGGAATCACATTTACATGCCATTAAAAGAATTTTTAAATATTTGCTTGGTACTATTGATTCAGGCTTATGGTATCCTAGAAATGTTGAATTTAATTTGGTAGGATATTCCGATGCGGATTTTGCGGGTAGTTTACTTGACCGTAAGAGTACTAGTGGGACTTGTCAATTTCTTGGTAGTTTCTTAGTTTCTTGGTTTAGTAAAAAGCAAAATTCGGTTGCCTTATCCACTACCGAAGTGGAATATATTGCAGTTGCTAGTTATTTGCTCAAATTCTTTGGATGAAACAAACTCTTTGTGATTTTGGATTAAAGTTTGATAATGTGCCTATATTTTGTGATAATACTGTGTTATTAATTTGACTAAAAATCCTATACATCATTCTAGGACTAAGCATATCGATATTAGGCATCACTTTATTAGAGAGCATGTGCAAAATGATAATATTACTCTTGAATTTGTAGGCTCTAATAATCAATTAGCAGATATTTTTACCAAGCCTTTGAATGAAGAAAACTTTTGCAAAAATAGGCTTGAGCTCGGTATTATTCATTGTGATGCCTCTTGATTTTATAATTTTACTTATTAAATCTTTTAGAAGGCATTTTGATACGGGGAGATATGGAAAATATGTGTTAATATTCTTAGGGGGAGTTGTGCTAAATTTATGTTCATATTTGTAAGGGAAACATTTATGTAGTTCTAAATTTTTCTTAATTATTCTTTTTGATGATTTCAAAGGGGGAGAAGTTTAAGAAAAATATGCTATAAATTTGTTATGATTTTGATTGTATTAATTAGGGGGAGAATTTATTTATTTTTGAGTGAATTTCAAGAATGATCTTTATGGTGATATGTTGAATTTTATTATGTGCTACATATGATTTACATGTATTTCAAGTTATTTTTCTTGAATGGTTTGTCATCATCAAAAAGGGAGAGATTGTTGGCTTTTTGACCCTTAATCTCAAATTAATTAATTTTAATTAATTAATTAATCAATGTTTTGATGATAACAAACTCAATTTTTAATTATTGAAAATCTTAGTGTTTTAATGTCCATAGCGTAGAGCTTGAAACAACGATTTCAACACCTCTTGAATCACTCAAATCGGAGCTAAAGCGAAGACGATATGACCAAAACAAATCTATAGAGAAAATATCGTGGTGGATGACGTGACATAACGAGACCATTTACATGTAGACATGTGGCAGCATATTGGTTGAATGGTGGATCATTAAGAGATTAACATATGATGAAATTTTGATTTTTGGATTGATTTAAAATAAAAAAATAAAATTTAAAAATTTAAAAGGAAAATAAATTTAATATTATTTTATGTTTGTGTCTAACGGCTAGCTTTTTACACATGATATGTTTTTTATTTTTGGATTGACTTTAAAAAGAAAAAATTTAAAAAGAAAATGAATTTAATATTATTTTATGTTTGTGTCTAACGGCTAATTTTTGACACATGGTATGTTTTTTTTATTTTTTGATTAATTTTAAAAAGAAAATGAATTTCAAAAGAAAAGGAAATTAATATTATATTTTGTTTGTATCTAACGACTAATTTAGTTTAAAATATCCACCATTGATTTTTTTTTCCAAAATTCAATGGTCCAAATTAATTGTGGTTTCTAAAAAATTTTCCATCTCTATATAAACCATCTTCCTCTCCAAATTTTAAATTAATAAATTTTACATTTCATAATCCTCCAGAACTCAAAAGTTCCATTGTTGCTCTCTTTAAGTTCCAAATTTTTTTCATCTTATTCTTGAGAGAGTGTTATTGTATTGTGAGGATAAATTTGTTGAGTGCTTAAACGTGTAAATCCACTCTAGTGAGAGTAGTATTATATTCTTCAAAAATTCTAACATTTGTAACGGTTTGATCCTAAACCGTGGAAAGGATTGAATTTGCTCTTGAACCCGTAAAAGGAGCGGTGGTGTAACGGTTGGGCTCAAATCCGTGGAAAGAGTCGGAAAGATCTTATTCAAATTCCCAAAAAGCGCTTGGGGAGTGGAGTAGGTCGAGTTTGACCGAACCACTATAAAAATTATGGTGTCTTCTTCTCTAACTCTTTCCTTTTTATTTTTGCAATTAATTTAAGCAATTTATTGTATGTTTTCGTTTGTTCTTATTTATTTGCTAAAATTTGATAGAATTAAATTATCACATTTTTTGTCATCTTATTTGTTGCATAAAATGAATTTTTCTTATTATTTATAAAAAGTGTATTAATTAGTTTAATTGGGTTAATTTAGAAAAAAAGTTTAATTAAACCTTATTCACCCCTTCTAGGGTTGCCATATTGATCCAACACTCTCTTAGATCAAGAGGGGTTTAGTCATAGTGGGACTATGATCTATTATTAATTAGAGGTAGATGTAACTATAGGGGCAAAACGAGAATTTGGCCCAACTGTACTTATAAGCGATTTTTGAAGGGTCATCGTACTGTTGATTGGTTATCCAATGGATACAGAAATATATCTGTAGTGCGAAGAGTGCAACTGTCGGTCTTTAGTGGAGTGCCGGACAGTTAACGGATGGTGGATAATGTGATTAAAGAGTTTAATCAGTTATTCACGTACCGTTGGAGCTTCAAGCTACAGGTCTATAAGGTCCCCTTAGTAGCTCAATGGATTTAAGTTGAGAATCAGTTTTTGGGTTAATTTGAAATATTCAAATTAATAAGAGGAAATTTAATTATATATGATATATTTAATTTAATTCATTCATATATGATATAATTGATATAATGTATTTGATACATTAATGTTTAACTGGAGGAATAAATATTTGAATATGATTCAAATATATATTCTATGAATAAGATTCATAGTTATTAAATTTAATATAAATATGATTTATATTAAATGCCATAAAATAGAGAAAAAGAACTATAGTTTATATATTGTATGTGATGCAATATTAAAATTATAGGTTATAA
This sequence comes from Benincasa hispida, assembly GCF_027475165.1. NCBI lineage: Eukaryota > Viridiplantae > Streptophyta > Magnoliopsida > Cucurbitales > Cucurbitaceae > Benincasa > Benincasa hispida. Next base: position 90,953,902 of record NC_143486.1, on the reverse strand, counting down.
ATATAATATGATAAGTTGATTATCATATTTATTTATAATTTATTAATTATTTGATAATTAACCATTTTTCTCTCTAACCACCCTTAGTGGGGAGTTATTTGGTTTTATGGAAAAAATGGGATAAATGAAATTTGGTTTTATTATTCCACAGGAGAGTTACACGTTTTGAGGGACTACACGATTCCTTGAGAGACTAAACAATCGAGTAAGAAAGCCTATGTGATAGACTTCATCGCTTATACGATAACTTTGTGCCTTCCTCGATCGTCTTCCTCCTCCAACTCCAAACTTCTCTCTAACCAAAATTAGCCAGAGCCCACTACTCCTGGATTCTCACACCGAGAATATCAAGGTTACCAAGTGGTAGTGTTCTGTTTGGTTCGAGTTTACTCGTTGCTGTTTGCTGCTGTTCGAGGAGAGCTCAACGTGTTCGTGAACGAGTACGATCTAGCGATTAACTTGAAGAACAATTTTTCAAAGGTATAATCTCTAAACTTTGTTTTTGTTTCGATAGCATGTTGTAATTTAGTTTTGTGCATAATCTGTTCTTGACTATAAACGTACGCATTCAATCGAAATGGGATTTGGACGATCCGCTTCCGTTCAAAGGTTCTCTATAATTAAAGTTCCTTCACAAGAGAGCGAGACAATCAATTATGTTGATAGAGGACATTATAGAGGCCACCAACAAATTCCTACTCAATATCATCCTAGTTTAAGAAATCATGGAAATTTTTCCTATGCTAACAATAAGAATGTTTTACAGACATCATCTAGATTCCATGATGTAGGACCATTAAATGTAGAGAGGAAATCTTCTCTAAAGGAGGAAATGTTGGAAGTTGTAAAAAAATCTAGAGGAAGAACTACAAATTTAGAAACCACAGTTCAAACTCATGAAAAGGCAATTCAGAATAGGGAAGTGCATCTTAGTCAAATTGCCACCTCCCTTCAGACAATGCAGAAAGGTCAATTCTCCAGTTTTCCTGAGAAGAATCCAAAGGAGGAATGTAAAGCCCTGATATTGAGGGGTGGGAAAAAGCTGGCAACTCGTTTAATAGATGATGATGATGATGAACCACTTGAAAAATAAGTAGAAGAGCTTAATGATGGATATAGTGAAATGCAAGAATATGAGGAAATTGCTAAGGAAGAGAGACTAAATGAAATGGTAAGTGAACCAGAATTCTCTTCAGGTAAGCCTTCTTCATTTACCTTTTGTGTTTAATAATATTCCTTATCCTTATAGGTTTCAGAAAAAGAAGTTAGATGATCAATTTTCTAAGTTTTTAGAGATTTTTAAGAAGTTGTATATTAATATTCCATTCTTAGAAGCTTTTGAATAAATGCTTAATTTGTTGGGTTGTATGTCCTAAAAATCACAGTTTGTAAAGTTAAACATATTCTATTATCAATAAAAATGTTATTCAAACATTTCTTGAATCTATTAATTACATTTGTAAGGATAAATCCAATAAACTAAGATCCATAGCTATTACATGAATACTTGAACTTTATGTAGAGTCATAAAGATCGATCAAGTTTGAGTAAATAGCCAAAATGGTCTATAGTATATGAATAAGGTTGGGTGTCTTATTCTGGTAACACTATCGGATGCGGCCTACTCTGTAGTTGTTACAAGCTATTGTAAAGATGCTACAAATGATGTGATCCTGATTCGTTCATGTATTAACATGAGGAGTGGAGGGGACCTATGCAATGAGTTTGCATAAGATCGGACCAAGAAATAAGTCATTCTTATTTTATAACGCTGTTTACTGTTTAAGACGGACTATTTCGCTTAAATGACCTAGGTAACTCGATCTTAATTCTGAGCTAACTATGAACTCCTGTTTATTTAGGATTTCCTTATATTTGCATAGATGAGGGTTGTCTCAACAGTGCCGACTCAATAAGCCTCCCATTTCAGGGGTAAGACCGGGTAGATAGCTCGGGACATAGAGTGCAAGACGGAATTCATACCTACCCGATTGAGGGGTAGGAGAAAGATTGTTATCTTAAGTACTGATTCAGGTCTTGAACAATGGGTCCCACCCTCTCATTGGCCCGAGAGGGATCCGGTTTAGTGATTGGATCACAAACCAATTGTTCATTAGAGAATCAGTGGAATTTAAGGAATAAGACATAATATCAGGGGTAAAATAGCATATTGACCCAGCCGTCATTACGAACAACCTGTGAAGGGTGGACTTACTGGTTATGGTTAAATCATGTGGACACAAATATATCTACAGTGAGAAGAGTGCAACTATCGAGCTATAGTGGTGTGACTTGATAGTTAATGAATACGGATTAATTTGGTTTAAAGAGTTTTAGCCAATTAATATTAAATCGTTGGAGCTCATGATCTGTAGGTCCATAAGGTCCCTTTACTAGCTCGTAAAACATGAACACATTGAATTAATAAATTGAGTGAATTTTGAATGATATCAATTTGAATCGTTCAAATTGAATTTCAATTTGAAAATGTTCAAATTGAAATTAGGGTTTGAATTTGAATAAGTTCAAATTCAAATTAAGGTTTGTACAATTATATTTGATATAATTAATTAACGTTTAATTTATTAAAATCAAATGAAATTGGAGAGTTTCTAATATTTAAATATTGATTTAAATATCAATTACATGAATAGGATTCATGTTTTAAATTAAGTATGTGATTAATTTAATATTTTATATTAAATTAATTAATTAATTAAATATGTTTAATTAATTAAAAATTAAATTAATTTTCAATTTTAATTCAATTTAAGAAATTGGATTTTGTAATTTTAGATTTGATTATTTATGAATTAATTAAATCATTTTTTTAGTTAATTATAGAATTAATTGAAAAATTGGAGATTAAAAATTGAAAATGGGAAGTCTTTTGAAGACTTAGTGGTTTTTTCCCACAAATACCTAAGGAAGAGGTGTTGGTCTTCCAATCACACTCAAATCCCACTTTATTTTGAAGTAGATGCTGGCCATTTGATGGCTGATGAGTGCCTGCATGCTGAAGAGTAATAAAACTCCCTGAATTGAAGAAGAAAAGAGAGGTTTTTTGGAGCTGAGAAATTGGTTCTTCACTTCTTCTTCCTCTAAAAAACCCAGGAAAATCCATCACATAGTTCACCCAATTTGAAGTTCCACCACTTAAATTCAAGGCTGAAATAGTAGAGAAAATCTCTTGGTAGTTCACTGCCAATTTGGAGCTGAAAACAAGTGAAGAGCAGCTTGGATTTCGGGGAGAATTCATCAAAGGTATGTACATTGAAACCCTCTTTTGTTTTTCTGAAAAAGCATGCTTTTTTAACTCAAATATAATTAGAGTGCTTATTGATTATGTTTGCTTCCATTGCATACTAGTATATCCTATCATAATTATGTGGAATGCATAAAGATATCATGTTAAAGAAGAATAAATTTAAGAAATATGAAATTATTGGTCTGATAGAAGAGTGCAGTGCTATGCTACAGAAAAAGTTACCACAAAAGCTCAAGGATCCAGGGAGTTTTACTATTCCTTACACTATTGGTTCATTGATTATTGCTAGAGCTTTATGTGATTTAGGTGCTTCCATTAATTTGATGCCTTTATTTATTTTCAGGAAGTTTGACGTTGGAGAAGTGAAACCCATTACGATCTCTTTGTAGTTGGCTGACAAATCTTTGACATATTCTCGAGGTATTATTGAAGATGCTTTAGTCAAGACTGACAAGTTTGTTTTTCCTGTAGATTTCAAGGTGCTAGACATGGAAGAGGATTCTGAAATTTCTATCATCTTGGACTGTCCATTATTAGCCACTGGAAGAGCTTTAATTGATGTCCAAAAAGGTGAATGATGAAAAGGTAAGCATCATGATTGTTGGGAATATCCTAAAACTCGCCGTTCGTAATTTTTAAACATATTCTATTTTGTAATAAAAGTGTTATCGAGACGCCATTCAATAAAGGTGTTATTGAAATTTCATTTTGTTATAAAAATCCAATAAACAAACCCATGGCTATAGTATGAATACTTGGACTTTATGGGAGACACAAGAGTAGATCAAGTATGAGTAGATAGTCAAAACGGTATATTTTCTGGAAACACTACGGATGCGACTCACTTTGTATTTAACTACAAACAATGTGATCCTAAATCGTTCATCTGGAGACATGCGAGTGGGGGCATCCTATGCAAAAAGTTTGTATAAAACTGGACTAAGAAATAAATCACTTTACTTTATAATGTTGTTTATTGTATATGATTGACTATTTCAAAGTGATGACTTAGGTAACTTGACCTTAATTTTGAGCTAACTATGAACTCCTGTTTATTCGGGATTATCCTTAGATTTTTATGGGTGAGGATTGACCCAACAGCGTCAGTTCAATAAGCCTCCAATTTCAGGGATAAGACCGAGTAGAAAGCTGCAGAGATAGGGTGCAAGAAGAAATTTACCCCTAACCGCTTTTAGGGATAGTAGATAGGTTGTTTCCTTAAGTACTGACTCTGGGTCTTGAACAAAGGGTCCTACTCTCTCATTGGCCTGAGAGGGACTCGGGGTTAATGATTGGATCACAAACCAATTGTTTATTAGAGGATCAGTGGGACTTAAGGAGTAAGATGTAATCTCAGGGGTGAAACAGGTTTTGACCCTGCCATTATTACGAACAGCCTGTGAAGGGTTGACTTACTGATTATGGTTATATCAAGTGGAAAGAAATATATCTATAGTGAGGGAGTGCAACTACTGGGCTTTAGTGGAGTGACCCAGTAGTTATTGGATGTTGATTAATTAAGTTTAAAGAGTTTAGCCAATTAATCTCGGGTCGTTGGAGCCCATGATCTGTAGGTCCATTAGGTTCCCTAATAGAGTAAACATGCATAAAGCAGAAGCAAACAAAATCATTAAGCACTCTAATTACACTTAATTTGAGAATAAAACATGCTAAAAAATATTTTCAATAGAAAGAGGGTTTCATGTGTATGCCTTTGTAGAATTCTTCTTGATTCTTGCTGAACTCCACAAAATTGTTCTCCAAATCTTTAGTAGACCACCAAGAGGAGCTTCTCTACTATTCTCAGCCTTGGATTGAGTAGTGGAAACTCTAATTAAGAGGTATAGAGGTTAGGATTGGAGAGGGTTTGAGAGAATTTAAAAAATTCTCAGAATTTTCCAATAATTCAGCATGCAAGTCTCTCCAATTTCTGAAATTGAAGTATTTAACAAGTTCAAGCATGCAGACACTTAGACTTTAAACTAATTCTATTTTTTAATTTTAAATTAATTCAATTTAAGAATAATTTAAAAATTAAATCAATTTCCATAAATTGAATTTAAAAATGAAAAAATTATTTAATTATAATTAATTAATTGAAAAAAATAAATAATTAATTAATTAATAATTTAACATCAAATATTAAACTAATAAAATACCTAATTTAAACATGAATCCTTAATCATGTAAAGTATGCTCAAATTAATATTTAAATATTTTAAACTCTCTAATTTACGTTTAATTTTGATAAATTTAAATGTTAATTATATCGAATATAATTATCCAAACCCTAAAAATTGAAATTGAACATGCCAAATTCAAACCCTAATTTCAAATTTTAACACTTCAAATTCGCTCAATATTCTAATCTAAGGTAAAATGTTTTATGAGCTAGTAGAGGGATCTTATGGACCTATAGATCATAAGCTCCAACGATTTGAGATTAATTGGCTAAACTCTTTAAATCGAATTAATCAATATTCGTTAACCACTGAGACACATCACTACAGCTCGATGGTTGTACTCTCCTCACTTTAAATATATTTCTGTCCACTTGATTTAACCATGATCATTAAGTCGATCCTACACAGGTCGTTCGTATTTACAATTAGGTCAAAATTATCGTTTTATCCCTATAAATACATCTTGCTCCTAAAGCTCCCGCTGATCTTCTATTGAACAATTAGTTTATAATCCAACTATTAAACCATGCCCTTCTCAACCATGAGAGGGTGGAACCCCTTTGTTCAAGACCAGAAATCAGTACTTAAGGGAACAACCTATCTGCTAACCCTAAAACAGGTAGGAGTGAATTCCATCTTGCAAAAAATGGGAGGCTTGTTGAGCAGTGTTGTTAAACTACTCTCACCTATGCAGATCAAAGGATAATCCCGAATAAACAGGAGTTCATAGTTAGCTCAGGATTAAGATTTAGTTACCTTAGGTCATCGAATTGAAATAGTCAGTTTTAACAGTAAATTATCGTTATAAAGAAAAAGTGACTATTTCATGGTACGGTTTTATGCAAAACTCTTTTGCATAGGATGTGCTTACTCGCATGTCTCCGTATAAACGATTTCAGGATCACATCGTTTGTAATATTATACAAAGTAGGTCGCATCCATAATGTCCCCAAGACGAGGTACCCAATCTCATCCATATACTTATAGACCTTTTTGGCTATATACTATATAACTTGATCCTCTTTTATGTCTTTACATAAAGTTATAATATTCATACTATAGCCATGGATTCATTTATTGGATTTTATAACATAATGCAATTTCAATCTCAATAACACTTTTATTGACTAAATCATTCAATAATATTTTTATTGATAAGTAGAATATGTTTCCATGATTACGAAATGCGAGTTTTAGGACATTCTCAACAATCTCCCACTTGGACTAAAACTCTAGTGGGTTACATATATATACAAATATATAATGTTGAGAAAAGAGAAAATACAATAAATGAATCGGCAAGATTATATTCGGAGGCTATTTTCATGACTATTACGTTTCCTCTATGTACTATCCCTTTGATGAGACGGTACTTTCTCTCAATGTGTTTTCCACATTTATGGCTCCTTGGTTCCTTTGAGTTAGCAACTGCTCCACTGTTATCACAATACAGAATGATCGACAGATGTATATTTGAAACCACTTCCAAATCCATCAAGAACTTTCTGAGCCATATTGCTTCTTTAGCTGCTTCACATGCAACTACATATTCAGTCTCCATTGTGGAATCAACAATACAACTTTGTTTGATGCTTCTTCATACTATTTCTCCTCTGTTAAGAGTGAATATTGATCCTGAAGTAGATTTTCTAGAATCTACATCAATCTGAAAATTAGAATCAGTGTATCCCGTAAGGATCAAATCCTTAAAACCATACACGAGCACATAGTCCCTCGCTCTACGAAGATACTTGAGGATGTTCTTAACAGTAGTTCAATGGTTGTGTCCAAGGTTAGACTGAAACCTACTACCGATTCCAACTGTAAAGCATATGTCGGGACGTATACATAACATAGCATACATCGAGCTCTCGACTACTGATGCATAAGGAATTCTTTTCATTTCCTCAACTTCTTGAGGTGTCTTAGGACACTGTACCTTAGACAAATGAATTCCATATATGACAGGTACCATGCCCTTTTTAGAATTTTGCATGTTATATCTTGACAACATTTTGTCAATATAAGATATCTGAGATAGCGCTAGTGTTCTGTTCTTGCAATTTCGAAAAATTTGGATTCTAAGAACATATTGTGCATCTCTCAAATCTTTCATTTGAATTATGATGCTAGTCATCTCTTTACGTCAGCAAGGAATCCTCTCCCATTCCCAATGAGCAGGATATCATCAACATAAATGACCAAGAAAGCTACAGTCCTGTTGACTATCTTCTTGTAAACATAAGGTTCTTCAACATTCTGTAAAGCCTAAGATTTGATCGCAATGTCAAACCTTATATTCCAGGATCGAGATGCTTGTTTCAATCCATAAATGGATCTATTAAGCTTGCAAACTTTTTTCTTTTGACCCTGTTCAACTAACCCTTCTGGTTGAGACATGTAAATATGTCAAGATGACCATTAAAAAACGCTGTCTTAATATCCATTTGCTAGATTTCATAATCATAGAAAGAAGCAATGAAAAAAAAGTGTTCTTATAGATATAATCATGGCAACAGGAGAGAAGGTTCTTCATAGTCTACCCTTTCTCTTTGAGTAAGACCTTTTGCCACGAGCTTGGTTTTATAGGTTTCCACCTTACCAGTTTGGTCTTATTTTCACTTGTAGATTCACTTGCAACCAATAGGTTCTACCCCATCTGATTGATCTACAAGTTTCCAAACAGAATTGAAGTACATTGATTCCATTTCTAAGCTCATGGCTTCTATCCATCGATTTCTGTCTACATCTTCCATTGCTTGCTTAAAGGTCAATGGATCCTCTAAGCCATCACCGAGTATGATGACATGAGTTTTTGTTATACCCATATAGCGGTGAGGCTATTGAACAACCCTCCCACTATGTTGAGGTATTCTCATCTTATGAGAATGATGTGATGGAGCAACAACTCTTGTTGAAGGATCAACTTGATAAAAAAAAACTCTTGTTGATTTATTTGTAGATTCTCTGGACATCTTATCTAATACTAGTTTACTGTGAGTTTGATAATTTCTTATGTGATTCTCTTCTAAGCATGTAGCATTTGTCGATACAAATACCTTATCTTCTTGAGGATTATAAAATAGATCACCTTTTGTTTCTTTAGGGTATCCTACAAATAGACATATCTTTGAACGTCGTTCCAACTTCTTAGGGTTTTGCACCAACACGTGTGTAGGGAATTCCTAAATTCTGAAGTGACGTAAACTACCTTTATGTCCTCTCCATAACTCATATGGTATTTCTGAAATACTTTTTGAGGGAACCATGTGAAGGAACTCTAAATATAGAGGACCTATTAGCAGAAGCGGATCATTTCAAGCTCCATTGTGAAAAAACTCAAACATTTACAATAATTCTAAATAGATTATGTATCAATCAATAAATTACAGCACACTTCAAATCAAATACAAAGGATAAGAGAGACAATACCTTTGAAGAACTTTATTCTCGTATATCCCTTGAACAAACTCAAATGCAACGAGCAATTGGAACTTCCTCGAACATCAGCGAGTAAAACTCGATCCTGGAATAGAACTAGACACCAGCACAAGATTACCTTGGTATTCTTGATGTGAGAATCCAAGAGTTGTGAGCTCTGGCTTATTTTAGATAGAGGGAAGGAGGAAGTGAAGGAGGAAACGATCGAGTAAACGATAAGTTACAATCGTGTAGAAGATGAAGGTCTATCGCATAGACTCGATGCATAATCGTTTAGTGAAGAGTACTATCGTATAGTAAACTCAATAGTCAATTTTGTAGTCACTTAATAGTGAATCTGATCAGCCATGTGTCGTTCACTGAGATTTCGAAATCAAATTTCTTTTTATCTCAATTTGCAATAAAACCGTCTATAACCATCCACTAAGGTCGGTTATTGAGAAAAAGAAATATCAATTATCATATAATTAATCAATTATAAATAAATACAATAACTAAATAAATACAATAACTAATTTATCATATTATATTTATAACCTATAATTGTAATATTGCATCATATGCAACATATAAACTATAGTTCTTTTTCTATTTTATGGCATTTAATATAAATCATATTTATATTAACTCTTTCAATCAAATAATAATGTATCAAATACATCATATCAATTATATTATATAATTGAATTAATTGAATTATATCATATATAATCAAACTCCCTCTTGTTAATTTGAATATTTCAAACTAACCAAAAAATTGATTCTCAACTTAAATCCATCAAGCAACCAAGGGGACCTTATGGACTTATAGCTTGAAGCTCTAATGGTATGTGAATAACTGACTAAACTCTTTAATCACGATATCCACTATCCGTTAACTGTCGGACACTCCACTAAAGACTAACAGTTGTACTCTTCGCATTACAGATATATTTATGTGTCCATAGGATATAACCAATCAACAGTACGATGACCCTTCACAAATCACTCGTAAGTAAAACTGGGCCTAATTATTGTTTTTCCCCTATAGTTACATCTAACTCCTTAAGTACCACTGATTCCTCTAATGACAATAGATCATACTTCCACTATGACTAAATCCTTCTCGGGCCAAGAGAAGGTATAGCGCCACATTGTTCAAGCCCTGGAATCAGCCCTTAAGGGAGCAATTTATCTACTTACCCCTACTTCGAGGAATGAGTGAATTCCATCTTGTGTAGCAAAGTTCTCAGCTCCCCAATAAGACAAATTCCCAAAGTAGTAGGCTTGTTGAGTCGGTAATCTGACCACTCTCACCCATGCAAATCAAAGGACCACCCTCATAGACAGGAGTTCACAACTCGCTCATGATTAAGGTCATGTTACCTATGATCATCCTAGTGAAATGAAAGTCTCAATTATGAACAACATTATATAACGAGATTAAACATTTCGTGGTTCGGTCTTATATAAACTCCTTTTTATAGAATATCCCTGCTCACATGTCTGATACATGAATGATCAGGATCAAATCATTTGTAACACTTTACAACATTTGTAACACGTACAAAGTGAACCACACTCGTAGTATCACCAGGATAAGGTATCCCTCCTTATACATATACTACAGACCATTTAGGTTATCACTTAAAACAAAATCTACTTGTATGTCTCCACATACATGTTTAAGTTACAACGATAACCATAGATCTTAGTTTATTGATTTGTGGTTAATGCAACTAAAATATCTCATATTTCATAGACTGTAGTGAATAAAATATCATATATTATAAATCACAAAAATGTTTGTCCATACAAGTATTTACAAATTACAGGACCCTGCGAGATTTAGGGCATCAACCTCAACAATCTCTCACTTGTCCTAAAGCTAGTGGGGTGTACAAGATAATCTAATTACAAATATACAAAACAAGATAATCCAACTTGCCCTAGTCCAGTCGTGGTCTGTCTTATAGACCCATATTCTGCAGGTGACCCTCAAACACTGTAGCCGTGAGGGCCTTCATAAATAGATCAATAAAGTTATGCTCCGAAGCTATCTTCATGACAATCACGTCCCGTCAATGTACAATCTCTCGGATGAGATGATATTTTCGCTCTATAACTTGTCGTGCTTATGAATCTGAGACTCACGGGAATTTGCCACAACACCACTATTATCACAATAAAGGGTGATGGGCTTAGACATGTCTGGAACAACTTCCAGATCAATCAGGAACTTTCTGAGCCAAACGAAATCCTTAGCAGCTTCACAAGCCGCTATATACTCGGCCTTCATGATGGAGTCTATGATACACCTCTGCTTGGTGCTTTGCCATACTACAAACCCTCTGTTAAGAGTGAACATTGATCTTGAAGTTGATTTTCGAGAACCCTTATCAGTCTGAAAATCAGAGTCTATGTATCCTGTAAGGATCGAATCCTCAGAACCATACACAAGCATGTAGTCCTTCATTCTCCAAAGATATTTAATGATGTTCTTGACGGCTGTCCATACAAACAGTTTGTTTTCATTAGGATCATAAAAAAAAACCCCTCGTGTCCCTTTGGGGTAGCCTACAAAAAGGCATAGCCTCGAACGTGGTTCCAATTTCTAAGGATTAGCCTCAAGCACATGTGTTGGGCAACCTCAGATGCGTAAATGACGTAAACTAGCTTTACGCCCATTCCACAACTCCAAAGGTGTTCTGGCAACACTCTTGGAGGGAACGCAGTTCAGGATATAAGTTGTAGTCTCTACTGTAAAATCTCAAAACGAGTCCAATAAGAAAGCGTAACTCATCATCGACCGAGCCATGTCCAAAAGGGTTCAATTTCTCCTCTCCGATACACCATTCTGCTGAGGTGTACCAGGTGTTGAGAGTTGAGAAACTATTTTATGTCCTATCATATAGTTCTGGAACTCATAATCCAAAAACTCTCCACCTCGATCAGATCGAAGCGTCTTAATCGTTTTATTTAATGCGTTTTCAATTTCAGCCTTGAACTTTTTGAACTTTTCAAAGGATTCAGACTTATATTGCATTAAATAAACATACCCATAGCTTGAATAATCATAAGCAAAAGTGATGAAGTATTTATAGCTTTCCCTAGCTCACACATTCATTGGACCACAAAGGTTTGAATACACTAACTCTAGAGGCTCTTTGACCCTATAACCTTTTCCAGTGCCTTCAAGGCATGTGTTAGGTTCTTAAAGGATGCATATTTTATATGTTAATTTCCCAAAATTGTGTTGATTATTTTCTTAAATTCTTATTTTGTAGGTAAAATGGTCCCTGAGGCATTTAGGAGTCATTAAGAGAAGATCGGGCAAAAAAAGATCCAAAATAGCTAAGAAATTCAACAATTTGAAGAAGATCGAGTAAATTACCAAAATGCCATCAAGAATGCAGCGTCACGACCCTAGGAGAGGCGTTGCACAACACTTGAAGGCATAATGTTCAATCTCGTTGCACAGGGCAGCGTTGCAATGCCCCCCCCCCCCACAGCGTTGCAACGCTCCGGACTTTGACACATCATCCCATGCGCGCGCGTGCGCCTTGCATTGACAAACATTGAGGGGGGTAGCGTTGCAACGCAAGCCCAATGCTTCAAGGATTTTTATCGATTCAGCGTTGCAATGCTACCTCAGTGTCGTGACGCTAGCCTGCATGCTATAAAAGAATTTCTTTCATTTTTGCAAAGAGAGAGGAAGAAAAATCATAGAGGCTGGGATCTCTCTCCGAGTTGTTTCACTTCTTTGGTATTTCTTGCTCCAGTTTAGGTTAGATTTTATATTTTTGTTGAATTGTAAACAAACTATTGTCATTTTTATTACAATTTGTCAATGAATTTGTGAAGTTGATTGAATCTTGTTACGATTTCAAGGATTCTTGTAAATTCCTTTGAGTTTTCTGCTATTTCTTTATCAATTGCAATTTGAATTGTGCCTTCTTGAATTTGATTTTAATTCTCGAATCATGTTGAATGATCTAAATCTTGAACATGAACGGCCTAGATGCTTGGTTTTGTCACAATCGTTGTTGAATATGTTGCCTTCAATGTGTTTGATGGAATGTCTAGCCAAGATCTATAAGAGGCAATAGTAGTTGTGTGTTTGATGGCTATCCTAAGATGTACTAATTACTAGATTTGAAGAAATTTTGGTTAATTGAGTAAGCTATCTTAACAATTAATCAATGCAATTGAATCCTAGAACCTAATGCACATGTTTTCTATTCTATATGGTCATTATCAAACCCAATAGAAGTAGGAGCATGTAGGTTGATTAAGGTTTCGCCTATCCAACCTTAATCGATGATTAGGATGCTCTCTCAACTAGGTTATTTCTAGTTATCGGCCTTTGTAGAGGCTAGCTTGATCGAGTTGAGCGAGTAATTACGAGCATAATTTGATGATAGGAATTGCATTGAACGTCTAACTTGAATTAGAAGCAAGATCATTCCTTACTTGTTTAAATTCATCTTCTATCTTTAGATTTCTAGTAGTTTTGTTCAATTTTATCAACCCCCCATTTTATTGCTTTAATAGTCAAGTTTAGTTAAGAAAGGATAAGAATTAAAACCTTCCTTGTGGATCGACCTCTTACTTCCATTTTAACTACGAGTTAGTTAGGTTGTTGTTCGAGCTTCATAAATAATTTTTGTTTCGGGTTAGGTAGAACTAACGATGCCTACTTAGCAACCGAACAGCATGACTCGCACACAAGTAAAGAATTTTCTTCTAACTCGTTTAAAAGTCCATTCTTCACCAATCTCTCAATCTTATTGAGGTTGATGTGCCCTAAATGTAGGTGCCAATCCTTTAGGAGAAACTTTAAGTTGATTTTTTTTGAGTTATGGCAGTTTTAAACATCTCAATGTTATGGAGGGAATTTGTTGCTAACGGCCTTAACACATACAAATTATTTTTCAGTTGAGCCGACCATATTCAACATAATTTTTCATAATAAACACTTTATTAACAGAAAAATTCAATGTATAATTACATTCAAGCAAAGACTTTACAGAAATTAAGTTCCTCTTTAACTTGGGAACTACATACACATCATTCAAAATGATAAACCTATTCTATAAAGTCAACCGAAGACCTCCCACTGCCACAGCTGAGACGACGTGCCAGTTCCAACTCACATCGTCATCTCATTAGCACCAAGCTGCTGCTAGGAGCTAATTCCCTTAAATGAAGAACAAACATGGTTAGTGGCCCCAGAGTAAAAAATCCAGGCAGAATTATCATTCTCCACTAAACAAGTCTAAATCCAGGCAGAATCATCATTCTCCACTAAACAAATTTTCAAAACCAGTAAATCGTATTTACCTTGTTTGGCCTTCTTCTTCCCAGCTAAATAACAAGGGTATTTCCACTTCTAGTGCCTGCCCTGGTTGCAGTGGAAACATTTTTCCTTTTCAACTCGCATTGGTTGCCTACCCTGTAGGGCGACAGGTTGTGGGTTAGCAGGCGCCTTCCCCTTACGACCCTTCTTCTTCTTCCACTTGCTAGTGTCGGAAGAAGAAGGTGTAGACTTAGTTCCTGAGGTCGAACTTTTATGGAATTTTCTGGATAATGAAACAACAATTGCCTAACCAACCTTCTTCTCCTTCCTTTTCAGCAAGGATTGGAATGTTTGCAACTCATTCAATAGAGTTGTAAGATTGTAACCAACCTTGGTCAAAACAATGTTGCTTATGAAATGAAGGAAGCTTTTTGGTAATGACTCCAGAATAATGCTAACTTGGTTAGCCTCATTGATGCTCGACCCATTCATCTCTGCCACATTGAAGTGGACTATCATGTTCAGAATATGTTCACGAACAGATGTACCCTCCTTCATCTTGGAGTTGAAGATGAATTTAAGAACGTCGTGTGTGAGCTGCGCGGACAGTTGTCCAAACATCCCCTCAGGTTTCCATTTTCTTGCGTGAAGTGATCATGGGCTCATACTTCTTGGCCAAAATGTTGTTAAGGATGGCCAAGATATACGCTCAGGCCTTCTCGTTCGCCCATGTCCAACGCTCGTACGCCTCTTGAACATTTTAAGCATCATTGGGAGGTGGAATAGGAGGACAATCTTCCATAAGTATGAACCTTAGGTCATCGATGATAAGTATCGTGTTAATGGTATTCTTCCAACTAGCGTAGTTTTTGCCAGTTAGTTTATCGAGGACTAATAAAGCAAGAGTAATGGTAACCATTTAAAAGTTGCTGAAAAAAAAAAAAACTTAATGAGTCTACTTGCATTATCACTTTTAACACCAATTAATTTTTAGCAAAATGGTTCTATTGTACCCTAAATGACATCTACCTAAGTGACATCTACTTTGTAATGATGCTTCAGTGAGGCAGGACAAAATCACAGTAGGGTGATCAAGTACCTCTTCACTGGAATGAGACAATCTCAACCATTAGACAAAAACAACTCATTGTAACTGAATTTAACAGTCACCATTGTTCGGTCCAAAATTTGTTAACATCCTTAACAATTTCGTGTAAGTGTAACCTCTCATTTTAGGCCTTTGGGTCCTGCCTCAATGCACCCACCATAGGGAAAATGTAGATTAGGACAAAAGACTAAAGCAACCCTATCCATTTGTGGAGATTAGATAAAGAGTTGTGCAAATACAACCATCCTTTAGGGGGACACTCCTAGGGTGCCTCGAGGCGATGCACGAAAACATTATCCAACTTAATGAAATAGACCAAGGTATATGTTGTCACATGTCCCACTCCCACTTACTATGAACATTCTCTACATTCACCTTGGTATTGACCTACTCAAATGTCATCCTTTAGGGGCACACTCCTAGGGTGCCTCGAGGCCAAGGATAGATCTCACGGTGTGAACTTTTGAGGGAGAAATGTGTAAAGGTAAAGTGAAGTATCATATACCCTAAGTACCTCCCACTGAATGTTCTACCTAGGGATTCATTAACTTAGTAAATTTGGCTATTGATTTTAACTAAGTAGTTGTTTAATTTACTAAAAAACAACACTTGCTTTTGATGATTAAACAAGTTTGATTCAAGTCTTATTAAAAACTTTAATAGACTATCATCAAATTTGCATGCATGCAACAAATCTATCTAATTCATCTTTCCAGGTAGGTTCCCAGGTAGGGGTGCGACGTTTCCATCGACTTAAGTACCCCAGCCTAGCTAGAACCAGCCTAAGCCAAAAGGTCCTTTATAGATAGATTTGGTACATATTTAATCTTTTATTAGTCAATTTAATCCTATTAAACCAAATTAAAATATTAAACTTAGGTATCTAATCTCATTAGAACCATGATCTTAGGTCTATCTCAATCAAATTTTAAAACTCTTTTAAAACATGATTAAAGCCTAAGTTTGCATGCACCATTCGAGATTGGACTAAGAAAGGGAAGGAAGAAGGCGAGTCAGTAGAAATTGGACAAGTAAGAAAATTTCTCGTTGAGTTACGTACTTACGTAAAAACAAATAAACCTCATTTTCAAGAAATAATATCTTCCACGAAGACATTCACCAATGAAGCGGAAGCCCTTTTGAAAGAAGCTATTAAATTCATTAATTATAACACTTATAAATAATGAAACAATTAAAACCATCCACATTGCTAAGCTAGACATTCACAAGGCATTTATAACTTTTATAAATAAACCTAAGTATCATGCTTCATGCAATGTTCATTCATTACTAATATATAACTTTTATATAACAAGTAATGAACTAAGCATACATGCTAACGTACATCCTTATATTATAACATTTATAATAAAGATGATCCATGGATATGCTTTAATGCATGCATATATTATAACTCTTATATTATATGATGCATGAGCATGCTTTAATGTAATTTAATCATGCAAACTACTATATTATAACACTTATAATATAAAAATGATGCATGAGTAAAATGCATAACCTATGGTGGGTTTTAAAACTATATGACATACATTATGGCATATAAGTAAAAATACATCACATGTACATTTAATGAAAAATTAATGGACCGGGATAATATGCCTCAAAACCGGAAATTAAAAGTTAACTATTACAAAAGAATCAAGTCAACCGGTTCAAACAGGCGAACCAGGTCTTGAACCGCCCCTTCGAAGCCTCGTCATTTGATCGTGTAGCAACTCCTTCAGATCATCGAGTGACACACATCAAGTATAAACGATCGTGTAGTGATGATCGCGTGGCTAAGGACTATGCGATGAGCATGAAAGTCCACATGATCGTGCAGCACACATCAAGTAATGCATGCCATGCGATCGTGCAGCCAACGACTATGCGATGAGCATGATTGTCTACACGATCGAGTAACAAGTGCGAGTATCATATACCAAGTGATCGTGTAGCTAGTGACTATGCTAGCCTACACGATCATTTAGCGCACATGCCATGCATTGAGTATCATATACTCGGGGATTAGCTATGCGATCGTTTAGCAAATAATACACTATTGAGTAAAAAATTTCTACACGATCTCATAGCCAAATCTAAACGATCATTTAGCTTAAGCCACATGATGTGACCAACAATTCGTCTTCTCCCTGAAGCGAACAACAACTCCTTGCATCTGAAGTTTCATCACAAACGGCTCAAAAAAAAAAAAAAAAGAATACAGACTCGATTGCAAGATTATATGCCTAAAAATGCAGGGGCCCTTGCACATTAACTTTTGTAAAAGTAAATGAGAGCTTTAAACAGAGGCAATTATCCCGTAAACATCCATCAACAGACTCCACAACCACACTTAACACTTAAACGCATTGTAGAATTAATAAAACCGACCAAGACTGTAAATGAAATTCAATACAGCAATGGAATTTGGAAATCAAAACAAGCTGGAACTGATACCAATTGAAGGAACTCTAAATATAGAGAACCTATGAGCAAAAGAGGATCGTTCCAACTCCATTGTGAAAGAACTCAAACATTTACAATCATTCTAAACAGATTATGCAATAATCAATAAATTACGACATGCTTCGAATCAAATACAAAGGAGAAGAGAACTCTTTCTTCACGTATATCCCTCGAACAAACTCAAATGCAACGAGTAACTGGAACTTCCTTGAACACCAGCGAGTAAAACTCGATCCTTGAACAAAAGTAGACACCACCACAAGCTTACCTTGTTATTCTTGGTGTGAGAATCGAGGAGTTGTGGACTCTAGCTTATTTCGGATAGAGGGAAGGAGGAAGTGAAGAAGGAAACAATCGAGTAAAAAATGATGCAATCATGTAGAAGATGAAGGTCAATCGCATAGACTCGACGCTCAATCGTTTAGTAAAGAGTACTATCGTATAGTAAACTCGATAGTCAATTGCGTAGTCACTCGATAGTGAATCTGATCAGTCGTGTGTCGTTCATTGAGATTTTGAAATCAAATTTCTTTTTATCTAAATTTGCAATAAAACCATGTATAACCACCCACTAAGGTCGGTTATTGAGAAAAAGAAATATCAATTATCATATAATTAATAAATTATAAATAAATACAATAACTAACTTATAATATTATATTTATAACCTATAATTTTAATATTGCATCATATGCAACATATAAACCATAGATATTTTTTAATATTATGGCATTTAATATAAATCATATTTATATTAACTCCTCCAATCAAATAATAATGTATCAAATATATCATATCAAATATATCATATATAATTTAATTAATTTAATTATATAATATATAATCAAATTCCCTCTTATTAATTTGAACATTTAAAACTAACCCAAAAACTGATTTTCAACTTGAATCCATTGAACTACAAGGGGACCTTATGAACCTGTAGCTTGAAGCTCCAACCGTATGTGAATAATCGACTAAACTCTTTAATCATTATATCCACCATTCGTTAACTGTCAGGTACTCTACTAAAGAACAACAACTGCACTCTTCGCACTACAGATATATTTCTGTGTCCATTGGATATAACTAATCAATAGTATGATGACGTTTCATAAATCGCTTGTAAGTACAACTGGGCCAAATTACCATTTTTCCCCTGTAGTTACATCTAACTCCTTAAGTACCACTGATTCCTCTAATGAACAATAGATCATATTCCCACTATGACTAAATCCTTCTTGGGCCAAGAGAAGGTGTGACGCCACATTGTTCAAGCCCTAGAATTAGCCCTTAAGGGATTAATTTATCTACTTACCTCTACTTCGAGGAAGGAGTGAATTCCTCAATCAGATGAATCCTTAAAGTGGTAGGCTTGTTGAGTCGGCGATCTGGCCACTCTCACCCATGCAAATCAAAGGACCATCCTCATAGGCAAGAGTTCACAACTCACTCAAGATTAAAGTGATGTGACATATGGTCATCCTAGTGAAATGAAAGTCTCAATTATGAACACCGTTATATAACGAGACTAAACATTTCATGGTTCGATTTTATACAAACTCCTTTGTATAGAATATCCCCACTCGCATGTCTAATATATGAATGATCATGATCAGATCATTTGTAGCACTTTACAACATTTGTAAGACCTAAAAATCGGGCTACACTCGTAGTGTCACAAGGATAAGGTATCCCTTCTTATTCATATACTACAGACCATTTAGGTTATCACTTAAAACATAATCCACTTGTATGTCTCCATATATATATATTTAAGTTACAATGATAACCATGGATCTTAGTTTATTGGTTTATGGTTAATGCAACTAAAATATCTATGGTTAATGCAACTAAAATATCTCATACTTCATAGATTGAAGTGAATAAAGTATCATATATTATAAATCACAAAAATGTTTGTTCATACAAGTGTTTACAAACTACAGAACCCTACGAGATTTAGGGCATCAATCCAAACACCTGTTCAGTATATGTACAACAACTTGTACTGCATACCCCCAAATTGGGGTGGTAAGGTTCGATTTCTCCTTTCTGCTACACTATTATGTTGTGGTGTACCATGTGTTATGAGTTGGGATTGGATTCCATGTTATACTAAATAGTTCTGAAATTGTAAATCCATATACTTGCCACCCCAATTTGATCGAAGTGTTTTTATCCTTTCACCTAATAGGCTCTCAACCTCAGTCTTATATTCTTTGAACTTTTCAAGAGTTTCAAACTTATGATGCATTAGGTAAACATAGCCATATATGGACTTATAATCAATGAAACTAGCATAATATTCAGATCCTCCTCGAGATTTAACATTCATCGGACCACAAGAGTCTGAATTTATAAGTTCTAGAGGTTCTTTGGCTCTAAAACCTTTTATGAAAAAGTTCTTTTAGTCATTTTTCCCTAAAGACATGATTCACATGGATGTAAAGATCTGTCTTCTAACTGGTTTAGATGACCATTCTTTACCAATCTTTCAATCCTATTGAGATTTATGTAACCAAGTCTTAAGTGTCAAAGATAGGCATTAGGCGAAATCTTTCTTTTCTTATTTTGAGTTTCTACCGTTTTAAACATCTCTATATTTAAAATGGCTTTTGCCTC
Organism: Benincasa hispida; assembly: GCF_027475165.1. Taxonomy (NCBI): domain Eukaryota; kingdom Viridiplantae; phylum Streptophyta; class Magnoliopsida; order Cucurbitales; family Cucurbitaceae; genus Benincasa; species Benincasa hispida. The sequence continues at coordinate 90,933,530 of NC_143486.1, read as the reverse complement.
AGTTGGTTTTAACACATACAAGTTATTTTAAATTTAGTTGTACACATTTGAACACCTTTTGAACTAATGAACACTTCATTTATATCAAAAGTGACTTTAAACATATGTTTCAGTAAAAAAGATACAGAGATTAAACTTCTTTTTATTTTAGGTACAAAATATACATTTTCAAGTAGAATGTAAGTATCTCCAAAAAATAACTTGATATCTCCCACTGCTTTTGCTGAAATGACTTCACCTGTTCTCACTTTGAAAGTCTTTTCATTTCTACTTCCAGGAACTAGTTTCCTGTAAGAAAGTGTAAATATGATTAGCGGCGCCTGAATCTAATATCTAGGTTAAGTGAGAACTTTCCACTACACATGTTTCTATTACAAGTAAATCGAATTTACCTTGATTTGCCTTCTCATCTTTCTTTTCCGCAAGATACTTAGGGCAATTGCGTTTCCAATGCCCGTCGACATTGTAATGGAAATATTTTCCTTTTGCAACTTTCGTCTTACTTTTAGTGGCAGGAGACTATTTATTCCCTTTTCCCTTTTTCTTCATCTGGATACTATTATCCTTCGAAGATCCAGACTTCTTTTCGGAAGGTTTTGAACTAGATGAAGCACCCTTTTGAAATTTCCTTTGGGAAACAACATTTGCTTCCCCCTCTTTGTTTTTTCATTAAAGATTGGTAAGTTTGGAGTTCATTGAGAATAGTGGTCAAGTTGTAATCAATCTTATTCATTAAAAAATTTGTATGAAAGGTTAGAGAACTCTTTGGAAGAGAATCCATTATCATACTCACTTGGCTCTTCTCGCTTATGACAGCCCCGTTTGTCTCCGCTATATTGAAGTGGACCATCATGTCCAGGACATGTTCTCTAACAGAGGTCCCTTCCTTCATACACGAATTATAAACGTATTTAATAGCATTGTGTTGTGGTGATGAGGATGGCTGTCCAAACATCCCTTGCAACGACTCCATGATCTCTCTTGTAGTGACCATGGTTTCATGCTTTTTGGTAAGCACATTAGATATGCTTGCAAAAATATAGGCTCTGGCTTTTTCATTGGCCTGGACCCATCTATCATAGATATCTCAAAAATTTCCGGTTGTGTTAGGATTGAGAAGAGGAGGATGTTCCTCCGTTAAAATGAATATCAGATCATCAATTACTAGTATTGTGTTTGTGTTCGACTTCCAATTTAAATAACCACCTCCATTGAATTTATCTGAGGTTAAGAGTTATATAATCGAGTTTGGCATGTTGAAACATAAACAAATTCTATACGTAAATTGTATCTAAATCCAATTTTAGCAAAAGTAACAAAGTACCCATATTTCTTTATTTATTTGCAACGATACTTTAGTGAGTCAGAATAGATGTTATCGAGGGGCAGCCAAATACTCCTTCACTAAAGCAAGACATTCTTGACTGAATACTATATCTAGAATAACTCTTATTCCTATAGTCATTTAGTTACTGTTTTCGATCAAGAACTTACAGTAACTCTTGTAAGTATGACCATCCATTTTCAAATTTCATAGAACAATATGAATATTCCCCCGAATAGGAAGACAATGTTGAAGCTGAAAATAAGAAACCCTATTCATTTCTGAAGTTTGGGTTGTTTCGAATCCTATGTTACAACCCTTCGAGGGGATCGCCATAAAAGCGACTAGCTAGTGCCGCCTAAAAATGCAGCAGACGTAACATAGGAATCTCACAGTTTAAACTAATAGAAGAGACAGTAGAAAATGTTGACACATTTCCTGCACCCACTTACTATGAACTACTTCCCTTATTCACCTTGATATTGACCCATGCAAACACTTTTCGAATGGAGCAGCCGTAGTAAGAACGATACAAAGCCGAGCATAGATCTCACGGTGTGAACTCTTAGGAACGCGAGAGCTAAAAATAATATATCGTATATATTATTAATCTCTCACTGAAGTGTTTTAATTATTTGGGTATCTTTTTGTACTTAGGTATCTTTCGGCTAAAAAACATCCAAAGTCTATATGATTTATCTAAGTATAACCTTTATATTTAGATTTAACCTACGATGTCTAAGTGATAAAACCATTTTATTACCCCACATTGCTCACACATGCTCACAAAATCGGTTAACAATACTCAGTAATTTAGCTAAAATCCCCAGATAGGAGGTGTTATGTAAACCGTCAACTTATGTACCTCCAACTTTAGACAGGATTATAGATCGATTGAGTTTGTAACCAAGTTTTATAAGATAACGACCTATTTTAACTATTAAAACAAGTTGTTATTTACCCTAAGTGAGCATGCATCTTAACTTTGTTATAGATTTTAAATGTCTAATCCATTTTATAACTCTTATAAAATTAGACATTTATAACATAAACTTATGGTGGAATTTTAAATCTACATGACATACTAATATAACAATTATATTAATCTTATGAAACCATATTCATGCATACTATATACATTATAACCAACTTACAACATATATTAATGCATGAAACATGCTTTCCTATGGTGGAATTTTAAATCTACATGACATACAATATGCACAGACATGTTTAATTTAAATATAACATACATTACATGCATAAAATATTTAAACAACACTGATATGGACTAACTTTGACATCCTAAGCAAGTAATAAACTACTTTATTACAAAATTAAAGCAAAAACAGCTTGAGGAATCTTTGGACCGCTTGAACCAACCTGAGCCAGACCTGAACCACCCGAACTAGCCCTCAAAGGCTTCAAAAGTCGTTGAACCAATCCAAAATGGGTTGAACCAGACCAAAGGAAGCAAAAACTGATCGAATTAGTCATCTCCCACGAACCTGTCCTTGTGCGCACGTGTTTCTAAGCTGGGATGTGCAGCGTTGCAATGCTCCATCCCAGGGTTGCAACGCCTTGAGCTGCAGAATGAACAATGCCGTGACATTCTAAGAACAAGTTCACAATGCTGCGAAGGCAGATGTTGTTTTTCCAGTTTCTCCAACCGACCTTGCTTGCTTGAATCTTCAATAACACCCTATTTTCAATTCTTTGACTCCAATATAACATACATCACATGCATAAAATATTTAAACAACACTAATATGGACCAACTTTGGCATCCTAAGCAAGTAATAAACTACTTTATTACAAAATTAAACCAAAAACAGCTTGAGGAATCTCTGGACTGCTCGAACCAATCTGAACTGGACCTGAACCACCCGAACTAGCCCTCAAAGGCTTCAAAAGTGGCTGAACCAATCCAAAATGGGTTGAACCGAACCAAAGGAAGCACAAAACCGGTCAAATTAGTCATCTCCCATGAACCTGTCCTTGTGCGCGCGTGTTTTTAAGCTGGGATGTGCAGTGTTGAAATGCTCCATCCCAGGGTTGCAACACCTTGGGCTTCAGAATGAACAATGCCATGACATTCTAAGAGCAGCTTCACGATGCTACGAAGGCAGAGGTTGTTTTTCCAGTTTCTCCAACTGACCTTGCTTGCTTGAATCTTCAATAATACCCTATTTTCAATTCTATTGACTCCAATAAAATTACAGACCCTTAATCATACATTAAGGCTCATCAACCAAGAGCCAATTAAAAATTTAATAATTGAATAAAAGATAATCCTAATGCCAAAGTTGAATTAAAAATCATATTAGTCACCAGCATTGCTGAAAACCACCCACCAAACTCAAATTAACGTTAATTGAGTGCTTAAATCATGCTCTAATACCAATTGATAGAGTAAACATGTATAAAGCGGAAGCAAATAGAATCATTAAGCATTCTAATTACACTTAATTTGAGTATAAAGCATGCTATAAAACAGTTTCAATAGAAAGAGGGATTCATATGTGTATATTTTTGTAGAATTCTTCTTGATTCTTGTTGAACTCCATGAAATTGATCTCCAAATCTCTAGTAGACCACCAAGAGGAGCTTTTCTACTATTCTCAGCCTTGGATTGAGTGGTGAAAACTCTAAATTGAGAGGTATAGAGGTTAGGATTGGAGAGGGTTTGAGAGAATTTAAAAATTCTCAGAATTTTCCATTAATTCAGCATGAAAGTCTCTCCAATTTCTGAAATTGAAGTATTTAACAAGTTCAAGCATGCAAGCACTTAGACTTTTAGCTAATTGACACTTCAATTAGCACTAAGTGAGTGAGTAATGTGTTGATTTGTGAAAAAATCCACAAAAAATCCCAAAATTGTGATATATCTATTAACAATTTCATTTTTAAATTTTAGATTAATTCAATTTCCATAAATTTAATTTAAAACTTAATTAAATTTCCATAAATTAAATTTAAAAATGAAAAAATGATTTAATTTTAATTAATTAATAAAAAATTTAATTAATTAATTAATTAATAAAAAATTTAATTAATTAATTAATTAATAAAAAATTTAATTAATTAATTAATTAATAAAAAATTTAATTAATTAATTAATTAATAATTTAATATCATATATTAAATTAATAAAACACTTCATTTAAACATGAATCCCTATTCATGTAAAGTAAATTCAAATCAATATTTAAATATTTTAAACTCTCCAATTTACATTTAATTTTGATAAATTTAAATGTTAATTATATAAGATATAATTATCCAAATCCTAAAAATTGAAATTGAATATTTCAAATTCAAACTCTAGTTTTTGAATTTGAAGACTTCAAATTTGCTCAATATTCTAATCCAATGTGTAATGTTTTATGAGTTAGTAGAGGGACCTTATGGACCTACAAATCATAAGCTCCAATGATTTGAGATTAATTGACTAAACTCTTTAAACTGAATTAATCAATATTCGTTAACTACCGAGACACACCACTATAGCTCGATGGTTGTGATCTCCTCACTGTAGATATATTTCTGTCCACTTGATTTAACCATGATTAGTAAGTCAATCCTTCACAGGTTGTTCGTATTTACAGCTATGTCAAAACTACCGTTTTACCTAAGTAAATACATCTTGCTCCTTAAGCTCCCATTGATCCTCTATCAAACAATTGGTTTATAGTCCAACTAATAAACCATGTCCCTCTTGGCCATGAGAGGGTAGGGCCCATTTGTTCAAGACCAAGAATCAGTACTCAAGGGAACAACCTATCTGCTAACCCTAAAACGGGTAGGAGTGATTTCCATCTTGCATGACTATGTCCTTTGCTATCTATCTAGTCTTGTCCCCAAAATGGGAAGCTTTTTGAGTAGTGTTGTTGAACTACTCTCACCTATGCAGATCAAAAGATAATCCCGAATAAACAGAAGTTCATAGTTAGCTCAGGATTAAGATCAAGTTACCTTAGGTCATCGAATTGAAATAGTCAATTTTAATAGTAAACAGTCGCTATAAAGACAAGTGACTATTTCATGGTCCAGTCTTATGCAAAACTCTTTTGCATAGAATGCCCCTACTCGCATGTCTCCACATGAACCATTTTGGGATCACATCGTTTATAACAGTATACAAAGCAGGCCGCATCTATAGTGTCCTTAAGACAAGGTACTCAATCCCATCCATATACTTATAGACCTTTTTGGCTATATATTATATAACTTGATCCTCTTTTATGTCTCTACATAAAGTTATAATATTCATACTATAGCCATGGATTCATTTATTGGATTTTATAACATATTGCAATTTCAATCTCAATAACACTTTTATTGAATAAATCCTTCAATAATATTTTTATTGATAAGTAGAATATGTTTCCATGATTATGACATTTCCAATATTCCCCTACTAGCTCACAAACGGATTAAACCTTAGAATAGCGTGATGAGAGAATTTGAAATGCTCAAATTTGAATTAAGGGAATCAGTAATTATATATGATATAATTACACGTTTAGTGATCGAATTAAACGAAATATGAGAATTGAATAATATTTAAATTTGGTTTAAAATACATGAATAGAGATTTATGATTGTGGAACTAGTGAGTTAATAATTTGATATTTGATATCAAATTTTAATTAATTAATAATTTAATTAATTATTTGAAATTAATTAAAAATTAACTATTGGAATTAATTTTGATGGAAATTAATTTTTTCAAAGTTTGAAATTTGATTTCAAATTAAATTTTGGTTAAAAAATCAATTGAATTGAAATTTGGATTTCAATTTTGAAAATTGATTTTAAAACTATTAAATTGGAAAATTAAGTTTAATGGATTTTTCCCACTTTGTCTACCTCTAATTCCATTATCCTCTTAGTTTTTGTGGTGTCAATCTCTCATGTAATACATTTTTGCATGGAATTTTGAATAAAATTAGCTCAATTAGCTGAGTTTTAAAGGTGAAACTGGATAAACTTCTACTGAAAGTGTTCTTCAATACTTGACAGCAAAACCAGTTTTTTCCTCAAAGAATTCCCATGAACTCAAACTCATTTTGGATCCATAATATAATATAAGGTCCTAGAGGATAGTATGAAAGATAAAGTGGTGGTCTATAACTTGTTCGAGAGGAAATTTGTGTTGGATTTGAAGTTTTAAGCAGTTCTTCGAAGGTATAGCTTCAAAACCCTATTTCTTTAAATATTTACATGCTTACTTGATTGTTAAGATTGATTGAATTAGAGTGTTTAAGATCCTAATTGCTTCCGCATGTTGAATGTCAACACCATTATTTCTGATAATTCTTGGATGAGCCCTATGGAGGTTGTCCCTAAGAGACGTGGTATGACTGTGGTTAAGAATGATAAAGATGAATTCATATCCACTAGATTAGTGATAGGATGGTGTGTTTGTATCGATTATAGGAAGTTAAATAAGGCCACTAGAAAAGATCATTTTTCACTTCCTTTTATTGATCAAATACTTGATTGGCTTGCAAGTTATTCTTACTATTGTTTCTTAGATGGATATTCAGGGTATAATTAGATTGTTATTGCTCTTGAGGATTAGGAGTACTTTCACTTGTCCCTATGGGACATTTTCTTATAGGAGTATGCCTTTTGGTCTATGTAATGCACCTGCCACTTTTCAGGGGTGTATGATAACGATTTTTCAGGGGTTGATAGAGGAGATTATAGAAGTGTTTATGGATGACTTTTTTGTTTTTGGATTCTCTTTTGATTCTTGCCTTGCTAATCTTACTCTTGTTTTGCAAAGATGTCAAGAAGCCAATCTTGTGCTGAATTGGAAAAAATGCTACTTCATGGTGAAGGAAGGCATTGTCTTGGGGCATAAAAGTATCTCAGAATGGTTTAGAGGTGGGACAGGACAAAAATTTCTACAATTGAATAATTGCCACCTCCTATAGATGTGAAAGGAGTTAAGAGCTTTCTAGGACATACAAGGTTTTCAGGAGATTTATCAAAGATTTTTTTAACTTGCAAAAAGATGCTAATTTTTTTTTAATGATGCATGTTTGATGCCTTTACTTTTTTGAAAGAGAAATTGGTTTCTGCTCTTGTTATTTTTTCACCTATGTGGTCTGAACCTTTTGAAATTATGTGTGATGCTAGTAATTATGCACTAGGTATTATCTTAGGCCAACGTAAGGATAACATTTTTAAGATGATATACTATGCTAGTAAAACACTTAATTGTACTTGATAGAATTACACTAATACTGAAAAAGAGTTGATAGCTATTGTGTTTCCTTTGGATAAGTTTAGGCCTTACTTACTTGGTTCTAAGATAACTGTTCATACTAACCATGTAACTTTGAAATATTTGTTTGCTAAGAAAAAGTCCAAACCTAGATTGATGAGATGTTGCTTTTGCAGGAATTTGACTTTGCTATCAAGGACAGGAAAGAATGTAAAAATGTGGTTGCAGACCACCTATATAGTCTTGAGCTTGAGGATGAAAAACTTAGTTCATTTATTGTTGAGACCTTTCCTGATGAGTGTTTGTATCAAGTAAAAGACAAGTTGCCTTGGTTTGGTGATGTTGTTAATTATCTTGCAGGTAAGGTGTTGTGTTTTGATCAACTACTCAATAAATGAAGAGGTTTTTACACAAAGTCAAATCTTATCATTGGGAAGATCCTCTTCTTTACAAGGTGTGTGCAGATGGTCTCATAAGAAAATCTGTCCATCAGAAGGAAGTTGTAAGTATCTTGAACTCCTATCATTCTTCGCCCTATGGAAGTCATTTTAGGCCAACTAGAACTGTAGCTAAGGTACTTCAATTAGGTTTTTATTGTCCTTCACTTTTTAAAGATGGTTATATTTTGTTAAATCTTGTGATAGGTCTAAATTAAACGTATAGTGTTCACTGTTCAGCCCTAAATTAAAAAGCCCAACTGCACAAAAAAGTTTCCTTCTCCACCTTCCCTTCTGTTCTGTGGAAGACCGAAGTGCCCTACCCTCCTTACCTACCGAGTACGAGTATCGTGTCGTGCATCTGCGTGAGTCTATAAGCCGAGCATGAAGGAAGACCGAAGGGCGAAGGCGAAGCAACTAAAGAAGTAATTAGGCGTTGGGTGAAGACTAAAGCCGAACTCCGAAGGGTCTGGGTGTTGCATCTGGCGTCTACGTGAGTTCGTGAGCCGAGCGTGAAGGAAGACCGAAGGGTGAAGGCAAAGCGATTGAATAAGTAATTAGGCATTGGATGAATACTGAAGCCGAATTCCAAAGGGTCTAAGTGTTGCATCTGGTGTCTGCCGTCAGCCGTAAAGTGAAGAAGAACCGTCGTCCGACTTTCGAGTTAAGACTGAAGGCGACTGAAGAAGAACTTAGGCGTTGGGTGAAGACTGAAGCCGAACTCTGAAGGCCTTGGGTCTAGGTGTTGCGTCTGCCATCAGCCGTGAACTGAAGAAGAACTGCCGTCCGACTTTTGAGTTCAAGCCAAGATTGTCCGTTCAAGACTGTCCGTTTGAGTTCGCTTTGGAAAACCTGAAAAAATAGACGTAATTACTAATACCTAACAAGACTGACCGTTCAAGGTAATATATGAGTCTGCTTTCAAGACTGTCCATTTGAAAAATAGTATATATTTTGATGGTTTTGTTTTGTTTTTCATTTGAAGTGAAGAAGATTTTGTACTGTTCCAAGAGGCGAGATCTGTCCGTTCAAGGCTTTAAGCTGCTGCCGTCTGAGATCTGTTGCCATTTAAGCCGGTAAAAATTTCCTTTGCCATTTGAAATGTATGTTTGTGTATGTTTGAATGCTTTGAATTTTAGGCTTGAATATGTTTGAAAAATATGTTTTAATGCTTTGAATTTTGGGATTGAATATGTTTGAAAAGTATCTCCATAAATCTAATTGAATACTTTTGGCGTTTGAATTTTAATTCTAAGACATTGTTTGAATGCTTTGAACTTGGGTTGAATGCTTTGAATATGTTTGAATGCTTTGAAATTCAAGTCCAAGTCTAAAGAGGGTTTTTTAAATTAAATCTTTGGTAGGTTGAAAACAATGTCTTCATCACCTTCTACAAATAAAGATTCTCTAAGTCCAATCCCAGATCCAACCCAAATTCAACCCCAAATTTAACTCCATGATCTTTGAATGATTATAATTTGAATGTTGATAATTGTGTTATTCTTGGTGAGGATATTGACAAGGGATCTTTAAATAGGAGATTGACATCGGTTGTTTGGAACCATTTTAAGAAACAAAAAATAGATGGGGTAGACAAGGCGGTTTGTAATTATTGCAAACGAAAATTAGGGGATGAAAGTAAAAATGGAACCAAACGTTTGCATGACCATATTAAGATATGCCCATATAAAGAACAAAAGGACATGATAATCCCTATTGAATCCTAACAGAGAGAAGAACAATACATTGAGTTTATATAACTTCGATTAGGAAGCTGCAAAAAAAAAAAAAAAAAAAAGCATTAGCTAGGATGATAATAAAACATGAATATCCTCTCTCAATAGTTGAGCATTAAGATTTTAGGAAATTTTGTAATGTCATCCAACCATTGTTTAAGATGGTGTCAAGAAACACAACAAAGAAGGAGATTTTGAAAATTTATGAGACTGAAAAGTTGAAAACCATAACATTGTTGAATGAGATCAAAGGAAAAACTGCTCTTACAACGGACATGTAGACTTCCAACCACCAAACAAAAGGTTATATGGTTGTCACTGCACATTTTGTTGATGATAGTTGGGTTTTGCAAAACAAAATAATCAGGTTTATATATGTCCCTTCTCCACATACTTTTGAGATGCTTCGTGAAGAAATAATGGAATGTCTGTTAGACTAAAATATTGATCGAAAATTGTCATCTGTAACTGCAGATAATTGTAGTACAAATGACTCCATGGTTAATATGCTTGTTGATAGTTTGAATGTTTATAATGGTCAGATGTTGGGTCTTGATTGTTGTACTAGGTGGAATTCTACATATTTTATGTTAGCCACTACATTGAAGTACAAGGTTGTGTTTTATCGATTAAAACAACGAGAACCAAAGTACAAGTGTTTGTCTTTGGATCAAGATTGAGTATTAGCAAAAGAGATATGTGAGAAACTGAAAATATTTCATCACGTGACTTAAATATTTTCTGGATCCAAATATCCTATTGCTAATCTTTTTTCCCAAAAATTTGTAAATTGAAATTGGCTATTTCTGAGTAGACAAATTTTGGCATTCAAGAGATAAGAGACCTGGCTTCAAATATGATTTCAAAATTTGATAAGTATTGGAAGAAAATTCATGGGGTAATGGCCATAGCTGCAGTTTTAAATCCACGTTACAAATTGAAGTTGATTAAGTTTTACTTCTCTAGAATTTATGGAGATAGTTTTTTTTCTTGAAGTGGAAAGGATTAAAAAAACTTTTTTCAGATTTGGAAATGAAATATTAGCTGATGCATGAAGATGCATGAAGGTGAAGGTGATGATTATAACTCTAAAAATTTAGATGGAATCTCACAGAATATAGAATTTGATGATTTTAATGATTATGACTTGTTTGTATCAAATTCCAATAATATGAATCAGAAGCAATAGTTTGATGCATATTTGGATGAATCTGTCTTACGTTGAACATCTGATTTTGACATTTTGAGTTGGTGGAAATTAAATAGTGTCAAATATCCCATTTTACAAGAAATTGAAAGAGACATATTAGCCATCCCGTAATTTAGTGTTGCATCAAAGGTTGCTTTTAGTACCTGTGGTAGGATTGTAAGCCCACATTGTAACAAACTTCATCTGAAAACGATAGAAGCTTTGATGTGCGCTCAAAATTGGATTGCAACTAAAGTTTTGACGGGTTAGTTTGTTTGTTTTGTTTTACCTCTTTTTAGCATTTAATATATTAATAAATATTTTCTTTTATTATAAATATTTGACAATATAAGGTACTAGCACGAGAAAAGAAATAGTTAAACATTTAACAACTGTTTTAGAAGATGCAGATGATTCTGATGAAGATGGTGGGGTGACTAAGGTATGCTCATAGATTAACATTATTTTCTTATGACACTTTTACTTTTTGTGGTCTAGCTTCTTCTTCTTCTTTTTTTTTTTTTTTTTTTTGTGACATTATTTGTTAATTACATTTTAAATGTAGGAATGAATAATACTCGCAATTAAGGATGGGATGATGGCAAGAAAGGAGAAATATTTCAATGTGAAGTCTTCGGTGAAGAGAGAAAGACGAGCAATTTATATATTTTAAATGTATAAGATATTTTCCTTTAATTGACTTCCTTATTCAAACTTTATTGAATTTTAAGTTGTAAACTTATTTAATGGATTTGTCAGCTTTTAAATTGTGTTTATTTCATAGTTATATTTTGTTTATTTTTTGTGAACTAGTCAAATTTTAAATAAAATCACTTGAATTAAAAAATAGGAATTCGATAAACTTATTTAATGGATTTGTGAGCTTCTAAATTGTGTTTATTTCATAGATTAGTTATTAAATTTTGTTTATTTTTTGTGGACTAATCAAATTTTAATTAAAAAAAATGGGGAATCCTCATGGGGAACTAGTAGAGGAATCCCCACGGGGATCCCGTTTCCCCGACGGGGAATCCCCGCCCTCGTCCCTGCAAGGACAGGGGCAGGGATGGGGGAGAATTTCTCCCATGGGGTCGGGGACGGGGACGCCCCGCGCCCTATCCCGACCCCATTGCCAACCCTAGACAATATAGTTTTCTATGACTCCTATTTTTGAGGTGGAGCTTTTTTATGTATGGGATATTTATTTTATGGGGCCCTTTCTTGTGTCTTCTAGAGGTCATAAATATATTTTAGTTGCAGTTGATTACGTGTCTAAATGGGTAGAGGCTATAGCAACTCTGAATAATGATGCCCACACTTTTTTGAAATTCTAAAAATATTTTCACAAGGTTTGGTACACCTAGGGCTATCATAGGTGATGAGAGGTCTCATTTTTATAACAAGTTGTTTGATTCCATGATGTCTAACTATGGTGTGAAACATAAGATTGCTACAACATATCATCTTCAAACTAACGGTCTTGCTGAGGTATCAAATAGAAAAATCAAACAGATTCTTAAAAAGACAGTTCAAGTTAACAGGAAGGATTAGGCTCTCAAGTTAGATGATGCATTATGGGCCTATCATACAGCTTTCATGTCTCCAATTGGTACTTCATCGTATAGATTGGTATTTGGGAAGGCTTGTCACTTACCCGATGGAGCTTGAGAGCAAAGCTTATTGAGCTATCAAGAAGTTAAACTTTGATCCATAAAAGGTGGGAGAGAAGCGATTGTTGGAACTTTCTAAGTTGAAAGAGTTTTGTGATCAAGCTTATGAAAATGCCAAGTTGTACAAAGAAAGAACCGCTAGATGGCATGACAAAAAGATCATTTATTGTACATGTTATCTTGGACAAAGAGTTTTTCTTTTTAATACACGTTTACACTTGTTTTCAGGTAAACTCAAGACTCGATAGTTATAACCATTTGTGGTGATAAAAGCTTCTCCTCATGGAGCTGTGGAAGTGCAAGGAGAAGATGGATCGAGATTCAAAGTCAATAATAAAAAACTTGAGCATTATCGTGGTGACGAAGAAAGAAAGACAGAGAACCTGGTTTTCAAAAAATGATTTAATGGGTTCAGTCTAGCTAAGAGATGTTAAACCATGCGCTTTTTGGGAGGCAACCTAATATTTTACTACTTTATTTATTTCTCTGTTTTGTTTTAGTTGTTATCTTTTAAAAATTAGAGTGTCACTTATTTGTTCTCATATTTTTTTTCAGGGTCTATTTTCAACACAAAGTACTCTTTCCACTAGCTTGTTTGATGGACTCTCGCACGCTCCTAGGCTTGTTTCTTTGTACTTTATTCTTTTCTTGTATTGAGGGCAATGTAAATTTCTAAGTTTGGGTGAGAGGTGTCCTTCGTACTTTTGTGTTTGTTTGTATATCCTGCTATACATATTTATTTGGGCTTATCTTACTATGCATGTTATGTTGAAATTTTGAAATTTTTTTAAAAAAATTTTGATTGAATTTGGAGAGTTTTTATGAGTTCTTTGTTATATGTTGTTGATGTTGATTATTCATGATGAGACTTGAATATGTATGTTAAATGACTTATAGTGGAAATATGATAGTAATATCTTGAAGTATGATCTATCTATGTCCCTCTTTGAGTTTTCCATATCATGAGTACGTAATCACTTCAATTTAGAAATGTTAACTAAAACTAGAATCATGTTAGTGTATTTGGTTGTCACCTCGAAAGGGTCACTGGTTAGAGGCTTGATGTGCATGATGGTTTTTGTAACGTTAGACTAAGAGGAAAGAAAAGAATATTTTGTTAGCATTTGGAAAGAAAATAGAGTGGTCACTTATGTGCTTGAAACAAAGTTTTTATTTTATGCTTTGTAAATTTATAATGTGTATGCATAAATGAGGGTAAAAAGAGCCACCTTCCTGTGATCAGCTAGAACACCTAAGAACTGACTAGGTACGATTTCCTGCAATGAGTGTGTGAAAGCTAGTACCCTAGGTAAATTTATGCAAGTTTTAAAACTTAGGATTCTAGGGCACCTTAGTAGACATATTACTTTCTTGAAATGTGTGGATACTTAATGATTGGTGCATGAGCCAGATTAGGGGAAAATTGGAGAAGCTTCATTGAGCCTAACTTTAGTTTATGAGTTTTAAATTGAATGTGACTTGCACACACACATGTGGGAGATGATTAGAATAAGCCATGGATGACCATAACGATAGATTTACTTGAATGATTCTGCTTGAGTTCTCAACTGCCTATTCTCTAAGGCATGAATCACTAGCATACTTACTTAGAACTCTTCTATTTTTTTTGTTTCTTTGCTCAGGATTAGCAAAATCTTAAGTTTAGGGTGGTGAAATGCACATAAAATGTGCATTATTTGTGTTAGATTTAGGATTGTTTTTAATGCATTTTTATCTGAGTTGACGTGTTTGCTAGTGATTTTCAGGATTTATAATCAATAAGTTAATTATACTCAAATTAAGCTAAAAAGAACTAAATTAGACTTAAAGGAGTCAAAATCGAGCAATAGACCAAAGGGAGTGAAGAAAATAGAGGAAAAATACTATGCATTAAAAGACAGAGGAGCATTGTAACATTGGTCGTAGCATTGACGTGAAGTAGTGATTAACGACAGAATGCAGTAGCTGCATTAAAGTATGCAACGTTACAATGCTAAGCCTGTGCGTTGCAACACTTCGAAAGAATCAGATCAGCATTGCAACGCTGTGTCGAAGCATCGCGATGTTGACTTTCCTTATTTGAAAAATCTGATAATTTTGGTAAGGATTTTGTGCCACATTTTCGACCTTCTAATTAATTTGACAATTCTAAACACAGGGGCGAATTCTGATCTAATTGGAAGACATTCAAACCTAATTTTGAGACCAAAAAGCGAGAGCTTGTCCAATAGTAGAGAATGAAGACTGATTGTGAGATCGTTCAATTTCTCGACGTGCTAACAGAGAGAAGACTGGCGACTTCCACCAAAGGAGAAGCATTTTGGATGAGATTTTCTCTGATTCTTTCTTTTTCTCTACTGGAATACTATCGATTTTGTATTAGAATATGTTCTTGAGAACCATGAATGGCTAGACTCTTTGTTTTAGGGTGTTGTTGGATTTATATATGGATTTGAGTTAATATTTAGGAATTTCATGGAATAGCATAGCTATTTATCTTTTAATGTTACTATTTTAATTGATTTTGATTGGTCATCAATAAATGTTAGATTGAATGTTCAATTCCGTAGATTGTATATTTAATTGAACTTGTACCATTAAATTGTTATTAACCTATCATGTACGTAGTTAGGGGAGTAGTAAAAGTTGATGATGACAATGTTTAATGGCATGGGTTTTAATTTGATATCAGGACGTTATTATCATTTAGAATTGCATGAGAAAGATTTTTTCTCGAAAGATGACAATTTGGAAATTTGTTTCTAGAATTAGATAAACGGTATTTGCTTAATTCCATGATTGAGTTAAGTATTGTTCAATAAAATATGTAATGAAAATCAACACCTTGGAACACTCTTAATTCTGAAATTACATTTGGTTGTCTTATCTTGCTGCTAAGACAATACTTAAGTATTCTGAAATATGTAATAAAATATTTGTTAAGTATTCCATGATTGAGTTAAGTATTCTGAAATATGTAATAAAATATGATTGAGTTAAGTGAAAGTTGTTTGTTTGATCCTTGAGAACGATACTTTACCTCTTAAGCCGTTTTAATATATTATAACTTGACCGCATTCGTTTGTGCATAACCATTGCACATCACTAGCTTTCTTCATCCTCTATACTTAACTCTTTCTTGTTATGGTTGTTCAACGTTTAATAGTTTTATTCAATGGTAAGTGGGATGAAAATAGTCACTATCATGACTTCCGATTTATTGAAGTTTCTATTGCTTCGAACAAATCTTTTTCAATTTTCATCTTTTTTTATTGATTTTTTATTTTTTGTTCTCAATCGACGACAAGTCTACTTTGGAGGCTTGACTTAATCGACCAAATCCACTGGCGCATAAATAAAAGGCTCGACTTAATTGAACTTCGGTAAGGCAAGCATATGGATGGTGTTGGTATTAACTAGTTTGCCTTAGAGGTCTTAAACCCACCTTGACAGATTCGATCAAGGAAGAATGTACCACCGCCGAATATTGTTTGTTTTTCTTCTGTTCATGAGATCTCCACGATGGACATCAACACCACATCATAATTAGTTAGCAATTTCAATGTACGTTTTTTAATTGGGATTTTCATGCTCCAATCTAAATTGGTTTTTTCTCCATGAATGCAATTATTTAGATAAAGTTTTCATCAACCCAACCCTCACTTTCTAAACTATTATTTTGGGTCTAGAACAAGAAAAAGTATTGTTACAGAATTTTGGGTAGTTCAAAAGCGATTTAGAAGGTTGGGTTGATTGACTTTCAATTGTAGTGTATTTATTTTTAAGTTTGTGTATTTGTTGGGCATAGTTTATAGACTAATTACAATGTATTTGTAGGTCATGTAAATATCTCATTGGAAGTACAGCAAAAAAAACTTTCAAAAGACATTTATGATTACAAATCCCTCATCCGAATTAGAGAGTAACTAATTTTTTTCTTTGCACGTATCTTTTATCATACATCTTTATTTTCTCTTAAAATATCTCCACTATTTTAAATCATCAAATCATATTGTTAATTTTTTTTTCAAATATCAAAACTAAATCATATTTTTCAAATATAATTTTATTTATTTGTTTTGATTTCTTTTAATCTTTTTTCAACTTATTTTATGTTTTTGTATTTTGATTTTTCTAATTAGTTTAAAAATTTTATACAATCAAATATCAATTTTTTTAATTAGTTTGAAAAATTTAGGACGAAGAGTGAAGACAGACCAATCACATTTGAAGTAGTAGGGTGGTTGAAATTATGGTTGCGATGGTAGATTTAGAGACAGTGATTCTATTCACGGTAGCACCATTGTTAGGAGTTAAGGTTGACGACCGAGCCTATGTCGGAGGAGTTGAGATAGAAGAAGATGGAACTGGAGTGATCATTAGTGGCTTTGAAGGCGCAATAAATGAAGCCGATGGAGAAGGAGCCAAAATCAAACTGATGGTGAAGTATTGGTAAAAGGAGAGAAAGCCACGCCCAGTGGAAGGAGAGGGGGCCATGCCTAACAAAGCAAGGGATGAAGACAGAATTCAAATCGGAGGTGTCACTACTATTTGGTAGAGAAGCCGATTTTGGAGAGGAAAATGGCATCAACCTGGTTGGAGAAGAGGTCGATGCGGTATTCAGAGTAAGACCAACAGATAACCTCTAGATGTTTATTTTAATTACAGTGTAATTACGAATATTTCTTAGTAAGTCAATTGCAATCTCATTGGTGTGGCTAGAGGTAGTTTAGACTTTTATAAATTCGTTTATTTTTTATTTTTAATTTATTTTACTAGTTTTACAAATAAAATGTTGATTTGCTATTTTTACAAATGAAAAGTTAAAATATGTTATTCCTTGTTTACCCATCTTTTTACCTTAATAGTGGGGTTCATCTCTCACTTTTTGTCTTTTGGCAGTCAGCAACCTACCACAGCTCGGTCTCATCGGCGGAGAAAAGGGACTTTCCTATTTGGTGACTCATGGGCTTGATGGGCCTAGATTGGGCCCAAGCTTTTGGGTCTCCACTATTTTTCACCCAAGAAATTCATTTAAAAAAAAAAAAAAAATAAATGGATCAAAATGAATAAAGTAAAGTTAACCAAAACAGTATTTAACCAAATTTAAATACAAGAACAAGGGTCATTATAATGCATAATAGACAAATAAAAGAGGCCAGAAAAGAGTTGCCAAAAATGATGTTAAAGATGTGGCATCATTAGTCCTACTGTTACATGATAATTTGTAATATCAATGCACATAACAGAAATAGGTGATTGAAGAAAATAAAATGATGGAAACAATCTGACCTATAATAGAAAAAGTCCACCAAAAGTCATGTCTTGTCCCCAAAAAAATAAATAGAAAACAAAAACGAAGAAGAAAGAATAGACAAGCGATTGCCTATTTCAACTTTTTCACTTATAACAAAAGTTATTTCTGCAACACTTCAATGACCACAATCCAATTACAAATTAGACAATCAAGAGTCTTCCTTCAGAAAAACTTAAAACAAAAAAACAAATTTAAAATAGAAAAAAAGAGGAGACAAAAAATAGTGTTAAATAACTCTCTCTACCCACGTCATAGCATCATTCCAACATTGAAATATCTAGGCAACAAAAGTAGCATCTAAATAATTCCCACAAGACCCGAGAGAAAGAAAATCATTTTCCAAAGATCTTAGCAAAGACAATAGGAGTCATCAACAGCTTTCAATTAAATAGGAAGCAGCCCCACAAGCAACTCGTATTCATATCATAGCCCCATGAAGATGAAAAGGAAAAAGGAAAAAAGAAAAAAGAAAACTTAAAGCTAGGACCATCCATTGTGTCGGGTGATGGTATTCATATGTCAAAGACAACTTGATCCAAATTCTAACACTCTCTTGTCATGTTTCTCTCTTCCAATTTGTTTCCGGGGACCATTGCCTGTGGTGCACTACTACTACCTGCAGGAAGGATTGGGATAGACCACCGGAGTGGAGCCCCACTCTGCCCTTAATGAGTGGATGCATCCCTTTATCATCACTGTCACATATATTCACTTTGATCTTCTAATCGAACTCCTTTTAATACTGCAGATAATGCAGCAAAGGAACCAATGCCATAATCCAATTCAATTGTGCTTTCAGATTCAATTACTACGCCTGAGAGGTGAGAGGCATTTCCCACCATTCAGCTTGCTCCTCTAATAACTTAAGAGAGACACAAATGAAAGATAAAGCCATCTTTGTTTGATAATTAAACTACTTTAGGAGCTAGATATTTTTATTAACAGATACTAAAAAAACGGTGATTATACAATTTGGGTGCATGCTAATTGCTAACCAACCATCCAAATCCATGCAAGTACCAAACTCATCCTTTTTGTGACAATTAATGCCATTGCAAGGGTACTTTTCCTAATTAATTCAGATTTTGACCATTCTGGGTTGTCTCTCCAAGTCTGAATACCAACTCTGTCACCACCCCATCTTCATACTGCCGACTTGGGTTTAAGAAATTTCGTTTCTTTTCTGTTTCTTGAGCTGCATCTAACTTGTTGGAGGTTTCTATTATTACGTCTGAGTTAGAAGCTTTTATTGTACTCGGGTGTGGGTGGTTAATGGACATGAGTTGGACTGGGTCAGGACGATCATCGATGTCACAAGATGGGGTGCTATTAGATGGAAACTTCGCTTTAAAAGTTCCAAGGCCGCATGAAGTGGAAGGAAGAAGAGGTGGGATTGGCCACACTGGCGATCCAGTGGCCAAGGAATGTTGTGGGTTGTTCCAGCCTAATTTGATGGATTTGATAGGAGATTCATCAAGCATAGAGCTGAACAATCTCTTCAACCCAGTAGATTGGTTTTCGATCATCTGGACATCTGGCTTTAAAACGTATGGATGTTGGCTAGGGAGGTAGGGCCTTTGAACCGCAAAGATACCCGGCATGCTATGCAGGTAGCTGAATTTCCTCTGTACATTAATGACTAAATTGAGATCTTCCGGGACCTGCAAAAAAAGCCATCAATCTGTGTAGCTTGGCAAGAAATTACCTAAGAGAAGGAAAAATAAAGCAAACCTTATCAAAAGAGCCCAGTTGAACTACGCCTTCTCGTACAGCAATGACTGCAATTGTCTACAACAAGAGGTTCTGATAAGCTGGAAGTGATAATTTATACTGCAGTGTTTTGCTTGTAGCAAGCTAAGTTTGTAGAATAGTAACCTGAATGCCTGATTTAAATTGAGATTCCCACGCCCGAGGTTGCTGTACATGAATAAAGTGGAAAGGTCGAGGAAGCTAGAATTGAACTGACATTCTTTTCCCTCAAAATGGAAAAAGAAAAAAAAAAGGAGAGAAAAAAAAATCTCTTACAGGCTCAATGGATGAGTTCCACGAGGAGATGAGGTTCGGATCACTTTCAGTTGTGTTATCTCTGAAAACCCATTTATGACTATTATCTGCTCCAACCTTTCCCACTAACCTGCAACCAGGGGCATATAGATTGATAAAACAAGACTGTAGAACTTTCCAAATAATCTAAATGAATGTATGAATTCTCTCACCCTTCTCCATAACTGTAAACCTCATGAGACATTTTGAAGAAGAGATCAACTCCAAACCTCCCTGTAATACACCCACTTGCTGCTCTTTCACATTCGTGGAAATCACAAAATCCATCTTCCCAAACAAGAATCCTGAAATAAAACCAACTCATAAACTCCCCAAGCAGCCAAGATATCCAACAAAATTATCAGCTTTGCCCATACATACCAGTTCCTCTTGTTTCCTTTGGAGCGATCAAGAGCACTCCCGCCAAACTCCCACCTGCAACAAACCAAAGTATATAGGGGAAAAATATCTCATGAAATAGAACACAACTCATCCATCACTTCCTTGGGCACTTGAATTCTTAGTTTGCTTACTTGGGAGGAGGAAAGTTTCTAGGAAGGATCCTCCAGAAAATGGCATAAACCCACTTAGAAGAGGTAGAGCTACAAGAGTCTGAAGACAAACACAGACTCCTTAAAGTGTGTTGCAACAGACAGTTAAGCATGGGAAGGCCACTTTCCATTTTACTGAAAGAAAACCGATTGGCTCTGTACTCGTCTTTCTCTTCAAATTAAATGGGAAAGAGCAATCATGGTACTTACTACACCTACTCGCTGGCATTTAGAGTGGGAAACACGCTTCAACCTCCTCCCAGTCCTGGCTATACTATACAATATTATTTATGCTGTGGTAGTGATTTTGCCACCACAAAAAATTTAAAAATTTAAAATTTAAGATCTCATTTGACAACTATTTAATTTTTGATTTTTTGTTTTTTAAAATTAAGTCTATAGATACTACTCATCTACAAATTTCTTTTTTATTATCTACTTTTTACCAATGGTTTAAAAAACCAAACTATATTTTGAAAACTAAAAAAGTAGCTTTTAAAATTTTGTTTTTGTTTTTGGAATTTAACTAAAAATTCAATTATTGTACTTAAGAAAGATGTAAAGTATCATAAAAAATGAGGAGGAAATAAGCTTAATTTTCAAAAACAAAAAACAAAAAACGAAACTGTTACTAAATGAGGCCTAAAAAGTCTAGTTACTTACTACAACTATTGATTTACTACAACTATTGATTTGGATCGACAGTGATGTATACTCAAAAATCTCATTAAAATTTAATAGAATTCATTATAGAATCACAATTTCAAATTTTCCCTAATACATATTTTGCACATCAATAAAAGTTGGAGGATCTTTCCAATGCAACTTCCTGATATAATTTACGGGCAGGATAGCCAAACATGCAAGTGTTAAGGAATACATATATATTCCAAGGTTCTGTTTCCCAAAAAAATAAATCATTTAACACTCATTACCGGCAAATGCCTGCATAACAATTTGTCTATTGTAGGTGATGTGGTCCGCAAAAAGTTCGAAAGCTCCCTTGGATTCAAATTGCACCAAACTCCGTCCTTATGTTGGCCCACCATACAAGACACAAGACAGCTCTGGTCTTCTCACACTCTCTCAAGTTCCATGCTTCATTTACTTTGACAGAAGCAATCCATGGTATCAATTGCTTTGCTGAAAACCCGCCTGCTAAATATTCTGCAAGAAGGGTTCAAGTTGAATCGTTCATGGCCAACTAACTTCTTAAATATTTAATAAATTTTCACAAAAACTCGGTAGATCTCGAAGGAGACATAAAGAAATATCATAAAATCACAGAAACCGGTTCCTAAAAAATGGGGGTTAGAAAATTATTATAGAAGGATTCCTTCCGAGAGGTAAATCTTCTTCTCTTGTCAACATCGCTTAGCTGGCATAATATATATCCATCGGCAACCTTAGCCCTTCAACAATTATTGTTCTTTTCTAAGTTGGCTGCGTTTACTAACGCTACGAGTGTCTAGCCAAGTACCCTTCTTGCACAGTACATAAATAGATGAATGAGAAAATGACAACTTTTCAAGCAAATGTTCTATGTTTAAGGCTAATTAAACTCAAAAGGACTTGACTATAACCAATAATTATACTGCATCCGTCCCAATTGTTTGGCATCAAGTAATTAATCAAGTGCCC
This sequence comes from Benincasa hispida, assembly GCF_027475165.1. Taxonomy (NCBI): domain Eukaryota; kingdom Viridiplantae; phylum Streptophyta; class Magnoliopsida; order Cucurbitales; family Cucurbitaceae; genus Benincasa; species Benincasa hispida. The sequence goes on along the minus strand of NC_143486.1, from coordinate 90,911,384 downwards.
AATTAAATGTTGTTGAAACTGATAATATGTCTTCTTCAAACTTCAAAAGTTAGTGATAGCTGATTATCAGACAGCCAATTAAGCATGCTGAGACTCTACAAATCTAGCACAGTAAAGAACAAAGAAAGACATAAAGAAATGAGAAAGTACTGGTCCACCACGAATTTATGAAGGGAAAGGAGCACCATGCACTTTCACAGTATGTCCCCTCCACCTTTTTGCAGACACCCTATCCTGTACTGTACAAACGAAGATTGCTGAAATAAGTAGTAATCTATAACTAATCTTCAATCTAATGGGTTTCAAAGATGCTACAACAGTGTAAAGAACATGGCCCAGCCAAATGGGAGGTGAAAAAGGAAAAATCTTTTGTCCATTCACTAGGAGTGACCAAAGACGATCTCACCCAACCAATATGGAGAGCTGCAATAAATTCAATTGCCATCCGTGAGATGTATCACAGTTGCAATGTTTGAACCTGAAAGCAGCCACATAAATGTCAAGCTAACAGTACCCTATGTAATAAAGGATAATGTCTTATTGCACCTTTATTATCACATTGAAAGCGGGGATAATAGGCCATTAGATGGGGCTACTGGTTGTGACCAAAGAAACACATTGTTGGGAAGATGCCTCCCATTACTGAAGCAGGTAAATATACGTCGACAGCTACAGTAATTTGGGGAAAGAAGGCGGTCTATACTTCTCCAATGATATTAATCTAGACCCGTGGGTTGGCCCTCTACCACCATTCTCCAGTTGCCACCTCTTTGGGTTTGGCATTATAACAAACACCTTCCGTGCATGTCGATTAGGCCCAGGAACGAGGCCTAAGCCAAAGCCAAACCTTGGTTAATGCTTTTGGGTTTCTGGTTCTTTGTCTCAGTTACTAGAATAAGAGTAACAAATAACAAGTAATAATTCCACTCACAAAAGTGGTTTAGCAAAGCAATCACATTACAAGACAGATTGTGAGTGGGAGTAGAAGCTTTAGCAACGAATACAATAGGCCACTCAATAAGATTATTCTGATCCATCTCTTCTATCTTTTGCCTCAAAACTTTACCGTCTCTATTCTTTTGGTTCCAAAGTTAGGAAAATTCTGTTTAAGGTAAAAAATGTAGCAACTTATAAAATGTCAACCATGTTATTAATATATATATTTTTCTAAAATAGAGATAAAAATATACCTTGAATAGAACTTCAATGATTGAGGCTCTCCATAGTTCAAATCTCCCACCGTATTAAAAAAAAAATTCAAAATCAATTTAGTTAGTCAAAATAGGCATATCTCAATTGACAATGTTAGAGTTGAATCTCCCACCATTGTAAAGAAAACAATCAATAAAATAAAATAAAATAAAATAGGTCTATATGTAATGTTAACCCAAGACTTGGATCCGTAATGTACCTCAAAAGGAAGGGAAGATGATGGTATTTTGAAGCCTGGGCCCAAGCCCATTCTTTGACCCAATAGAATGGAACCGGAATTGAACATCTCTTCATTAAGCTCACATCAACGTGCCAACTTGAGCATAAAGGTTTGAATTAGGATTCCGACCAAAAGTGGAAAATAATTTTTGAACACCCCACAACGTGCAGGTTTAAGCCACGTATGAGGGTCTGAACAAATACTCTTTTCTTAGGATGGGTTTTGATATGTCTGGAATTTCCACATCGGTCACGAATTTCCTAACCCTTCAATAGTGAAACATTCCATTTTTTTTACCAATAAAACCAAATAATTATTAAACATACCATCCATTTTCAACTCTGTAGAGGACAGATCTAATATTTCTGTTTTAGAAAAAACCATCAAATAGGTCAAATTTTTTATCTACGAAATTGAAAGTTTTGTTATTTATTAGACATATTACATACCAATATATATAAATTGGAAGTTCGAAAAAACGAACTTCAAGACTTACTAAAGACCTACTTCTATATCAATGTAAAAGTTTGGAGACTAAATTTGTAATTCAACCTTACTTAAATGAATCACATCATACAAAAATATTTGAAAAATTTTAATAAAAAATTGAATTTTAAAATTGGTTTTAGATCCGTGTTTATTTTCTACTCGGCTAAAAGTTTCATAAATAATGTTCGAATATGCTTTAAAATTCTGACTAGAAAAAAATGAATAATGATAGGTGAGATCCTGATTAGGAATTGCCAGCCAAATGAGAGTGGAATTTTGGAGTTTAGACAAATTTCAGCGCTGACACTTTCCTCCTATATTAAACAATCTACAAAATGAATTAAACATATCCTAGAGAATCCTTCTTACAAGTTGACTTCACAAACTTAGATTATTTAATTAGCTTGAAATATGGCAAAGAAAAATTCTCGAATTTCCTTCCACTCCCACCTTCTTTCACATTTCCTCTTAAACGCGTCTTTGACGAACACAAGCAATCGAAACAGAGTGAAAAAAATTTGACAAATCCCAGAGTTGTCTTCATTTTCTGTAACTACGTTTACCCAGAAAACCAAACTGCAAATATATTTTAAGAATTTGGCAGAAGTTAATGGCATTCTGGGGAGGAACGCAACGGCAAACTAGACAACTGCTTGAGGTCACAGGCACGTTACTTTAGTCTAGATCCTAATGGAGGGACAAATTATTATCACTTATAAAGCCTTTCTAATCTTCATTGTCCTTCCCTTGATTCGATTCTCTTTTTCCCTTTTCTCATTGGTTCTACAGTTGATCGATGCTACAACTTGGAAGACACAGAACCATTTGCGACCGAATACTCGTGCGTTCTTGAATATGGTGATTCCACAAGGAGGACCCGACCATGCTTTGGTACGTATATGCTTTTAATTTTGTTTTTACAACTTTCAAGCGTTTGGGTTGGGACTTTGGAATTGGAATTCAAAGGAAATCACGCTGAATCGAATGGTTCATTAGGTAGAGGCACACACCCAGTGTTTGAGGAGAAATTCGTTTTCGAATTCACTGAAAGAGTTATAGAATTGAACATTTGGGTATTAGCCAATAAACCCCCAAGAAACGATGAAGTTATTGGCTCTCTAAGGTAAAAACTCGACCTTAATTATACTGACATGCGGTATCGTTCTGTATATATAACAATAAAAAAAACTTTCATTTTCTGGTTCGTTTCTTTAGAGTTCAGCTCCAACAACTACCTTCCGATGGTTATGTTGAGTCTACCTGGACTCTCCAGAAGACAGATGGCAGGTACAAATCAACAATAAATTACACTCCTCTTCTTTCCTATCTTATTCATTTAAACAACATATATTGAATTGTCAATCCGTAAGTTAAGTTTGCCTTCATGGCAGGCCTGCAGGCTATATACGGCTCACATTGCAATTTCCCACTTCCAGTTGTAGAGTAATCTCCATTTCTTATACAACTATCTATTGACCAATTATAAGTACAATAGTAGTTATTTCTTCTTTGACTTTGATTTGGCGTAGTTGGAGCGGCAAGACTCGTATTACCCAGCGCCAAGGTTGGATTCTACGGCTCCTCTAGAAGCAGTTGCAACCCAACGCCCAATTTTGTACCAACTCCTACCGTATGATGCCGCTCCGCCGCCGAGGCCAATACAGCCAAATGGCACAGGACCCACCACTCTTTGGTCCCAACTCCTGCCGTATGGTGCCCTTCCGCCGTCGAGCCCAACGCAGCCAAATAGCACAAGACCCGCCGCTCTCTGGTCCCAATTCCGGCCGTATGGTTCTCCACCATCGGCTCCCCCTGCAGGCTACCCTTTATCACAGTACCCAATTCATCCTCCACCTCCACCAGGTACATTTTCGTTTCTTCATTAATTATTCAAACCACAGCTTAAATGGCTGATCAAACTTCCATGAGTTTCAGGCTCAGGCCCCTCTGGCATTTACCCGCCTCCACCACGTTGACGACTCACCTCCCATGTTGTGTAGATTAAGTTTGAGAAAATTTCTACTATGTTATCGATTGATAAATTATTCTTTAATGTGATTAGATCTCCTTTTCGTCATTTTTAATTAGTGGTTATGTGAGTGCAATCAAGGGTTGTGTATGCGTTACTACAATTTTTCATATGAAATTTAAATGAGATGGAGTACCGAGTGATGTAAAACTTGAAAGTGATGGTTTTTAGTTGATATATTTATAATTTAGAGAAGAATGTCTTTGACGATTGGCATTAATTAATAAGTTTGATGGTCGTTACCAAGTAATTAATTAGTTTTCAAGCTGTCCCATTGTCCCCAGGTCTTATTAAATTGATTCATACAGAGGAGGATTAGTTGAAACTTAAAAGCAAATTAAAAGCAAAGAAACACTTTCATGTTTCCTTTTTCATCTTCCACTTATCTTCTTTGCCCTCATTTATTTGCCTTCTCCAACCAAAGATTTACTGCAAATAGTAGAAGATGAACATATTCCAGCCGAAACAAAACAAATCGAGCCAAGAGTCTGATTAATGGGCCTAGTATTGGGCCTTAGCAACTGCTTAGACAATCATAGCTACCCAATGGACCTGTGTGTTGAAGGAACTTTATTACTGTCCCCAAACAAACGACGATGGTTGATACTCACTAGTCCATTCTACATTCCTACCCTATTATATCTTCATCGATATGCCAGACAGCTAACAACCAAAATAGTTTCTAGTAAGATAAATGCTTGAAATCGAAAACTGAAAAGATGCTCAATTTGGAACAAAAGAGGACCTTTTAGTCCAAAAATAATCCTGATTACTAAAAGCACTCGCACTCCATTATGCACGACCTTCAATCCTATATCATGGTGACCTATAATTCGGCATTTTCAAGTTGTATGCATATGACATGCTGGCATCTTTTAACAAACATTTCTCAGTTTTTACTTACATGAATTTAATTTCTGGTGGAACCAAATATGTGGTCTTCACTTGCTTCCTGTTGAGTCATGTCTACACTTTCTCCCTCGCACAGGATACTTTTCCATGCAGCTGGCACAAATGTTAGTTGTTGTATAGACATTGTAGTGTTAATTGCCACATGGATAATGTAAACTGGTAAATAAACAGACCTCACAGTACAAAAAGTGAATTCAACAGTTTACATTAAGATGCTCCTCCTTTGAACTGAATCATGATTTCATAAAACCAGGAACATAAGTGTTGAAACTAAGACGACCTTTTACTGTGAAAAAGATTCATACAATAATCAGACTTTAGATCTCCCCAAGAATTACTGCACCTATGAGATCCAATCCAACCACCTCATATAAATTTTGCTCCTTGTGGGGGGGACAGGCACCGGTTTTAATTCAAGCAAATATTAATGAGCTTGACGGCCTCACCCCGTCTCTCTTATATTTATGTGGCAACTTACATCAAATTGTTTTGTAAACAAGCAATCGGAGCTGCAATGTTTGACCACAGAGGAAAAGAACTTATAGGTCAGCATACTGCAATTCTGTACCGGTCAAATGCATTAAAAAAAATATAAAACTCCCATAAATGCGGGAGAAGGGTAATTACAATGCGATATTGATGCTAAAGCGAACAGATATAAGATATTGTGTATCATCAATGCAATTAACAACTAGGGGCAACATCAACAAAAGTAGGAGGATATGGAGAGACTTCCCACCAAGTATTTCGGTGCAAATTTCAATTGTACAGATCCGTTCAGCTCAGAAGGTAATTTTCCTTTTGGTACAACTTCATCAAATGCATCCAGATAAAGTAAATACATGCTTCAACAGTCAACGTTCTACAATACCTTCACCAGCAGAATTGAGGAACCCTTGATCTTCCGGTGAACAAAGGCTGTAGCCTCCCTATCAAATTTCCACTGAAAACTATAACAAATCTCTATGGAACATAAGACAAAGCAAAGCAAGTTGTAAGCTACCTTTGTCTCCTTTACATCAAGTCAAGTAAAAAAAAAAAAAAAAAAAAAAAAATGCTTCAGTGGTAATTTACACGAGGGTTAACGATAAGTGAATCATATGTACATCAATAAATGGATAAAACATTTGAATATGTAAAAAGGCAACGTTCTTTTGTTTCTCTATGACATATAAACAGACATATAACCCGTTGCCAGCCTTCGTGGTGTAGTGTAGCCTAAACAATAATGGAAAGAGTTCTCCCAGAAGGGCCAGAAGAGAACTATAATGGAGGGAGTATAATATAATTCAAAAGTATTTAATACAAGAGATTAACCCTCTATTCATATTAGTCTGACAACTAAACAACCCTCTTCTGGATCAGTTCATGAGCGAGCCAATTGATCTGTTCGTAGAGGATGATAAAGGTGGTGGTTCTTCCCAATATCAACAGAAACATCCAGAGGAGTGATCATACCACTCATAGGAAAATGGTTGTCATATCTAGTATACTGAAACAAGCACATCAATGGCTTCACAACATGAGAGTAACTGGACATACTCAAGGTAGTGCGGTGAGAAAGAAGATGAATACCGTGTATATGACCATGCTATTTGCTATGTTACTGAAAATAGTCAATCAAATAAATGAATATTGCTGCAGATTAATTCAAGCACTTGTTAAGTATTGGACGTGAAATTAGTCTACTCTGTCATGCACTACTCATCTATCAGTCGAATGGATTCAAGCATTACGAGAAGAAAGTGAGGATCGTGAATATTTAATTCCAAGACGAGCAATAAGCAGAGCACACAGCGTGAAATTAAATACACTAAACACAGAATCAAGGCAATACAACCACAAAACAATGCAGAAGAACAAGACCAGAAGCGTTTACGTTTTGAAACTTGCTTCATTCCTGATGTCTAATTATTAATTCGAGAGCTGCTAATACCACCTGACCACCTTCTCAGTGTACAAGCAACTAAACCCCTCCCCGCCAAAAGGCCTAACCTTGACTTTAGTGACGAAGATCGCCCCGCGCTACTGGATGCAATCGAAGGAGGCACAACTTGATTTGGAATCGGATGAAAATCAACAACATTATCTTGTATCCCGCCATCACTTGCACTTGCATCCGGATGTTCAGGTTCACCACTGTCTAAATTCACGGCAAGGGATCCCCGACTCAACCTCAACGAATCTGCACCCTCTGGAGTTACTCCTCGACATTTTTTAACCTTCACTTTCACTAAATTTGGGCACCCTTCAGCAAGCGCTTCCATACCTTGATCCGAAACAGGGCAACTCTTAATGCAGAGCTTTTTCAGTGCTATGCATTTTGCGGCAATGCATGAGATTTCGCTATCACCAACAGTATCGCTTCCGCACAATGCCAACCGCTCTAAATTTCGGCAATTCGAGGCCAATATTTCCAGGCTTACCTTTGTGGGATTCACTCCGATGAGAACAAGTTCTTGTAGGTTAGAGCAATTTCTGGCAACCGCCACTAAACCCTCGTCGCCAATTCTATTTGCTTTCCATCCATCAATGTGCAGCTTCCTCAAGAGCTTGCATCGTTCGGCTACCGCCACAACGCCCAGGTTGGTACACTCCGGGTTCTTAACGAGGTGCAAAATTTCCAGATCCAAGCAATTCGAGATCGCCGAGAGGCCTACATCACTTACCTGAAGCCTTTCGAGATGGACTTCAACAAGACCAGTCACTCTGTCTGCTATAACTCTGAACAACGCATCCCAATCTCCTGAGCATCGGAAGAGCTTCAAAGTTCTCAAACTTTTCGCACCAATTAATAGCGGTCCGAAACACTGTGCATTGTAAAGATCTTTTAGGCAAATAGTTTTGAGGGATGCGCCAGCAACGCCAGGCCCAATCGGCTCAGCAGTTGAATCAGTGATACCACGAAGTCGCTTAACGGATAATTCTTCAAGGGCGGAACAATTATCAAGAACAGCGTTCATGCCTTTGGCTCCAAATGTGCAAGATCCACAAGAGAGTTTTTTCAAACCCTTGCAGTTTTTGGCAAAAGCAGCCATGCCAACATCGGTCAATTCACGGCACGCACGTAGCTTGAGACGAGTCAAATTACGGCATCGAAGGGAGATGAGGATAAGTGCGTCGTCTCCGATGCTCGTAGATCTACGGTCACATTTCAAAGCAAGTTTGGTGACGGCATCGAATCGAGTAAAAAGGGAAGGTATCATGGAGGAAAGATCCGCTTCAGCTTTAAGAGAGAGACGGTGACGGCTCTGTCCCTCCACTTTGAGCCAGCGACGACAAACGAGAGAACAGCCCTTCCGGTCGACGGAACTGAGGGATTGGAAAATACAAGCCAAGCACTCGTCCGGAAGATCGGAAATAAAGTCGGAGGCTCCATGAATTATTTCCTGAAAGTCATCGGTCTCGTCCAGGTGCATCGGGGAGATGAGGGATGTGGATTTGATCTTAGATCGATGGCTGTGATTGCTATCGCGGCGGCTAAGAATCGCAGCCGACGAAGCTGATTGGCCCATTCAGGGCGAGTTGAAGAAGGAACAATCTCGGTTTGAGGGCTTGGAATATTAGGGATCATACGCAGAGCGGAGGGCGGAGATGGGGTTAAGTTGTGGGTCTCGGACGTTGTGGTTCCGTTGATTTCCGTTCTGCAGAGAGGGAGAGCGGAACAAGATGACGGACTTGAAAACAAATTCCAATTGGCTTTTGGAAAAGTTTCTTTTATTTTGTTTCTTTTACAACCTTTTTTTTTTCTTTTTTTTTTTTGAATAGAATCACCTCCACTGTGAGAGAAAATGAGGAGCGGGCGACCTCACGTGGTCTTCGTGGACTCAGATCCCTTCTCTCTCTCCTACTCACTATTTAACCATAAACCAATCTTTGAATTCCCTCCACATGGCCTTCTCTCTCTCAAATTATTTTTTTTTTAAAAAAAAAACGAATGAATGAGTGTACCCTCCTTTTTCTTTTTCTTTTTCTTTCTTTTTTCTTTCTTTCCATTTCTATAATTTTATTCAAACAATCCTAATGTAAATCATTATCTTTTCTTTTTTTCAAAAATACGATGCATGAAGCTAAGTCTAGTTAACAAATCCGTGTTTTGAAAAGAAAAAGATCAAAGTGAAAAAGATAAAGATTTGAGTATTAAAGTAAACAACTTTCCAAATCAATTTCACCTCCATCATCAATACCATCCATCGAAACTTGTTAATAGTATACATTCAGATAAATATTTTCATTTGCTAGATAAGTTTGTAAATATTAATTTCCAGCCGTCTATTCGTTCGGAATATGGTAATGGGCCTTCAATGTTGGGCCAATTCAAAATCATGAGGAATTGTTGTTGTAGACCCATACGGCCCAATAACCCATTCGGATCGGAAGTCTTCATCCCTAGCGACGAAGGCAGCCTTATGCCGAGCACTGAGCTGCTCTCTACATGAACATTTGATCCTCATGGCTGCTTCTTTGCTACTTAGGGGAAATCCTCTCCTGCGTTTAGGGCTTAAGCACCGCGGACTATGTACTGGAGTCGTGCAAGTGACTCGCGGGTTTTGCTGCACTTCGACGGCGGCGTCTACTCCACCGGACAGCAACTTAACATCTGCTGATAATACTACCTCAGTGTTGAGTGCCAGTGAGCCGCCAAAGTACCAAAGATGGGACGAGCCTGATTATCGAAAGTGGAAGGACCAGGAGGAGGAAATTCTCGGCGACATCGAGCCTGTCATATCCCTCATTAAAGAGATACTCCACTCCAATAGGTTTGTCCTGCTCTCAAAATTTCACCCCTTAAGTGTATACTCTGTATTATAGGAATTACGTGCTTGCGTTAGTTGCTGAGAAGCTGTGCGAGAAAACAATGAAGGAAATTTATGTTTTTCTTTATGGATTGCTAGAAAAGGAACCTCCCTGTTCAACGTTTATATCATATCGTAGATTGGAGAAAATACTTAGGTTAAAATTCACAGACAAACATATAGAACATGTTTCGAGTCAGAACGTAGTAAAAGATTCCATTTTTTAAAAAATCAAAATTTTCATCCAAGAAACATCCGGTATACCTCTTGACTCAAACTCAAGATACTGAAAGATTGTAAAGCGGAAGTGTGCCTGCATCTTTCTTTAGAAGTTTGTTAGCGGGTAGAAGGGAATGGGAAAGTAACGTGAAAAGTAAATATGAACCGGACAATTATAACTTCTTGGTAAATGATCACCAAATATAAGGTTTTCTTTACTTCTAATTTGAATCCATTTGAAATGGTATATGGTTTGTGTTTTCATGGCTATATGATAAATCATTTGAAATGTGCGTCAACTCCTTGCTAGAACATTTTAATTGTATCACTTGATAAATAGCAAAATGCATTTTATTTTTACATTCGAGACCCTAGGTGTTGAATCTTTCCTAAAACAATAGCAACTACAGGTAAGTTTTCAAAAACGTTATACTAGAAAGAAAGTGATCGGAATTATGTTTAGCGTCAGTATGTTGTATGTGCCCTTTCTAATCTTTTTTTGTGGATTTGGGATCTAAGTAACTATCTACGGCCTCTGCCAAGAACAAGGAATGTGCCTTGGAGTTTATTTTATGCCACCGGAGGACCATTATGCGTTGCAATATAAAGAATGTGGTTGTGACCTTATTAAGGTATTGATCATAATGCTAGACCAGATCTTCATTACTGGCATATGTATAATTGTGGAATGCAAACAGTATATGATCTCTCTTGGACATGAAGTGAGGACTTAATTAATTAATGCGGTCATCTTTCAGTTTTATGCAAGGAGTTGTCAGTTGTTCGGCCAGGGGGAGGGAATATTTTTCTACATTTGGACAGTGGAGCCCTTGGGAAATTTCGTTAAGATTGATAGTAGGAGATGTAGAGGAAAAAGGTATTGTGTGTTTGGTAGTTTCATTTTGGGAGAGATTCAAGCCTCACGCATTGCCTGAGATTTCTGTTGACAATTGTATCAATATTTCTCAACACAATATTTGCTAGGTTTTCTTCCATCTGGTTGCTTACTGGTGTCATGATTGTAACCTGTATGCTCGCTTTGTTCTTCTCCATTTTGAATAGTATCCAATACATAATATTATGACTATTGAGATCAAAAGTTATGTCCAGTGAGAACAAGTGGATGACCGTGTAGCTTTTAACTGGTAAAAGCAATGCTTTCCTTAATGTGTAGGGTAGGTTGCCAGGTTGGCTTGTTCATGAGATGGTCTCATTAGGCACTTTTCCATTATATAGCTCATGTTTTTGTTTAACGATCACACTTTGCTCTTATGGTATTTTGCCCTCTTCTCTTACGGACCTCTATTTTTTATGCTAGGTATGTGGATGGGGGCCGGTTGACATCTGAGGATGAGAAAATTGTGGTCAGGCTTCTAGCTCATCATCCACATTTTGAAGATAAAATTGGATGTGGAATTGAATCCATTATGGTATGCTTTTATCTAGACTAGAACTATGTTTCAACTTTCAAATATGCAGTTTGCATGCTTTATTTTGTTAGGCCATATAGAAGTAAAGCAGATAAAGAAACAAATGACATCTGGTTTATGGATATTTCCAAAAGCTCAAAATATAATGGATAACCTCTTATGTATATACAACTCTAACAAATTCACCCTGCAGTTCATCTTATGAAATGAAATATACAACTCTAGCTCTTAGAAAAAGGGATAATAGGAACCAGGCTAGCCTTGAGATGAAAGAATTACAAAGTTGTGGGGGGGATAGAAATTTGAGATCCCTCCCCTGACTCCCTCAATTCCTAGCCAATTTAAATTTGACGTGAAAACCAATAATATCTGATATTCCAAACTAGTCTTGGTTAGCTATTCTAGTGTGGATTAAAAAGAAAAATTGAATAATTTGAAGTCTGTCCTACCTAGTACCAGTCATTAGCTAAAAGTAGTATAAAGATACAAGGTTGGAATTGTATAATAAGTGCAAAAGAAACCATGTGAAATGATAAATAAATAAATTGTAATGATTGGCTGAAGCTTCCGGTTTCACAAAAAGACTCACCTTCCCCTACCCTCCAACTTCCTTAATAACCAGTGTCACAAATTTCTGAGCTAATGACTAATTTACCCCCAAATTGTTGCCCATGTGATCTAGTAATTGCCTCGAATTTGCATCCAACCCCTTTCCAATAAAGAGCACATTTGAAGTGTGCTTGAAGTCATCAAACAATTTCATATTAATACAGCTCATACCATAATGATATTGAAGCATCTCTGATCGATACTTTTGATGCATTTCTTGTGGTGTTTGCTTGTCAATTGAAGATCTATGTAGGTATGCTGATCTTCCACATCTATTTGCACAGAAGAGATATAACACAGATATAAAATGAGAATAATCTACCTAGGATTTAATATCTACGAGTTTTCTTAACACCCAAATGTTGCAAGGACAGGTGGATTGTCCTGTGAGATTAGTCGAGGTGTGCATAAGTTGGTCTGGACACTCGGGGATAGAAAAGAAATAGAACTTATGGTGTTGCAAAAGTAGCTTACTGGACAATGTGACTGCTTTTGTAATCTTGGACCACATTTGAAATAGGTTGCTGCCTGAGGACAGCACTTGAGTAATATGAAGTTATTCTTAAGTCTCATGGCCTTGCTTTCGCACTTCTTCTCCTACTTCGCTCTTTTTATTGGTTATCTTCTCTCCTTTGGATTCAGGATATTTGTATGTCTGTCTATACTCTTAAAAAAATGAAAAAAAAAGGTGAAAAATATTGTTCTAATTTTTTGTTTTCAACGTGAAAATAGCTCAATTAACATATAATTTTATTGCCAACATTGATGTCTGATATTTGATCCCCCACCCCATTGTAAAAAAAATAAATAAATAAAATAGAAATGATCTGTTTTTCATAACACTTAACCTTCATTGTCTAGCCAAACAAAATTATCGTGTTCTTTTTTCCTTCTCCTACCCACTTCTCATTTTAAGATGTGCACACTACTATCCAGAACCCTTATTCAAGGAAGGTAAAACTGGAAATATGGTTGCTTCTGACATTTAGAAGTATCAGTTTTGGTTAATTTTTTGTTTATCTATTTTTAATTATGGAGTTATAATTTCTTTTAAGTCAGTTATGTTGCCTTTTTATGCATTGTTTATGCGCTGTGTTTTCTAAAATACTGGGTATCATTTTGTATTTCGTGTGGTTTCTTGAAAGGATGTGGAGAGCATGTCCCTCTCGAACTAGTCATTAGGAGATACATAATAAGTTGCTTGTTTGGTTTCTTTGTGAATTTAGTGAATAGAAAGGGGTTCCTATCACACTTTTGACATCCACAAAGTTTACTCGTATATTGTTTATTAGAGTTATTTGATGTTCGCCCAGTTTAAAATCATAGTATTTTATTTTAAATATCATTTAAGCTATTTTCTGCTATTGAAGGTCGACCGGCACCCCCATTTTCGGCACTCAAGATGCCTCTTTGTTATAAGGACCGATGGTGGGTGGATTGACTTCTCATATCAAAAGTGTGTTCGGGCATATATCCGAACTAAATACCCATCATATGCAGAGAGGTTTATTCGAGAGCATTTCAAACGTGGTAGTTGATGAATTTGTGCTATCATTGATGCTGAGCTGTGGTTTAAATGAATTTGTTTCGATCAAGAGAGATGTATGAATGACTAAATGAATTCTTCATGGGTGGGTAACCTACGTAAAGGCAAAATGTAACAGATTGTCAATGCAGTAGATATCATGTCCTGAATGCACTGCACAATTTTTGAAAATGAGAAGAGCTGCTAATCATTGAGGCCAACCTTCACTTTATTGACTTGCACCTCTATTATGTTTGTGGTTAAGGTTAATGGATAATCAGGTCCCCAGGGCATTTTACTGTAACCGTTCAGATGGAGAATGTAGGACAAGAAGATTGATAATATTTGAAAAGTTTAAATTGATTTTTTTTTTTATTCTATTCTGTAGACTTCTTACCATGTGCTAGATCCAGATCTTGCGCATGTTTTAAGGTTCATGATGAACCAACCATCCAAGAGGAGAAATAATAAAATCTAGGCGCATGAGCACAGATTGAAGAGGTTGATGATTGCAGCTGTAATGACAGGAACTGTGATGGGTAAAAAAGATACATCTGTAAGCATATGGCGGATGATGGTAGCGGTGGGAAAATGAAGGCATAAAGCGGCCTCATGGGGTTAGCCAATGAAGAAGGTTCAAAGGAAAAGGGGGATTTGAAGAGTATGATTTAGTGTAAATGGTGACATGTTATGTTAGTGGTTGGATTTGGAATTGAGGAAAGCAAAGTTGGGTCCCTGTCACAGTCAAGCTTATTATTGGAAGGGATCAAGTCAAAAGACGAGCGGCCTAATGAATCACTGAGCCCTTTCAAGGCTTTCGTTTGTCAAAACGGTGGTAAAGCAGTGGTCTGGGTATCTCTCTATCTCTCCTGCATGTGCTTGTTTTAGAATATGGGTAAATTCTTTTCTGTTTCTCTGTTTTTTGTTTTGTTTTTTTTTTCCCCCAATCCTACAGTCAAAACCATGCACCGCCATTTCATCTAAAAACCTTTTTCTTTATTCTCTTGCTTTTGCCACTGAAAGCTCAACCTATATCTTGGGTTACATTATGTAGGCTTTTTAGAAATTGACACAAGCTTTTGTGCATTAACATGCTCTTTACGAGATTGATAGCAAATATCAAAACTGTATCATTCTGGAAAGACCACAATGTAGTGAAGGATTACTTCGATCTGAGAACAACCCATTTTCAAAAACACAATTTTCCTTCTGCTAGCTTGATAGTCTGGGTTGAAAAGTGAATATGAGTTTGTTATTACACTAGTAGAGCATTTGTATTGACCCGTACCATGTACTAATATTAACAAATAACAAATCTATGGATCAAACACATCAATTTTAAATAATACATTGGGTTTGGGAGGATAATCTCGAGAACTCTGAGGTACATAAATAAACTAGGCTATTATTAGGTTTTTATTTTTTATTTCTTATGATTTCAATTATTAGGAAATGGAGGATTGAACTAATAGTCTTTGAGATGGTAATAGTTGTCTTGCTTATAGAACTCTACTTGAATTGGTGCCTTTGCTAGTAATTGAAACTAAACTCCCGAGATAGAATTCAAAAGTATAGTCATGTAAACTTACACCTAAAATAGACAATATCATATCGTTGTAGTTTGTGCACATCTTAAAAGACTCATTCAATCCTATTGTATCCACCGTTACACAAAATTTGTAAGTTATTACATTGTAGCTAGATTATCGTCATGATTGGAATTCATTTTCAAGTCCTTTATAATTTAGGTTGACTTTATTGATAACTAGGACAAACTTAGAAATCATAGATCATACAAATCTAAATCTTAATTTCTATTTCTAGAAGTTGACATGTGGTCGTACATTCTTAGGCGGTTGATTTGAGTCTATTAGTTTGTACATACATAAAATAGTTGTTATCATAGTTGTTATTTAAATCCTTACGAAGTCGTTAATGGGAAACATCTAACTGAAAAGTTCAACATTGGTGTCATCAGAATCACAAATGGCAGGGGCAGGACAGCCATCCATCCGCTGCTCGCACTGTTGGAAAAATCTCAAAATTGTCCTGTGTTAGGTAATCCCCAATCATATTAGGTAAGCGAAAACATGATGATTACGGGCATAATCGTAGCCGATCCGACCCGACACAAAAGCCAAACTAGAAGAAATATCCCATGTGGGATCTTCCAGACTTGCACCATCATCAGTTATCGTGGTTGCATGATTTGAGAACAACTTAGCATTAGAGAAGGCTCGTGAATTATAATGAACACCCGTGTCTTCATTAATGTCTCCAATTATTTAGACAGGTCCAATCAGATAGGCAGTTCAGTTTCATCACAAATCTAAAATTACAAATACAAGACCTTTTGAAAATACCTAATCCTTAGCTTTAACCACATTGATGAAAACTGAATTTGTCTCTCCCCATCTCTTTTACCACTTTTTGTTGGGTGGGGGTTGTGAAGAGTGAAGTTGAAAAAGAATGGTGGGAAGCAAAAGGCAATAAAAGTAGTATAGTGTAGCTAAGGCAGAGGGTTTTGAAGGGTTGTCTTTACAGAAAACAATGGCAAAATTCGCTGTTGGGGTTTCGAAATTTCGTTTCTGACTTCTTGTAATCGTTTTTGGTGGGACTGCCTCTTCAACTCCTTCACCTTCATTGATGCTGTCCTGTCCTACCTGCTCACACTTCCCTTTTTGTCCGCTCACTAACCTTTATCTCTTTTTTTTTTTCTCTCTCTCTCTCTCTAATGCTTTACACAGTTACAGCATTTTGAGCAAAAAAGGAAATGGCCCTCCGCTGACATTGCCCCTATTTAATACCACAAAATTTAGCTAATCCCAATTCCCAAAAATGTTCCAGTGCAAAAAGTAAACGAAGCTTATTAGCTTTCAGAATCAAGTTTGACTAATACAAAATTAGTTGTGGCTATGAAAATTACTGGTTGTGGTATGGTGGGGAGAGCCCAAGATGTATGCTATAAATTCTGCCAAGGGAAGCTGTCGGGTTTTAAAAGCGGTCCATTCAAAATACTAACTATTTTTGTACTCTCAAGCACAAAACAGAGGAGAAAAAAACGAAGGACCCGTGATTTTAACTCCTTTTTCTCTTTAGATATGCTTCAACTTAAGCAAAGAAAAAAAAAAGTGTGCAAAGAAGTCTAAGCCATTTAGGCTTTTAGCAAGTTTCAGCAATTTGGGACCATTGGGTGCTTAATGAAAGCTTTTTTCCACTTATAAACATTAATTAGTAAGAAATAATTCGTACATGGCACATTCAATTCACTCGAATATGATTCAAAAGTCTACATATCTACTAATAAATTTGAAACAACTGCCCTCGAAAAATCTCTCAACACGCAGGAGTTTAGTTTATGGACCGGCTTGGCTGTCTATATGGCCCACGAGGGTATTGTACGAGTGTCACGTGTTGATTGATTATATTGCATGGCCCATGATTTATGTCTGCTGATTATAAGCAGGAGAGGCTCCCAATACAGAAGCATATCATCCCCCAAACCTCGCAAATAAAGCCTCAACCACCATCTCTTTCCTCCAAATTCCCCACCTTCTACGACGGTCCTGGAAAAACAACTAACAAATGAAATGAGAAACTACAGAATGGCGAAACGACATTGTTACCCATTATCAATTGCACACTCAATTTCAAGTCACCAAAACTCTTCACTTCTTGATTCCCTCTACTGCTTTGAAAATGAGATTGAAGATGGCCATTCCCAACCAAAGGTCGAAGCTTTCTCGATTGATGTTAACATCAATTCCCCAAACTCTGTTTTCTTGTCGGACAGAGATTTTCTCTGGGAAGACGAGGAATTGGTGTCTCTCTTCTCAAAGGAGAACAGAAATACGCTTCACAACACTCTCCCACACAATCCCTCTCTAGCTTCAGCTCGTTCCAAGGCGGTTGATTGGATTCTCAAGGTCAATTCTCATTACAATTTCACTGCCCTCACCGCTGTTTTGGCCGTTGATTACGTCGATAGGTTTCTCTCCAGCCCCCATTTTCAGATTGACAAGCCATGGATGACCCATCTCACCGCCATTGCTTCTTTATCTCTCGCTGCTAAAGTGGAGGAAACCCAAGTCCCCCTCCTTTTAGACTTCCAGGTAAACTTTAAACCCCATCTCTCCTTTCAATTTAATCTCGAAATTTACAATTATTAATTGGGTTGTTTTGTTATTTTTTTGCTAGGTGGAAGAAAATGAATACTTTTTCGAAGCCAAGACCATTACAAGAATGGAGATTCTTGTTCTCTCTACGCTTCTTTGGAGAATGAATCCGGTGAACCCACTTTCTTTTTTGGACTATATTGTAAGACGCCTCGGGTTGAAGGACCAGCTCTGTTCTGAATTCCTCTGTAGATGTGAGAGATTACTTCTCTCTGTCATTATAGGTGAGCCCCCATGAACATTGATATAATAATTAATAATACCAAATTTGATTTCTGTTTTTCTTAATTATTTCTTAATTCCCAGATTGTAGATTCGTATGTTTTCTTCCATCAGTAATAGCAACCGCCATTATTTTTCAAGTTATCAACGACATAGAACCCCATGTCGCCGCAAAATACCACGATCAGCTTCTGGGTTTTCTTCAAATCGACAAGGTTTCTTCTTTTTCCCCTTTGAAATTGGCTTTGGGAAAGGAATTAACCAAAAACTTACAATGTTTTTTGGGTTGCTCTGTTTTGTTCGAGTAGGATAAAATGGAGGAATGCTCACGATTCATCTTAGAGGCTTCATCGAGAGGACACAGTAACAAATGGAAGAATAAACAAAGATTTGGTTTAGTCGACATCTGCTCAAATGGTCGGAACATGAATGTCGACATTGTCGTGTCCTCGCCGGAGACAGCAACTAAGAAGAGAAAAATTGAACTGCCTCCGTAAAGGGTCATATTAAATTTGAGGGCAGCCGCAGAATTTTCGGTAGAATTAGATGAGATGCTTGGGTTCATTTAATTAGAGTTATAGCTACTTTGTACCTTTTTTTTTCTATGGTACACCAAGGGTGTACTTTCAATAATTAATATATAATTTCTTATATCATCAAGTCAAATTGTCGCATTAATTGTACATTTTCTTTCCTGATATATCCAAGAAAACCTAATATATTTGAAACCTGAAATTTCGAATTCATTAATTGATAAAATTTGATAGAGGGAAGAGTGGGGTGCGTATTTGGGGGACATATAAATTGAAACGTTGTTTTGGTTTGTATGTGAGGGAAGAACAGCAAAGTATATATATATATTAAAAATAAATAAATAAACTTAATTTAAAAAATTATTAATCATATTTTAAAGTTTGTCCAATAAATCATTATTGATTTAAAAACAAAAAGTTGTTATATCTTAAAATTTTTTCTATAATTTTTTAAAACAATTTATTTGCATGATTATTATTTAATAAATCTCAATAAAAATTAATTTGGAAAGACTAAAATTAAAACTTATTGAAAATATATAGATTAAAATTGGACAATTAATAGTATTTAGAAGAAAATCAAACAAATTTTGAAATATATAGTTTAAAATGTTTGTGTATATATATGTGTGTGTATATATACACAAAAGCTTAAAACAAAAGTAAAAGTTAATAAAATAAAAGTAAAATCCCAAACAAAATGAATATATGCTGCTAGCAACAGAAAGCGTGATAAAGCAATGCTTCCGCTATGTTTACTCTTTTCCTTAATATTTATTTTATGTTTGACATGGATAAAAATCAGTAAGATGAGGACAAAAAAAAAAAAAAAGAAAATTGCTTTCTGAAAAATAAAAAGAAATCCTTTCGGTTTTTTTTTTTAATTTTTTAAAATTAAATTCTCTTCATTTCTTACCATAATTTAGATCAACCTAAGTACAATAATTAAATTCTTAGTCAAATTTTTTTAAAAAAAAATCTTAAAAACTTACTTTTTTTTAAAATATATTTTGGCTTGGTTTTTTGAATTATGGTTAAAAAATACATCACAAATAAAGAAATAGGTAGTGACTATAAATTTAATTTTTAAAAATAAAAAACTAAAAATGAAAGATTATTAAATTAAGTCTAAATTATTTATTTATTTATAACCTTGAATTGTGTTAAAAGTGAGTGGAAATCTATTATTAGCAAGTAATTAGAATTAGTTGCCACTTATTTAGGATAATAGTTATTTTGCATTTAGGATGGACGTGGGTTAGTGGTGTTGATTAGAGAGGTTTTTATGGTTAGTGAGATGTTATTTATTTTTCTATAAATAAATGCAATATTATATTTCTCACTTCAATGGCAATGTATATGTTTGGAATTTATTTTAAGTTGAATTATTATATTTTGAAAAATTAATTTCATGCCCCCACAACTAGAAGAAGGATACGAGAACAATTTTCGCGACCATTTATTGCCCAAATTTTGTTTTGAAATTAATTCCACACGTCTTATTCAAAATTGACCATCAAATGGATTTCTGTTCTTTTTTTTTTTTTTTCTCTGCGAAAAGAACATTATTAAATTTCCTTTTTCCAAAATTTTCTTCTCTCCTCTTTTTAATCCTCGTTGCGACAGTAATTAGTTTTCAAAGTCCATGTGAATAATATTTGATTTATAAGATTGACCTCTATAAATATTTGATTTCGTTTTTTAGCAGATTATTCATCTATTTCTATTCTTGATATTAGTCAAAGATAAATTAATAATATAAAGAAATGTTTTAAACTTGAGAATCTAAATTCTCTCCTCGTTCCATTCTTGTTAATGCAAGTTCCTATGTGAATGTCTGGCCGCTCGCAAGTTTTAAACATATTTTTGTGTAAATAGTTGTCTAATAAAAATTTGATTTTTTTTAAAATAATACTTTTTTTAATAAATAAGGATAAAAATAGGGTTGGGGGAAGTATTTATGTACCGGGTACACAAGTACCATTTAATCTAGTCAGCTGACCACGTCAGCTGATTGGTTGACTAGTCGAGCGAACTCGTGTACCCGGTACACGATTCACTTATAAATTTTTTTTTTCCTTTTTTTTAAAGTTAATTGTTAAAACTTAATTCCTTCATTGTTGCTTATAATTATTTTTTAATTGTTAAACTTAAATATTAAACTTAATTCTTTCATTATTAAATTTAATTATATATTTAATCTACAATGAAAACATCTTGCACTCATATTAAAAAAAAAAAAAAAATACCATGATATTGAAGAATATTTACAATTAGTTCTTTTGAGATTTGCAATTTGAAAATGATACAATGTGGGATTTAAAAACGACCCTCCTGGCCCTTACTCCTCATGGGGTTGTCTTCGTGTCCTTCTAAATTAGGTTCACCCCGTTGTCGCTGTCGTCTATGATGAATACGTCTTCGATCGGTGTCAGCAACATTAAGTTGCCTTATTTGTTGAATAATACTTTCTACGTTGATCAATATTTGCTGACACATTGAACCCAATTCTGGTAGGTTGTTCTACACTGAATATTGTTGAACATCGCCGATAAAATTATTCTGTAGAATAAAAAAAATATAGTAAAAAATATTCATTTTATATATATGAAAAATGTCTAATTTTAAATCTCTTACCATGCAGTAATAGTAAGCGCCATCTGGTGAGATAAATCGCCTCGTGATAATTGTACCAGGAAAAATAGTCGTCTGATACAGCTGGCCCATCTGTTAATTCTCCCTTTGCACAACGATCACGTCGTCCATGCCAGTAGGATAAATACTCCGCATGGATTCGATGCCAGTCATGGTCGTACTTACCTCTTAAATCGATCTGGTGTAGTTCTGGGAGTGTATAGGACAACAAAGGTATCGTTTTGTCGCATACCGAACTGTCTCAGCACACGATCTGGATGATGCCACTCTACTATATGGAAGCATATAAGAGGGCTAACAGTCAACCAAATGTCTTCACCATCACGACAATAATCAGGTAAGGATGACCAAATCTGTGAGTATGGCGACCAAATAACCTGACAAAAAAAAAATAATAAGTATACATATAAAAAATTTTAAATATTCATTTATATAAATATTTACTACCTGATTGGGCATCAGCATGTCGAATGTTTTTCTGTACACGAGCAACATATTTGTTGACCGTTTAGAGGCAACTAATACATCACTCCATCTAAAATTATAAAAAATACAATTAATTTATATTCTTACATAAAATGGTAACGAAATAAATATATAAATAAAATAATACTTGACACTAAGTGGACGATGATCTGGGGCCTATAGTTGGATTTGTGGTGCTATAATTGGAAATCGATTATAAGCCCATATTTGTAATAGTATCAGTGGCCCCGCTATTTCCAACGTTTGTACATTGGAAGCCCGACAAAGTTCTCTGTACAACCATTCAAGACATGTAGCACCCACGAGTACGTATTAGCGTGCTCGAAATCAAACAATAATGGGAGGAACATGAGATGCACCAGAGTATTTGACTTTTCGGCAAATAAAAATCCTCCAATAAGCTGTAGGATGTATGCTCGTGCATACCTACGTACGCTGATGTCGTCGGCATCGAGAGGTAATTCGGGAAACTGGGACGCCAACCAAGGGATACTCAATCTTGATCCCTTCAGATCCTCTGATAAAATGCCTAAGAGCTCTTCACAAACGTTCTTCCAGTCATACTGTAGTGAGCCTGTCAGTGGTTGCCCGTCCACTCTTAACCCAAATTGTACGGCAACATCCTGTAGCGTAATAGTGCATTCCCCACAGGATAGGTGAAATGTGTGTCTCTGGTCACCAACGCTCAAAGAGCAGTAATCAGGTGTCAATCAAGCTAGATGAAACCAATATGTGCAACCCGAAGAAAACCCGTCTCCTGAACATATGGAATAATGCGGTGATCAAATGAGATAGTACTTTGTGCAATCGCCTCCCTCCTCCGACAACTCAACACTATAGTGGAAGAACTATCCCATACTATTTGTGAACGATGCGTGTTTTGTTGGTACAATTGTACAGGATTAGAAGAACCAGGCTCCATTACCTAAAAAGTTCAAATTATATTACATAATAGAATCGATAACATAAAAGATACATAAAAAGTACATAAGAAAATAAAATTACATAAAATAAGTTTATTAAATAAATTCATTACGTAAATTTATTATAAATACATAAAGAATACAAATATATGAAATATACAATTATATAAAAATTATAAATACATAAAGAATAAAAATACATGAAATATACAATTATATGAAAATTATAAATACATAAAGAATACAAATACATGAAATATACAAGTAAAAAAATAGAAATAAAAATCCTAATGACCCGAAGATGACGAAGCACCCAGTGTATGGTGTGGACAAGTGCATCTGTTCTGTCCTTCTCTTTTACAAATCGTACATCACACTTTTTGGCTTGCTTCTCTCCAATCCATTTCATTATGAATTCACGTACTTTTTGGCCGACCTTGTTCTCTGAGTAAGTCCGTATTTAGACGAACTTCTGTAAATGATAATTCTGGCCAATAATCTGGGTGTTGAATTGGATGGAAGCAGTCTTCATAACAACGCTTGAAATTGAACAATTTGTAGCATTAATCAATAAGTGGTAGGTATGTCATATGCATGTAATTACAAACTGCAATTACACGAGAGCATGGAATCTTAAATGATTGCCACTTATTGTAAAAACATGTCCCTTCTTTCAAGCTTAAAACTTGGGTGTGTTGTCCTTTGTAGGGAGAAATCATACTTATGCCAGTTTGTACTTCAAAAGTTTGACTTTCCCTGTCAATGGATGTCACCGTATGTGCCGATACTCGTTTTTTCCACCTCTTCAGTTTCTTTAGGGCATATTCTTATATATGTCCCCACAATCGAGTGCTTTACTGATTTCTTGTCTCCGGCATTCAAAATAGAATATTGTGCGATAGAATGTTAGCCTAACCAAAGAAGTAATGGGTAACATTCTAACACCTTTAAAAACATCATTCATGCATTCAGCTGTATTGCTGGTCATCCACCCATAGTGGTACCCACCGTCATGTGACTGTGTCCATTTTTCTAAGTCAATGTCTGAAAAAAATTCAAGACATTCAGGATGCAATTGTTTCGATTCTTTCATGTACCGAATGAACTTACGCCTTTGATGTTGATTTCCAGCCTTAAACACCAAATTTTTTAGTTGCTTCGATTTGTATTTTGTATTGAAATTACTGGCAACCATGAAGACAATATCAGTGGTATGCTCTGGGTTCACTCCAACCAATTTCTTCATTATTAATTGCAGCAAGAATGCCCGTATGTTTATTAGAAATCAAGCAAATACCCTTTCTTTGGGTAACATATTCATGCAATGCCCAAAAAACCATGACCAACTGGACGAATTTTCATCTTCTACGATAGCAAAAGCAAAGGGAAATATATGTCTGTTTGCATCAATAGATAAGGTTGTCAATAATATCCCCTTATACTTTCCGTATAGATGAGTTCTATCAATCTGGATTAATGGCCTACAATGGTTGAACCCTTCTTTTGCAGGACCAAATGACCAAAAAACTCGTCCAAAAATAGTCGTACCTGCCACATCAGAGGGAAGGAAAAACCTGTATGTTTGTGTTCCTGGGTTATAATGAAAAACAACATCAGCCAATACGGAAGCTCTGAATATGATTTCTCCCACTCGCCAAACACAACAATTAATGCTTTTCTCTTGGCTTGCCACACCCGTCTATAATTTACATTATAGCCATATTGTCTTTTAATGGCTTCTTGAAGTAGGGCCACAGGTACTCCAGGATCAGCTCTAATCAAATTTTGAATTTCGATACTCATGAAATTTGAATCTAGTTATGAATGATCCCGTGTCAACTCTGAAAACAAACATGAGGTTCTCCTTGAAGTTTTGTGATTTCGAACATCCCATGAGTTTTTGCGCCGATATGCCCGTAGCCTCCAAGCACAACCGTCACCCCAGGATTTACATTTAACATACCAAATATCCTGATTTGATTCCACTACGACAATTTCGTAGTGTTCTGTCATACAATATTTTTTTTATAACAAGCTGTAAATCTTCTTTGGTATTAAACAACATTCCCTTTTGTATTAAACTACAGTTATCTACTCCTACATTTCTTTCTTCCAAAGTAGACCCTAGTTCACACGTTGAATTTTTCATTTCCCAATCTATTTGGTTGAACATTTCCGACGGTACCAACTCAAGATCTTGTTCACCACTACCGTCGTTTCCAAATAATTCATCCACTTCAACATCAATGTCACTATCTCCATCATTTTTAGGTCAAGAATTACTAAATCTTCAGGACGCATCGACATATTTATTATGTTTTTTTTTCAACTATTATAGTTGACAAAAAATAAATTAATATGTCAACCCAACAAACTCTAAGTTCTAAGTTTTCTAAGTTTAAATCAATCATACATAAACTAAATCATGCATAAGCTATACATATAAGGTTTCTAAGTTTAAATCAATCCAAACAAATAAAAAAAAAAGATCAGCCCAAAAACATATATAAACTATACATAAACTAAATCATACACAAACTATATATAAACTAAATTATACACAAACTATATATAAACTAAATCATACACAAAACTATACAACATAAACTATACATACATGAACTATACATAAACTATACATACATGAACTATACATAAACTATACATACATAAACTATACATACATGAACTATACATAAACTATACATACATGAACTATACATAAACTATACATACATGAACCATACATAAACTATACATACATAAACTATACATAAACTATACACAAACTATAATACATAAATTATACATACACTATACATAAACTATACAAAAATGTAGGAATATACCAAGCAAAATTCAGCCCAAAACACATGCAAAAACATACATATAAATACATATCAACCCAACTAGAGAAAGAAATATACCGAGCAAAATTCGACAGCAAAAAATGTAGAAAAATTGAGCAACACAACCGCTATAATGGAGGATTCGGTGAGGATCAAATGGAGGACTGAAAGTTGAGCAAAATCGAAAATTTGGAAGATTTCGATGAAATAGAGGCCTCGGTGAAGAAAATCAACGAGATCTTGGTAAGTAGAAGGGAGGAATCGATGGTCTCGGTGAGGGAAAATGATTATAAGCAGCGGTGAGGAAGAAGAATAGCCGTTTCGGTGAGGAAGAAGAAGGGTTCGGGCGGAGGTTTTAAGGCGTAGAAGTCGTGTACTCAGTACACGACTTAGGGTAATCGTGTACCCGGTACACGATTCCCTCAGTCAAACCTGCATGACTGCCATGCCAGACTGGGCGTGCCAGGTGGCCAGGTACTCGTATACCCGGTAAACGATTTAGGCCTTATCGTGTACCAGGTACACAATTTAGGTGTAATCGTGTACCCGATACACGATTTAAACACCTATTTTTTGGAATACTTCCCCCAATTCTATTTTTGTCATTATTTATTAAAAAAACATTATTTTAAAAAAAATTCTAAAAAATTACTATGTGATAATTTTTTCTTACTAATTCTTTTTAAAAATGAAAGAGGAACATGAGATTAGAGCCCACCTAAATTGCATCTCATCATTGCTCTTAATATTTTTCGTTAAATTATTTATTTATTTATAAGCTTCAATGAATTGAATTGTGTTAAACATTAGTGGGAGCCTATTATTAGCAAGTAATTTGAATTAGTTGCCACTCATTTAGGATAGTGGTTAATTTGGAATGTAGGATGGACGTGGGTTAGTGTCTTAGTGGAGTTGATTATCGAGGTTTTTATGGTTAGTGGTAGGTTATTTATTTTTATATAAATAAATGAATGTAATATTTCTCACTTCAATGGCCATGGATATGTTTGGAATGTCTTTTAAGCTAAATTATCATATGAAAATTTGTAATGGGTAGTAATAGTTATTTTTAATTTCGCATTTGTAGTACTTTTAAAACTATTTGCCTATATGGTAAATTTTGACCGCTCCATTCTTTTATTTATTTATTTTTTAATTTTTGCCCTTCATTCAATTTCATGTTTACGTTTGTGGACAATTTTCGTTTTCTTCTTTTCTTCTTTTTTTTTTTCTTTTATTTTTTTTCTTTTTTATTTTCTCTGTAAAGCATCCATTCTTTTTCTTCTTTCATTTGTATTTTTTCCTCTTCATTTCTTACGATCTTGTGTAATTTCATTCAAGTCATTTTAATCGACACCCACGAAGCTCACGGTTTGGGTTTTAATTTCCTATTTTCACTCCAATTGCATCCTTCCATTTTCCTTTTCTCAATATTTTCTCTCGACCCTCTCACTTTTCTACTTTCATCCTATTTGATTTATTCCTCTTCTACTTTTCTTAGTCCAATTTCGTTTTCTTCCCTTGATTTTGGGGTTTCTTCGCCACTTCAAGATGTATGCTTCATTAGACTTTCAAGATCTTTCTTCTTTTTCTCCCTCTTTTCATCCATTTTTTCATCACCTAGAAAGTGGGTTTACATATTGAAGTCAATGATATCAATGAAGTCTACTAATGGGTCATGATATTCTTCCTTTATGATTGAAGTTTGTCAATGATAAAACTTAGATATATAATAGTGATATCCATGTATAGTGCTATCAATAATAGAATTAGGTAAATAATAGTGGTAACCGTGTATCAATGATACCGACGATAGAATTCAGATATACATCGGTGATCTCAATGAGATCTATGATAAGAATCTATAATTGATAGCAATATATAGAAGCCCTTTATAATTTTTTTTGGAGCAAATTCAAATTATGGAACGACCTTCTACTATTGTTACTGTTGGATCGATATAGGAACCCTAGAGGGGTGAATAGGGTTGTTAAACTTTTTTTTTTAATTAACTCAATTAAACTAATTAATATACTTTTTATAAATAATAAGAAAAATTCAAATTATGCAACAAATAAGATGACAAAAAATGTGATAATTTAATCTATCAAATTTTAGAAAATAAATAAGAACAAATTAAAACATACAATAAATTTCTTAAATTAATTGTAAAAATAAAAAAGAAAGAGTTAGAGAAGAAGACACCGTATTTTTATAGTGGTTCAGTCAAACTCGACCTATTCCACTCCAAGCGCCTCTTGGGAATTTGAATAAAATCTTTCCGACTCTTTCCACGGATTAGAGCCCAATCGTTACACCACCGCTCCTTTTACGAGTTCAAGAGAAACCCGATCCTTTCCACGGTTTAGGATCAAACCGTTACAAATATTAAAATTTTTGAAGAACATAATACAACTCTCACTAGAGTGGAATTACAAGTTTAAACACTTAACAAATTTATCCTCACAATACAATAACATTCTCTTAAGAATAAGATGAAAAAAAATTGGGAACTTAGAGAGAGCACCAATGAAACTTTTGAGTTTTGGAGGATTATGAAATGTAAAATTTGTTATTTTAAAATTTGGAGAGGAAGATGGTTTATATAAAGATGGAAAATTTTTTAGAAACCACAATTAATTTGGACCATTGGATTTTGGAAAAGAAAAATCAATGGTGGATATTTTAAATTAAACTAGTTGTTAGATACAAACAAAATATAATATTAAATTCCTTTTCTTTTGAAATTCATTTTCTTTTTAAAATTAATCCAAAAAATAAAAAAACATACCATGTATCAAAAACTAGCCGTTAGACACAAACATAAACTAATATTAAATTCATTTTCCTTTTAATTCATTTTCTTTTAAATTCATTCTCTTTAAAGTCAATCCAAAAATAAAAAACATACCATGTGTAAAAAAACTAGCCCTTAGACACAAACATAAAATAATATTAAATTTATTTTTCTTTTAAATTTCTTTTAAATTTCAATTTTTTTTATTTTAAATCAATCCAAAAATCAAAAGTCCATCATATGTTAATCTCCTAATGAGCTGCCACATGTCTACATGCAGATGGTCTGGTTATGCCACATCATCCACCACGGTATTTTCTCTATAGACTTGTTTCGGTCATATCGTCTTCGTTTTAGCTCCGATTTGAGTGATTCAAGAGGTGTTGGAATCGTTGTTTCGAGCTCTACGCTATGGACATATTAAAACACTAAGATTTTCAGTAATTAAAAATTGAGTTTGTTATCATCAAAACATTGATTAATTAATTTGAGATTAAAGGCCAAAAAACCAACAGTTACCAGTGATAAATTTTTGTTTATTGTTTCTTCATCTACTTTGGCATTGATGTTGATTTCCATTTCATTGTAAAAATTTCTATCACTTATAGCTTGAAGTGTTAATATTTCAAGATTAATATCTACTTCCATCACTTATAATTTTAAGGGCCAATTTTTCAAAGTTTATAGCATGTGATAGAAGTCTATCATTATAAAGTTTACCAATGATAGTCCATGATAGACTTCTATCACTTATAGCTTTAAAACTTAATCTTTGAAAGTTGATAGCCACTTAAAGAAGTTTATTAGTGATAGGCACAATAGCTATTGACAATCAAATATTCATGATCAATTATCATCATGAACAGAGAAACAATGTGAGATGAAGCATTAGCGGAAAGTGTTATTTGAACCTAAACAACTTAGCTGATAGCCAATGATAGCTAAAGTTGATTGCCACTAATAGAAGTCTATCAATGATAAAAACTAATAACTTTTAAGTGTTAATATTTCAAAATTGTTAATCACTGATAGACACTCATAACTTTCTATGTATTGATAACTTTAAGTGTTGATCTTTCAAAGATAATAACCACCGATAGAAACTTCAGTGATAGCCATGATATAGATTACCAGTGATAGTTATTGATAGTTTTCAGTGTTAATCATTCAAAGTTAATAATCATTAATGAAAGTCTATAATTTATCATTAGGGATAACCATTGATAGCAGTTACCAATGAAGGCTAATGATAGCAACTATCAATGAAAGCCACCGATAACAATTATTAATAATAACTTTCAATTTAAAAAAAAAAATACAAAGAAGCTGAAGCATGCAAAAACATGTGATTTTGGGTTTTCAATTGGTGGGTTGAGCGAAAATTATTGAGCTTTTTAGTCTTTTCTAATATATGGCCCTATTTTTGTTCTATATCTACAATTTTTTTTATGCTTGTGCTATATTTTCTATTATTTTTTTGTGAAATTGTCATTTATGCACCTAATCCATATTATATTTTGAAAAATTAATTCCATGCTGACAGCCAGAAAAAGGATACGAAATAACCATTTTCACGACAATTTATTACCCAAATTTTCTTTTGAAATTAATTCCACACGTGTTAGAAAGAACCATTCTAAATCCTCTCTAACTTCCGGAGAATGTTTTGTTACTCCCAACTCAATAATATTTTCTCTCTCACTAGAGAAGACATGATATATGAATCTATATTCTAGTCCTACCTTATATCATATCTTGATAGGTTGCGTACCATTCAATTATTTTCATGAAATAGATCCAACAAAGGAGGTGTTGGAATTGTCCTCGAACTCGTCGTTCGTAAAATTCGTGTTAAACATTCTATTTAACAATAAAATATTATTGAGTATCTTATTCGATAAAGATATTTATATTGCATTCTATTATGAAAATCCAATAAACATATCTAAGGCTATAGTATGAATACTTTAACTCTATGTAGTGACATAAATAGGATCAAATTAATAGTATATAGCCTAAATGGTGTATAAGTATATGGATAAAATTGGGTATCTCATCTTGGTAACATTATAAGATGCGGTTCATTTTGTATAGGCAATACAATGATGTGATCCATAGATCATTCATATAGAAATATGTGAGTGGTGGCATCTTATGCAATGAGTTTGCATAAAGACTGGACCATTTACTGTTAAAACTGACTATTTCATACTAAAGTAACCTAGGATAACTCGATCTTAATCTTGAACTAGCTATGAACTCCTGTTTGTTCGAGATTGTCTTTGATCTGCATGAGTGAGAGTAGTCCAATAACACTACTTAATAAGCCTTCCATTTTGGGGATAAGACCGGATAGATAGTTGGGGACATAGCCCTGTGAGATAATATCACTCCTACCCGTTCTAGGGTTAGCAGATAGGTTGTTCTCTTAAGTGCTGATTTCAGGTCTTGAACAATCGGGGGCCCGCCTTCTTATGATAGAGAGGGACATGATTCATAAATGGTATTATGAATTAGTTGTTCATTAGAAGGTCAGAGGGAACTTAAGGAATAAGATGTATTTACAGGGATAAAATGGTAATTTTGACCCAATTGTGAATACGAATGACATGTGAAGGATTGACCTACTGATTATGGTTTACATTGACAGAAATACATCTACAATGAGGAGAGTGCAACTATCGAGCTATAGTGGAATGTCTTGATGGTTAACGAAAAGTAATAAATTCAGTTTAAAGAGTTTAACCAATTGATTACAAATCGTTGGAGCTCATGATTTGTAGGTCCAAGGTCCCTCTAATAGCTCATAAATTGGAATAATGAATTGAGTAATTGATTGGATGAATTTTGAATTAGGGTTATGGATTTGAAATGTTCAAATTCAGTTTTAGGGTTTTTCAATTGATTGTATATGATGCAATTAAAACGTTTAATTTAATCAAAATTAAAACGAGATTGGAGAATCAGTTAATATTTAAATTATGATTTAAATATTGATTATAGGAATTTAAATCATATTGGTGGAATTGATGTTTTATTAATTTAATATTAAGATAATAAATTAATTAAATTAGTTTTATTTAAATTAATTAATTTTGAATTAATTATATAAAACTAAATTTTAAATAAAATTGTTTTATTTAAAATGAAAAATCAATTTTTGAAATTATTTTTGAGTTAGTGGATTTTTCCTAAAAATTGGAAACATCCACTAACTTCACAATGGTGTATTATCATCAAATTCTATCATGAACTCTTCAATCAACACCAAATAGGAGCTGCCCTATATGCAGTCATCTTCTAATGCATGATTTAATGCTATATAATGAAGCTTCATGCATGGAAATTCAAAGGAGACTGAGTTCTTTATCTTTCCTGTTGAAAAACCGAAACCCTACACTACAAGAAATCTGGCTTCTTCCGACATCACATTTTGTCTGAAAAGTGTGGAAGATTCGTCGGAAGAGCCTCTCCCGATGCATAAACGGTCATCGGGAGTTTGGTCGGGAGAAACCCGTCGGGAGAGGATCTCCCGACGCACTTTAAAACGGCATCGGGCATTATGGGGAAACTCCCAACGCACATGTAGGGCGTCGGAAGTTCCAAGAACTGCCAACGCCTAATATACGACGTCGACAGTTCTCGAAACTCCCGAGCCCTACATGTGCGTCGGAAGTTCCCCCATAACCCTCGACGCAGTTTGTGCGTCGGGAGTTCCCCCATAACTCCCAACACATTTTAAAGTGCGTCAAAAGATCCTATATCATGTATTTTTTAAAATTTGATCTGAAAACCTGTAAAACATATCAAACCAAATAAAGATTCACATAATTAAAAAAACGAAAAATGAAGTCCATATTATAACAAGTAAATAAAAAATTACAATATCCAAACGAAGTCGATACTAGAATTTCATAAACATTCATATCACAAATACATAAAAGAAATAAAATCAAAACAACATCTAGAACACGTCTCGAACACAGCATCTTCAATAATTGTCCCAGCTCATCTCCGAACAGCATTCTATAATAAAACAAAAACATTGAAATGTTATATCGATAAACATCCATAACACGTTCAAACTTCAATACGGGCGGTAATGAAACTCTATCCACCCCCCACGACAAACATGTAACCTCCCAAACATCAAAAACACACAAAACACCTCAAGAATGACCAACACATATAAAACTCAAATTTGTCCCCAAAATGGTTTATCTCAATCCCCCCGCCCCCTGCGCGTACCACAATACATTAAATTTCGTAAACATTCATAAATACACAAAATAGCCAAGTTGAAGGACAAGATGGGTGTAATGAAATTCTACCCACCCCCCACGACAAACATGGAACCTCCCGAACATAAAAAACATACAAAACGAGTAAACAATGACTAACACACATAAAACTCAAATTTGTCCCCAAAATGGTTTATCTCCCCCCCTCCTCCCCCACCACAACATATTAAACTTCGTAAACATTTATAAATACACAAAATAGCCAAGTTCAAGGACAAGACGGATGTAATGAAACTTTACCCCCCTCCCCACGACAAACATATAACCTTCCGAATATAAAAAACATACAAAACGAGTAAACAATGACCAACACACATAAAACTCAAATTTGTCCCCAAAAAAACACATCAAAATCCAGTTGTTTGGCTATCATAACTGCAAGATAGCCAACTTCTTTAATTATCATAAAGCTACTTAAGACATAACTACTTTGCTACCATAACTGCAGGATAGTAACATATTAGACAACTAAATAATGTAGTAATCATACCTAATTTGATGGGTCTCCTTTATGTGATCGTATCATGTCTTCAATCATTTTTTTCATTTCTTCCATTTGTCTTGCATGATCCTCTTGCATTTTTTTCTGAACATCTTCAAGTTCCTTAATCTTCGACTGAGACTGTTGGAAATTGGCTCTCAATTCCTCGATTCCTGCCTCCGTTCCTTGAGTAGATGACGAGCTTGATGAGATGCTACTCCATCTTGACTTAGGCTTAGGGTCCCAACCTAAGTCTTTTGAATATCTGAGTCGTTTACCCAAAACCGTCTCACAGATTTCATCCCCTGTTAGTGGTTGAGAACCTTCTAGAGTGGGGCTGGATTGTAATTCCAAAATTTGATGCTAGACATAATAATTAAATGGGTAAGAATGAGCGACTAAAGTTAAAAGTGAAAAAAAAAACACGATAGTAAAGCAAAAAATATTACATGTGCATTTTCAGCTTCCTTGTTCACAAACTTGCCACCTTTAGAGTGTGTTTCCCTAAATAGGTCAACACGTCCTATTTCTCGACCCTCCTTTGCCTGCAACTCTGCCTAAATTTGCAGGAATGACTTCGATCCACCTACGTGGTCAAACGGTAATTTCTCTCTATTCTTCCTGTTCATCACAAACATTTCCTACATTTGAAGAAAAAAATATGTCAATAGTGTGATGTATTAGTAAATGCAGCAAATGATACACGCCATAAATATGTCAATGATTTTAATGGGCATGATATTAATGGGCATGATTTTAATGGACATGATTTGTATAACAATTTCAGAGAATTAACAAAAGCAAATACAATATTGAAACATATTTTAATGGGCATGATTTGTACAAAAAAATGTGAAATAATGATTTAAATAAATATATAAGATAAAATAAAATGAGAAGATTACCGGCGAGGAGACAACGGCAGCGAGGGATAGTTGATTGCAGCTGCTGACCGAAGGGAGGAGCGGCGGCGGCGGCGACGACGACGGAAAAATGGGGGGAGGGGGGAATGGGAGAAAAATGGGAGAGGGAGGGAGAGGAATTGGTGGAAAAAACACTTTTTATATTGTAAAGGGAGAAATGGGAGAAAAATGGGATGGGAGAAAGGGAGAAAATGGGAGGAAAATGGGCAGCAAGGTATAAAATGATGGGAAAATGGGGAGAGGGAGGGAGAATGGTGGAGAAAAATGAGGAAAATGGGAGGGAGAGGAGGAAAAATGGGCGGCAGCGCCGGTTAAGGGGGGAGATGGGGTTAAGGTTTTGGGAAAATGGGGGAATGAGAAAGAAGGAGTCTAGTTTAAACCAGACCCCTCTACCAATGCTGCCCGACAGGCGTCGAGAGAGCCGTCGGGAGTTCCTGAGAACTCTCGGGAACTCCCGACGGGCATTTACGTCGTCGGGAGAGACCTAACTCTCGACGCTCTATTTAGGCGTCAGAGAACTCCTTTTTCTTGTAGTGCTACTCCACCCTCACTAGTTCATCTTCAATTCAACTTGATTAAAGTGTTTCCACCACACATTTCTTCTTGAGCATAGTTGAGAAGATCTTGTTAGTGGTCTATCTGAAGAATCCAGCTCAAACTTGTGGAGATTCTATTGAAATCGTGAAGAGAACTACAAAGGTATTGTCATGTTCAAACCCTATTTTGAAAACTTCATGAGTAGCATGTTTAAAACTCAAATTAAATGTAGTTTAAGTGCTTATTGATTCTGAATTCTTCCGTTGCATGTTATATTACTCCTTTTGGAGGGGCTTTAACTTTGACTTGCTTGAAACGA
The DNA here is from genome assembly GCF_027475165.1 of Benincasa hispida. Classification (NCBI taxonomy): domain Eukaryota; kingdom Viridiplantae; phylum Streptophyta; class Magnoliopsida; order Cucurbitales; family Cucurbitaceae; genus Benincasa; species Benincasa hispida. The sequence continues at coordinate 90,876,742 of NC_143486.1, read as the reverse complement.
CTTAGCTTTATTTGTTATCTTTCTCAAGTATACATCTCTCTATCTAATATAGTTTTCAATTATTATTTCTTCAAAGTAACAACGAACAAAGTTCAAAATCTTTTCCTTCTCCTTTTTGTATAACACATGACTAGCGGCCTCATCATTTGTCATTATGTGCTATCTAATAATTAATAGCTAATAGAAGATTAATAAAACACAATTAATTAGGATAATTTAGATTCTCTAAACTCAATATTTTTTTAAAAAAAAAAATAGAAAGAACAAGGAAAAGAAGCGAATTGAAGCCATGAAAAAGGAGATGTAAAATAAAGGATAAAAATGAAAAGGGGAGGAGAAGAGTGTGTGTGTGTGTTTTGATTTGGTCAAAAAAAGAATTGTTTGGTTGGTCAAATGTCTTTTTTGCTTTTAGAAATTCAACTGAAAAGAAAGAAAGAAAAGATGGACATAATTGAACTGTTCCCAATAGGCAACAATAACAAACATACATACATACATATACATATAAGAAATAAGCTTATAATAATTGGCTCCACTCAACATCTTCTTTCTTTTTTGGACACACAGTCCCTCTCTTTTAAGCTCCTCTCAATGCTCTGCCTTTTGACCTACCCAACACCTATGTTTCCAACATTAAATAAAAGTTAGCGGGAAGTAGAGGAACAAAAAAGAATTGACAATGATCATTATTATAGTCTCTATGTAGATCATCATGAACCATAAATTGTTTATTTTTTCACTATGATCAAAATATTCTTGCATATGTATATCAGTTCATGATTTACCCTCATATTTCATTAACCTATACTTTTTTAATCTTCAATAGTCTAATTAAAAAGTTTCAATATTGAAGTTTCATGATGTATCAATTATAATTTTTAAGTTTTTTTCCAAGGTGTGAAGACATTAATGAAAAGTACCAAAATTTTGCCATGATAATTGATACATAATTTATGTTGTTCTTACTAGATAAAAATAAAATTACGGTTTAAATACTATTTTTATCCTCACAGTTTTAACTTTAGTTTATTTTGGTCATTGTATTTTTAAAATAAGTTAAAAATCACTTTTAGTCCATAAACCTTCGTAAAAGTAACAATTTAATCCCTAACTTTGGTTTGTAATGATTTAGTCTCTAAACTTTCAATTTTGTAACAATTTAGTCCCCGAACTTTACAGTGTAACAGTTTAGTGCTTATACTTTTAAATTTTTAACAATTTAGTTTCTATTCTAGACATTATTGTTAGGATTTAATGAGATTTCTTGCATAAGTAAACTGATAAACAAATTAGAGACTCAATATTTTTATAAAATACAAAGTTTACATCGTAAAACAATAAAATTTGACATCAAACTTTGATTATTTTTTTATGTTATGGACTAAATTGTTACAAATTTCAAAGTACGATGACTAAATTATTACTCAACCAAAGTTTAGGTAATAAATTGTTACTTTTATAAAAATTTAGGGACCAAAAGTGTTTTTCAACCTTTAAAATATTCATTTTAGTCTTTGTACTCTCAAACTTTAGCTTATTTTAGTCATTATACTTTCAAAATGTTCATGGAGTCATTGTACTTCTAAAAATTAATCATTTTTGTTCCTTCATATTTCATTTTATAATTACCAAAATGGATACTTCATAAAATAAAATAAAATTACTAAAATGAACCAAAGTTGAAATTAGAAGAACCAAAACAAATACTTTAAAAGTCCAATAATAAAAACAAACTAAATTTGAAATTATATGAATCAAAGTAGAATTTAAAACTATAACTATAGACAAATCTGCCAATCAAATATTATAGCTGAATGGATAGATAAAGATAAATTTAATATTATATGATTTAACACTCCTTCACACTTGTTGCTCTAGTACCATCTTAAATGAATTGATCCCAAAGACTCAATATATATATATATATATATATATATATATATTCCTTCTATTTTGAACCAAAAAATCATAGTTTTAAAGATTTGAAACAAATTAATGGTGTTAAAATATGACAGGATAAAATTCGTTTATCTGATATGAAATAGAGAGGTTTATTATTAGGATAGTTTAGCTGTTTGTTGAGTTACGAGACATGAAAGTGGGGAGATTGCCAAAAATAATAAGAGGGTTTTAATTTAAAATTAAAGGACACAAGTGAGTGATATAGTTGAGAGAAAAATGTGGTGTGATTTATTAGAGAACAAAACAGCTCACATTCTGAAAACTGAGTGGATGAGTGTACAAAGGCAAAAGGTAAAGTTGGTTTGGTCGGTGAATTCTGAAAACTCACTCACAATCTGGCATTACCCACCAAACATAAATTTGGGAAGAAAAATAAGAGATTTTGGTGTACTTGTAATTCTACCATTTGAGGTGTTGTGTCCATGAAACCCTCTTTATTACTCTGCTCTGATCTCATAAAGAATGGAAATTGAAGTTTCTTGGGCTGCCCTGACAATCATATGGGCTGGGCCCCTCTCTCCCATTACACACACCCTTCTTAATTCATAAACCACAAGGCAAACCCACATTCCTCGCGTGAGTCTCATAATTCAACGATGACCCTCTGCGCCCCTTCTGATCCCCAGATTTTACTCTCCAAGGCAGAAGCAGAAGCAGAAACACCGAGGAAAACAAAAAGACCCCACCCAGCAACCACTTCTGTATTCTCACTTCTATACTCTATTATTTGAGTTGTGATTAAATTGAAATTTGTTTCCCCCACACCCAAAGTAATTCCAAATATGATATTCAACAAACAGCCTTATTCCTTGTACTATATAATTGTTAATTTGTTACATATATATATTTGAAAAATTAAGACTTCCATCCATGTGGGCGCAGCAGAAGATAGTACGGTTGAATGGTCCAGTAAAAAGTTGGATTGTCGTTTCACTAACGTTCACGGGTTTTTCTTCTTCTATTCCTCTTTTTTTAAGTTTTATTCTTTTTAAATTATTTGCTCCCTAACATCCCAAACTGGAACCAGACAGAGGATAACGGGTTTCAAAATCAATGAGCGCCCCTGCTCGACAGCGATGTAAATGGACGATCCCACTCACTTGTATGTTTGGGCTTTATATTAAGGCCCAAACCATGGCCCATCTTCTTTTTAACTTACTCAGGCCCAAATATTTCACTATGTGCCCAATGTTGGAGGATGGACTGAAATGAAATACATGAACGCACGACTAACAGCTCGACCAGACATAAGAAAATACATTTTGGAGTGCCAGAATTTTAAGATTTAAATTTTTATTTTTTATTTTATAAAAATGTGATTTTCTCTCTTTCTCTCTTTTTTTTTTTTTTTTTTGTCAAATGAAATTATTAAGTACGACTGTTGAATGAGAAATTTGGACCAATCACAAGTCACCATGTCGTTTGCTAAATTAACAACGAATTTCTAAATCATTGACTTTGGGTCCAATTAGAAGTTGACACATGTCCCGAATTGAATTGAAGACAAGTTTCGATGACGTCACACGGATGAATCATATGAGATCAAATTCAATTTGTTATTACTATTTAGACTTAAAATCCAAACTACAAAAAAAAAAAAAAAAAAAAAGTTGAATTGGACCCGAAATCCAGATCATGCCAAAAACCAACTAATTGAGCCCAAGGGTCAGGCCCATGGACCAACAAAGCCCACGAAGCCCACCTGAGAACTCTATAAATAGAGAAGTTCTCTTCATTTGTAAGGGCAGTAGTTTCTACACTCAGAAGACTTAGAGAGAATTCACTAACAGGCAGAGGACTCCCAAGACTCCTGAAGTTGCACTCCTATAAGGCAGAAGACCTTTGACTTCAAGCTTCCAAGACTCCTGAAGCTGCACTCCTATAAGGTAGAAGACCTTTGAAGATACAAATACTACTCTTTCAAGGCTTCTACTTCAAGCTTCCAAGACTCCTGAAGCTGCACTCCTATAAGGTAGAAGACCTTTGAAGATACAAATACTCTTCCAAGGCTTCTACTTCAAGCTTCTAATACTCCTGAAGCTGCACTTCTATAACGCAGAAGACCTTTGAAGACACAAATACTCTTCAAAGACTTCTACTTCAAGCTTCCAAGACTCCTGAAGCTACACTCCTATAATGAAAAAGACCTTTGAAGATATAAATACTCTTCCAAGACTTCTACTTCAACCTTCCAAGACTCTTGAAGCTGCACTCCTATAAGGCAGAAGACCTTTAAAGACACAAATACTCTTCCAAGACTCCTGAAGCTACACTCCTATAAGGCAGAAGACATTTGAAGACACAAATACTCTTCCAAGACTTCTACTCCAAGTTTCCAAGACTCCTG